>NC_030685.2:43584445-43900179 GCF_000004195.4 Xenopus tropicalis
AAGCAGCACTATGGCTAGGGCTCTTTAGAGATCTCACGTTGAGTGAGGCTTAAGCATCTTAAGCATGGTCATCTTACTTTTTAGTGGGTGCAGCATCCGTATCAGAGTCCGACTCATCAGAGATCACCTGGGACCCAGCCTCTCCCCAATCAGGAGACACAATGTTTACCGGATCCGAAGCTGACACGTACCATGGATCGACCCGAACCTGGCCTTCTCCTTCGCAAGAGCTGGAATACGAAAACGAAGCTCGTCTTAGGACACTGCACACGTCACCCGTTTTTCGACCGGCCGCTGACCGTCATCATCCACACTCAGCGAGACCTCTCCCTCTCCAAACCTCGGGACCTTGGCACCTCCCGGGACAGACTCCTCCATCTCGAGATAACCTGGAACGTCAGCTCGGTGCTTCCTCAGATACTTCTTCTTTCTTTTATCGTTAACAGTTACACAATGGCCTTCACAGGGGGCATCTGGAACCATCTTGACCGGGCTCTTGGATGGCAACGGCCTCGGCTTCGGTTCCGCAAATGATGCCCGGCGGCTGGTATTAAGCCCTGTCTTCACAGACCCTATAGCTGATGGCACAGCAAAGGTCTGATCCGACTCTCTAACCTTCTCCGAGACTACAACACCTGGGGTCTTCATCGCACGCTGCTCTGACCCCACCGCCAATGTGCACTGTGCCATACCTGAACTCGAACCAGGCAACACAGCCACCTGGTCAAGATCAGAAACCGACCTATGGCGAACACCCAAAACCGTCTTAGAGGACTCCGCTACCAAAGGGGCAGCGGGAGACCTCTCAGATCCTGAGCGCCCACCACGACTCGCAACTGGCACCGCTTGAGGACTACGCTCAGATGCAGAATTAGACTTACCCAAAGTCTACTTAGCAGAGTCGACAACCGCTGCCGACTTCCGCTCAGACTCTGGGGGGACTGGAGCAGAAGCCACCCTTTCGGCCCACGTTTTTGGCTTCTTTGCCTTACTGGGGCAGTTGTTATATATGTGGCCCACCTGCCCACACATATTGCAAACACTCTGAAGCGGACACGCAGCAGCTAAGTGGCCAGGTTCACTGCATTTGTTACACCTGACCACTCTCACTTCAGAACAGGCTTCCTTTGTGTGCCCAAATCGCAGACAATTTCGGCAGTAGAGAGGCATCCCTGAGTAAAACAGGTAGCCTCTGTTCCTGCCTATTAGGAAATTGGATGGAGGATGCATGAATCCTCCAATCCCCTCTGGGTCTCTCCGGAACTTCACAAAAAATTTGTGCTTCCTGTTCCAAAAGCCGAGTTCGTTCTTCACCAATGTGTGAGAACCGAACCTCGGAACAATACCGCTGAAGAAAGGTGGTAACATCAGCGGTATCTATATGAGGGTTATACATATGGACGACCATTGGGACGTCCTCTAACACATATAAAATGAAAAATTTGAGGCCATCCTCTTTTAGCTCTTTATTAGACAACACTGCATAGATGTTTTCGCAGGCTGCCAGGGAGTTGAAGGTGATAGTGTAAACTCCCTTCCTCTCTTGATCTTGAAGGCACAGGATATCGCCGTTCTTAAGTCCAAAGACACAGAATAGGATCTCCTTGACGATAAATCGCAGGCCTTTCACGGAACGAAGATCCTCTCCTGCCTCGATCCAGATGGTGTTCTTAATCCTGTCTTCCCCGGCAGGGAATTCGAATGAAAATGGCATTCTTTTTTTTTTAACTTCAGGCGTTTATTGAGTACAGCATCATAAGTACAGTATGTACAGTACATGAATAGTAGCATTGCAGTATTAGTTACACATTAGTAAATACATGAACAATAATTGCATAGGATAGCATATCTCATCCTTTACAGAAGGGCTTGTTCGAGTCCGAGTAGACCTGTCCTAACCTGGTTCAGTGGGGTTGGGGCTTAGGTGACCCAGTCTAGCCATTTATCCCATATCTTATGGTATTTCTTTGGGCTGCCCCTTTTACAGTAGATAAGGTTTTCTAGATTAGATAGTCGCTTGATTTCTACTATCCATTGGGCAAGACTCGGGGAGGTGGCCTGTTTCCATTTCCTTGTGATAAGCTTTTTGGCAATGAACAATGCTTCATTAATAAAGGCACTTTGGTACCGTGTTGATGTCTCTTGTATACCTATACCAAATAAAGCGACCTTTGGGGATCTGTGGAGCTGTATTCCTAGGACTGTCTCTATAGAGTCAAATACTTCGTTCCAGTATGAAGACAACACTGAGCACTCCCAGACCATATGTATGAAAGAGGCTTGTTGAGTAGCACACCTGGGACATTCTGAGGATGCAGTTGGGAACAGTTTATGTAATTTGGCGGGATAGTAGTAGGCTCTATGGAGAAAGTAAAGTTGGATCATACGGTCTCTGTAATTTAGAGATATCAGTAGGGGGGACTCTAACATCTGGTCCCATTCCTCGTCACTGCAGCAGCCTATATCCCCTTCCCACTTATCCCTGAGGGTTTCAAGTGGCTTATTGTACAACATAGCATGCAGTTCTTGGTACAGATTAGAGATAAGGCCTTTAGTTGAGCTTTGCTGTATGCGATTAGTTAATGAATGGTTTGCAAGAATAATAGAATTTCCCTGGTTTTGTGCGTTTAGGCATCTTTTTACTTGCATATATTTCAACCATTGGTGTACTGGTAGTTGGTATCGTTGCTTAAGCTGGCTAAAGGATACCATAGAGCCTCCTTGCCACACCTCCCTTATAGTGATGATACCGCACCTGTCCCAGATTGGGTTGCTGCCCAGTTTAGCTAAGCTTGGGAAGTGTGTGTTATTCCACAAGGGGGTCAGAGCTAGTATATTCTTAAATTGCATAATATGCAGCGTTCTTTGCACAATTTGGCGTGTATGCATAATAACCTGGTTAGGGTAGGCTATTGGGTGGGGGCCGTTAGTGAGTAGCCACTGAAACGGGGTGTAGTGGACCCCTAACAAGGTTTTATGCAATTGGTACAGTGACTGGTGATCTGTATCCTCAACCCAGGGTGCTGTGTGGCTTAGTTGAGCGGCCATGTAATATAAAAAAATATTTGGGAATGCTGCTCCCCCACGAGCTTTGCCTTTGGTCAAGGTGTCCAGGCTTAGTCGGTGGCGGGTGCCGGCCCATATTAACTGCCTAAATATTGTGTCTAGGGCAGTAAAAAACCCTTTTTTTATGACACACGGGGCTTGCAGAAGGGCATAGGTTAGCTTGGGCAAAAGTATCATTTTAATCAAATGTATCCTGCCCATTGGGCCAATTAGAAGTGATTCCCAAGCTTTAATTTTCTTTTGTATATAGTTTTTCACAGGGAGTACGTTCAGGCTATAGTAGTCGGACAGGGGAAGCTTGATTACCACTCCTAGGTAGGTAAATTGTGGGACAATGGGGAAAGGCATATTCAGTTGGTTACCTGATGGGTGCTGCGGGTCAACCGGTAGAATGACTGACTTGGCTAAACTTGTGACCAGGCCGGATACACGGGTGAATCTGGAAGTTATATTAGTTAGTGTTCTTATGTTGGGTCCTAAGTCCCCCAAATAGATTAGTGTGTCATCCGCATACAGTTGTATGCGTTCTTCTCTATTGCCAAGTTTCCATCCTGTGAACTCAGTGGCTTGCCTAATCGCTTGTGCAAATGGCTCCATGGCAATAGCAAATAAGAGGGGGGACAGAGGGCACCCTTGCCTTGTACCTCTTTGTAGGGGAAAGTAGTTCGTGTTGGAACCATTGACTACTATAGCTGCTTTGGGTGAGTGGTAAAGTAGCTTGACCCATTTGCTGATAGAGGGCCCAAAGTTAAAGCCATAAATATTCCCATTCTACTGTGTCAAAGGCTTTAGTTATATCCAAAGCTGCCACTGCTCGTTGCCCACAGTTATCGTGTTTGGTAGCTAGATTCAAATAGAGCCTTCTTATGTTCAAAGCTGTTGCTTTGTTAGCCATAAAACCAGTTTGGTCCTCTGATATGATAAATGGCAAGGCCTTAGCTATTCTCTGTGCTATAATTTTTGCTAAAATTTTTATGTCTGTTGTTAGGAGGGAGATTGGGCGATATGCATCCAGCTGTGTGGGATCTTTACCTGGTTTACTTAATAGAACTATAGAGGCCTCATATAAGGATTGTGGAAGAGAGCCGGATGATATAGCATAATTGAACATTTGGAGAAGGTGAGGGGCAATTGCCTCTTTAAATCTTTTATAGATTTCAATTGGTAGCCCATCAGGCCCGGCCGCCTTTCTTGTGGGGAACATGTCTATGGCTTCATTAAGTTCAGTTAGGGTAAGGTCTGCCTCCAAACTTATTTTTTGTTCATCTGTTAGTCGTGGTAGGTTAAGGGCCGACAGAAAGGAATTAATTTCCATTGGTGTAGTTGAGGTTTGGGAGCTATATATGCTTGCATAGTAGCTGGAGAGTAGGGTTGCTATTTCTGTGGGGTGAGTGTGTGACAGGCCTTGTTGGTCAATCAATTCAGTTATTACAGGGGGGGAGCAGTTTGTTTTGGAAATATAGGCTAGCAGCTTTCCTGCTCGTTCACCCTGTTCAAAGTAGGAGGCATGTGTAAATAGGAGTTTACGTCATAAACGTCAGACAAGTGGCCCACATGAGATTTAGAGGAGGGATTAGGGCTATATAAGTTTGGGTTCTTGGAGAGTGACACTACTTTATTTATGCTCCTGAGGAAGTGTGCCGATTAGCACACGAAACGCGTTGGGCTTTTCTGAGCTATTGAGTTCCTGTATCTTACTACACACTGTAAGTTTTACTCTTTATATATTGTTTTATTAATAAATAATATTGCACTAGTGGCGGTTCTCCTTTTTGTATGCCTCAATGAGGATATAGCCACGATCTGCATGAGGATAATCGGTCGGGATCGATACATTGATACAGTGGAGTCTCATTTCAAGGATACAATATCCGTTTAAACTGCTATACGTCTGCAATGAACACATTACGTTTATTTCACTTCTACAATACTGCCATCTGGTAAGCAGTTAGTGGTACTGCACTGTGGTGTTAATATTAATATATTGAACACAGGGAATTCTAAACGGTGTTTATATTACCTCACTATTCAAACGTTATTACACTATTTTTGTTTCTCTTTCTTTTGTTTTTTGATTTATGCGCTCCTGGATTTGTCTATTTTGTTGAGCTTTCTTCGGGACCCAGTCAAAGGGGTCGCCTTAAGACGGAGCTGCAATAAAGAAATTGTTAATACATCCAATTTTGCTATTTGGTTCACGTAAGACTGGATAACTCATCATTTGTGAGCGCTGAGGATTTTTTGGTATTGGTTTTCTCTGTTTACCTCACCATATATTCCTTTTAGGAGTTTACGTTTAGCCTTTTGAGCTAAGTGGGTGGCGTAGTTAGTTTGAGCAGATTGTAGGTTCTGAAAATTTAGAGGCGTGGGATTGCTTATCGCCTCTATTTCGCAGTTCTCAACCTTTTGTGGCAGTTCACTCTCTATTTGTGTCGTGCCCCGCTTGACTGCAGTGATTTCTCTATGCAGAGTACCCCTTAGGTAGGCTTTAAATGTATCCCACACTATTGCAGGACTGGCCGAGTCCTGATTCATTTGGAAAAATTCAAGTATCTCTGTTGCTATAGCTTCATCTTTATCAATTATATCCAGCCATACTGGGTTGAGAACCCATCTCTTGTTTTGGCCCCCTCCATGGGTTTCCCAGGTTATTAATAACGGAGCATGATCCGATATTCCTCGGGGCAAGTATTTACATTCTTTTATACCGACTAGTAGACTTTGGGACAGGAAAGCCATATCTATACGGGATAGTGACATATGTGATGTAGAGAAGCAGGAGTATTGGAGGGCTGTGGGGTGAGTGTGTCTCCAGCTCTCCGTTAAGCCCATTGTGGTGGTTATGTTAAGCAGATTAGTGGTAGTTTGGGGGGGTTGTGGGGAACGCTTGCTTAGCCTATCCACCTTGGGGCTGAGTACTGTATTAAAGTCACCCGCACATATGACCTGGGCATGGGGTCGAGAGGTTATAAAAGTGAGTAGCTGCTGAATACAATCATCTGAGTATGGGGGAGGGATATATATATTTGCAAGCACATAGTTGGAAGCATTTATGCGGGCATGTATAAATATATATCTACCTCGGGGATCGGTTTTAACTGTAATAGGCTGGAAGTGAAGACTTTTTTTAATCAGAATAGACACCCCTGCTGAGTAGGTTGAGTATGTTGCGTGATATCGCCATCCCCACCATGGTTTGTTTATGGTTATTAGTTTAGTGCCCGTAAGGTGGGTCTCTTGGAGGAATGTGATATCCGCTTGCTGTTTCTAAGCGTAATCTACTACAAGTTTACGTTTTATCGGGTCATTTAAGCCCCTAACATTCCAACTTAGTAGTGAGAGACCCATTGCATTACCCTGTGACAGTAATTATGTGTACCATTCATATCATTTACCACACTGTTATCATGAAGCCTTACCAATTTTTCTCGCCTGAGAACAATTAACATTAAAAAACTATTTACAATCCCAACCCCAGATGCCAGATATTGCGTTAAGCTAAGCATGTTATACAGTAAAACTTTCTTAAGGCATCTTTTTTTGCCCTCCCTTTCTGCTTTAGCGAAAACTGCAGGCAGAATTGACCCCATTAACTACAATTTTAACTTAACGTTATATACTTAAATGGCGCCTGTAGAAGACGCGTGGGGGGGTGGATAGTTCACGACCAGCTGGGCCTTGTAGGCCTGTGCAGAACTGTTGCAGGTAATCCAACTGGGGCCGCTCCGGTGGTCCCGGGGATGTTTCTGTCAACCTTGTGATGGTGAGGAGTGTAGCCTTGCCTTTCTCACGAAGCGCTGACTAAACATGAATTGCAGTTGTTTTAGGCTTGATCACCTCTTGGAGCGCCTGGCAGGTTTTGAGTCTCCAGCCATGCATTGGCCTCTTGCGGGTTGGTGAAAAAGTTCACTTTCCCTTCCATGGAGATTCGTAGCTTTGCGGGGTACAGCATGGCGTAATCAATATTGGCGCTCCTTAGCTTCTTTTTGATCTCGCTGAACTTAAAACACTGTTTTTGAATCTCCAGCGAGTAATCAGGGTAGATGGCAATGTTAGCGTTTTCAAATGGAAGTTGCTTTTTGGTGCGGGCCATGGAGAGGATTTTATCTCGGTCTCTTGCGTTTAGCAGCCGGGCAATCAGTGCTCGGGCCGGGGCGCCGGGTACAGGTGGGCGCATCGGTATGCGGTGGGCGCGTTCCACTGAGAAAGTGGATGTGAGCTTATCTGCCCTGAACATGTCTAGCAGCCAGCGCTGAACAAAGTTTTCTGGGGACTCACCCTCCACACGCTCCGGAAATCCCAGTAGCCTTATATTATTACGTCTCAGCCTGTTCTCCAAGTCGTCCGCCTTGCTTTGCCAGGAGTGCACCGCTGTTTGTAGTTCTCTTATTTGGTTCGGGAGCGGTCTGCTCGCATCCTCCATCTCGCTCACACGCTGTTCCACCGCCCTGATTTTCTGGACATCGTGCCGGAAGATAGAGAGTTCCGTTTTTATTTCGTCTACCTTGGTTGTTATTAGCCCTGTGCATGCCTCACGGGTGTTTTTAATCTCGGCAAGTAAGTCCGTCATTGTGGGTTCAGCTGGGGGAGTAGCGGCGGGCCCGCTCGAAGTGGTCGGATAGTCAAGTGGTGCCTCGGCGCCATCTTGTCTCTCTTCCCGGGCATAGCGTTCCAGTTTAGCTGCGGCGTCGGCTGCACGCCTTTGCGCTTTATTTAGGCCCATTAGGGATCTTTGTGGTAGAGGTTGCTGGTTGGAGTCCGTTGAGTCCGTGTTGGCAGATTTCTGTAGCTTTTTAGTTGTCACAAGGGACCTCCGGAGCGGAGTTCACTTAACTCACGTCTGCTCACATAGGCTGGTAGCCACGCCCCCGAAAATGGCATTCTTAACTCCGCACACCAGAAGAAGAAAGAAAAAATCCCTGATCCACCAAGAGTCATTTCCAGTCAGAGGATCGCCCCACAAGACACAAGGATTAGCCCCTTGCCCAATAGCAGTATGGGACTTTAGTCTCTAAAAAGAGACGATGTCCCAAAGCCGAGCAAGGGGGGTACCTGAATCAAGGGAGCAACCCAAATCCTTTCCGCAATCCTCAGCAAACCAAAAACCTCTCGATCTCCTTCAGGCCGTAAGGCAAAAGCCGTCCACCTGGGAACGCAACTCGTTATCCTCAGCAGCGCCCACCGCTCAATAGCAGCAAGGGACATTAGACTCTGGAGAGTCGATGTCACAAGGCCGAGTGGCAAGGGAACCTGGATACCTTTTGACTAATCTCTCCTGTAGCAAGCTACACTTGATATTAGCCAATACATTTGCAGAGTATACATCTTCTGTAGTAATTATTCTGGCACGTCTGGGTTTATGTTTTGGTGAAACGGGTGTGGGCAAAAAGTTGGTGTAGTTAAAAATAAAAATATTGCCATGCTGCATGCAGCAGGGTAATAGGGCCCCACTCTTTGGATCTTGGCCCAGGGCCCACCAAGGCCTTAAAAAGGCCCTGCAGCTTGCTTTCATTGTGGGACTCTTTGTCCCTTAACCTGCCCAGGAGCCAGTGTACCATAATATGCAGCCAACCCCAGACTCTCATTCAATCTACTGCCTGGTTTGTAGGGTAAATAAGACCCTAGCAACTGGATTGCTGTTAAAAAACAAACTGTAGGAATGCAAAGCAGAAACCTAAATAAATGAAAAAATAAATGAAGATCAACTGCAGATTGTCTTATTGGCCATTTTTTGTTGATTGGCCATTTCCACAGTCATTACAATGGCACAGCTGCGGATAAAATTTTTAATTGACATTATTAATGATATTTGCATCTCTAAGTAAATTTGCAGAGTATCCATCTTCTGTAGTAATTATTCTGGCACGTCAGGGTTTATGTTTTGGTGAAACGGGTGTGTGCAAAAAGTTGGTGTAGTTAAAAATAAAAATATTGCCATGCTGCATGCAGCAGGATAATAGGGCCCCACTCTTTGGATCTTGGCCCAGGGCCCACCAAGGCCTTAAAAAGGCCCTGCAACTTGCTTTCATTGTGGGACTCTTTGTCCTTTAACCTGCCCAGGAGCCAGTGTACCATAATATGCAGCCAACCCCAGACTCTCATTCAATCTACTGCCTGGTTTCTAGGGTAAATAAGACCCTAGCAACTGGATTGCTGTTAAAAACCAAACTGTAGGAATGCAAAGAAACCTAAATAAAAGAAAAAATAAATGAAGACCAACTGCAGGTTGTCTCAGGTGAAGAACAACTGCAGATTGTCTCAGATCAAGACCAATTGCAAGTATAGCCTGTACGATCTGCCAAACAGCTAAAGACAGTCTGTGCCAACAAAGCAATAAATGGAATAAAACCCCTGGTATTTAACACAAAGCAATAAAAAAGATGACAATTGGCAAAATCCAGTGACTCAGTTGTGTGTAGCAAATGTTCCCTCTGCAGTTGTGTAAGCTGCATTGAGGTTGTGTCATTAGGAGTCCCTGATGGTCAAAGATAGAGCAATGCACCTAAACTAGGCCTCATCAGCAGAATAGAATCTAAATGCTATGTAAAAATATCAATATAGTTAAACCGGCAGCCAGTAGTGACGCTGCCCCCCCCCCCCCCATTAAATAACAGTTCCCTCTCTGGGCAAGGCTATACCCAGCATCTGCAGCTCATTTGCATACCAGTTATGGTGGAAGAGTCTATTACGAAGGGGGAAATGTTTGTTTCTGCTTTGATTAAGGAACCCGAGGAAGAGGCAGGGATAATATTGATGACACGCACTGTACACTGAAAATGGCAATGTTTTGTTGATTCTCCCCAAGGCCTAAAGGGTGGGCAATTGAAGGTGTCTACATTCAGACATACTAGAAAACGGCTGCCTTTGGGCGACCAACGTGGTAGGCTGGATCACTTCTTGGTCTTGGGTTAGGAACCCCTCAGATTGGTCCTCCGGGATTGCCCTAGTGGCTTCACCCGGTTGCTGCTATTAGGCTGAGGGCTATCCGAGGCAACGTGAAGGTGATCGGTGGATGATGGCAGTCTCGCCAGATGCGCCAAATATAGTTCGGCTGTTCTTCCTTATGGGGGATTTCAATTGTATCATAAAGGAAAGTGATAGGAAAAGCAGAGGTAAAGGGGAGGGGAGCTCTGTGGACAAGTCAGGTAAGATCCTGAGGGATTTAATTTCTTTGTTTGGGTTGCAAGATGCGTTTATATGTGCAGGTAAATCTGTAGAAATTATGAGTTATACTGTACAAAAAATAGTTTTTTCTGATCACGGATAGAGATGTAGCGAACTGTTCGCCGGAGAACTAATTTGCACGAAAATCGGGTGTTCACAAGTTCGCGAACTTTTAGCGATGTTTGCAATTTTGGGTTCGCCTTAGCTGGAGCCAAATTTTGACCTCTCACCCCAGAGCCAGCAGATACATGGCAGCCAATCAGGCAGCTCTCCCTCCTGGACCACCCCCCGAACCACTCCCTTCCATATATAAACCGAAGCCCAGCAGCCATTTTACATTCTGCCTGTGTGTGCTTGATGAGTTAGCATAGGGAGAGAGCTGTGCAGGGGTTTGAGGGACAGTTTAGGTAGCTTTGCTGACTAGTAATCTACTTTCTACTGCTCTGTATTAGCACATAGGGAGAGAGCTGTGCAGGGGTTTGAGGGACAGTTTAGGTAGCTTTGCTGACTAGTAATCTACTTTCTACTGCTCTGTATGTAGCTGCTGTGGGCAGCTGTCCTGCTGATCTCATCTGCTGTAACCCAATAGTCCTTGTAAGGACTGCTTTTATTTTCTGATTACTGTTACTCTTCTTTTCATTGTGTACTGCAGCTCCGTCTGTGTGTGTTGGAGACAGGTGTGCTGCTCATAGTAGTGCAGTAAGCACCAACCACACATTCACATAATTTTTTTTTATTTGTGTTTTTTTACTTTGCTACTGTAATTTATAGAGCCGAGTGCTATTAGTCTAGCTGTGTTGGGGACTGGTGTGTTGCTCCTAGTAGTTCACCCCCAGCACCAACCAGAGATCACTTTTTTTTTTTATTATTATTATTTTTTTTTTTTTTTTAATTTAACTTACTGTTCTTTAATGTGTCCAGTGCTGTTTGCTGTTATTCATAGTAGTGCACCAAACACGTTAAACATAGTAGTGACATTGCATTGCAATAAAATCACCTGAGCGATGTTTTTCCACCAGCAATAATATATTCCGTATCCACTACTGCAGCGTTTTGTCTTTGCGTGTGAACCGGCTGTAACCTTTACACGACTTGATTGGCATGTATACGCCGGACGTTTTAAAGCAGTTTATTACACAAGTTTAGAAATGTAGTGTGATTTCTGCCCTTTACAGCACAAAATGCAGCGCTGTGTCAACAACGTATTTTTCAGAGAAATTTTTGCCCATGATCCCCCTCTGGTATGCCACTGTCCAGGTCGTGGCACCCTTTAAACAACTTTAAAATCAGTTTTCTGGCCAGAAATGGCTTTTCTAGTTTTTAAAGTTCACCTTCTCATTGAAGTCTATGGGGTTCGCAAAGTTTGCAAAAGTTTGCACTTTTTGGCGGAAGTTCGCGAACGGGTACGCGAACTTTTTTTGTGAGGTTTGCTACATCTCTAATCATGGATGTGTCATATGTGAATTGTGGGTTAATGGGGAGAAGGAATATGGGAAAGGTACATGGAAACTTAATGTACTATTGTTAGAGGATGAACCTATAAAAAAAGGGTACAGAGAGTGGTTTCTAAAATGGGTGAAGAGGAAAAATGATTTTGGGGATGTGAGGGAGTGGTGGGACTGGGTGAAAGGGGAGTCAAAGAAATATTTCATAAAGAAAGGTTGTGAGAAAGTGAGAGGGGAGGGGGTGCTGTTGGAGGGATGGCAAAAAGGTTGCAGTATTTGGTGGCTTTAAGGAGGGAGGGGGAGAATGTAGATACAGAAATAGAGGAGGCAAGGGAAAAGGTTAAAAAGTGTCTAGAAAGGAAAGGGAGATCAATAATTGCACGAGCAAGGGTGGGGATAAAGGAAGATGATGAAAAATGCACATGTTTTTTTTTCAAAAGGGTTTTCGGTAAGAGGGTGGACATGTGGAATGTGTTGAATGAGGAAGGGGAGGAGGTGTGTGGAAATGCAGAGGTGAGAAAAGTTGTTGAGGGGTTTTACAAAAACCTATACACAGAGAAGAAAAAGAGATAGAGGGTTTAGAGACTGAATGTCTTGAGGTTGTTGGGAACTGTCTGAGTGAAGATGATAAAAATTGGATGGATGGAGATTTAGTAAAGTCAGAATTGGAAGCGTGTATGAAAGGTATGCGAAAGGGTAAAACACCGGGCAGTGATGGTCTGCCAATAGAATTCTATGTGGAATTTTGGGATGTAGGTGATTATGTGTTTGAGGTATGTGAAAGTGTACTTACTATTTATCTAAGAGCATGAGAGAAAGTGTGATGATTCTTTTGTATAAGAAGGGAGATAAAAGGGATTTAAAGAACTGGAGACCCATATCTTTGTTGAACTCGGATTACAAATTGATCGCTAAGGTGATAGCTAGTCGAATGAGTGAGGTGGTGATTAGATTGGTAGGCGAGGATCAGGTGTGCGCAGTTCCAGGGAGGCAGATCAGTGAGAGCTTGATAGGTTTGCGTGATGTGCTATGGTATACAAGAGAAAGAATGCAAAGGATGGCTGTGTTGACGGTGGATTTTGAAAAAGCGTACGATAGAGTGGTGCATGAGTTTATGTTTGCGGTGTTGGGGAGAATGGGGGTATCTGAAAGGTTAATAGGTTGGATTAAATGCTTATATAAGGACATTGGATGTAAGATTTTAGTGAATGTTTTTTTGTCAGAAGCGGTATCAATTAGGTCTGGGGTGAGGCAGGGGTATCCCCTGTCTCCAATTCTTTTCATTTGTACGATAGAACCTTTGTTGTGTGCGATTAAGAGAGATAAAGTGATGCGTGGGATAGAGGTGCCCGGGAGTGGTGGAAGAGATTTGAGGGTGATTGGCTATATGGACGACGTGACGTTGTTATGTAAGGCAGATGGGAATTTGAGAAGGGCGAGATTATTGATAGAATGTTTTTGTATGGCGAGTGGCTTTAAATTGAACGTGGACAAGAGCAAGTGTAAAGTTTTTGGAGAATGAGAATCGTGTGGGTGGCCTGTGTGTACGGGTGGGATTGAGGTGCTTGGAGTGGTGTTTGATGTGGATTTAAGGGGATGTGAAAGTTGGGAAAAAGTGAGCGATAACATAAAGAAAAAGATGGATTTTTGGTCTTTGAGGACATTATCAATGGAAGGTAGGATTTTAGTTAGTAAAGCAGTACTGGTACCAATTTTGTTGTTTATTAATAGTGTGTTTCCTCCTGCAGATGGGGTTTTGCGTAAAATTATATGGTTAATCTTTTGTTTTATTTGGAATTCAAAGATGGAGAGACTGAAAAGGGTTAAGGTGTGTAAGCAAAAGGTTAATGGGGGAAAGGGGATGCTGGATATTGAGCGGTTTTTGGCAGTGAAATATGCAAGCTTGTGTGTTGGCATAAGTAAGAAGGAGAGTCTGAGCGGGTGTATGGTGAGATATGTGGGAGGAAGCGTGTTAAGAAAGCATGGACTGAGTGCGGTGGACTCAGTGTGTTTTAACGCCCCGTGGTTTTACATAAGAATAGACAAATGCATCAGAAGAAATAACTTAACAGGGGTATCGGTTGAGCTGTGGTGTGAGAAAAAAGCCATAATAAAAATGTTGGAGAGTAGAGAAGAGATGGAAGGCGTGGGTGGGTTGACTGTGAATGAAAGTAAAATGGTTTGGAAGAGAGCCAATGAGCGGTTTTTGGTAAATAGGCAAAAAGATCTCAAATGGATGTGTGTACATGGTTGTCTACCAACAAGAGAGTTTCAAAGGAGAAGGAATTTAGTAAATAATAAAGAGTGCCCAAGAAAGGGGTGTACAGATTTTGAAAACATACCACATGTCTTTTGGGGTTGCAACTATGCAAGAAAGGTGTGGGGTAAAATGGATAAACTGATAAAAGGTTTGACGGGTATTGATGCATTATCTTATAATATGATGATATACGGGTTGGGGAATGTTAACCAAGATAAGTGCAGAATTCTTTGGTGTATTGTAAACTGCATAAAAGAAGCTTTGTGGGATACAAGAAATATGTATGTGTTTCAAACTGCAGAATTAGATGAGGAAGCATGTGCTGGGTTAGGGCTCTGGCACACGGGGGAGATTAGTCACCCGCGATAAAACTCCCTGTTCGCGGGCGACTAATCTCCCCCGTGTGCCAGAGCCCTTAGCTAAAAGTAGGTTATTTTTGTATGTATTATGTGATAGAAAGAGATTAGGAAATGAAGCAGAGGGTATTTGGAAGTACAAGAAATGGAAATCCTGGTTTTTGACTGAATAATATGTTCTGTTTTTGGTAAATCTATGTGTTTTTTACTCTGCTAAGAATTGTTGATGTTATGGATGTTTTTGTTTTTGAAGTTTACAATAAACAAATTAAATGCTCTGCTCTGCTCCTGTAGTGTCTGGCTGAGGATAGTGACTGCCATGGTTGCCCATGTTACAGAGGTCAGTCTGGGTGTTTCAGATGAAGATCAACTGCAGATTGTCTCATTGGCCATTTTTTGTTGATTAGCCTTTTCCACAGTCATTACAATGGCACAGCTGGGGGATAACATTTTTAATTGACATTATTAATGATATTGGCATCTCTAAGTAAATTTGCAGAGTATCCATCTTCTGTAGTAGTTATTCTGGCACGTCTGTGTTTATGTTTTGGTGAAACGGGTGTGAGCAAAAAGTTGGTGTAGTTAAAAATAAAAATATTGCCATAATAGAATAATAGGGCCCCACTCTTTGGATTTTGGCCCAGGGCCCACCAAGGCCTTAAAAAGACCCTGCAGCTTGCTTTCATTGTGGGACTCTTTGTCCCTTAACCTGCCCATGAGCCAGTGTACCATAATATGCAGCCAACCCCAGACTCTCATTCAATCTACTGCCTGGTTTCTAGGGTAAATAAGATCCACATGTGGCGGGGAGGGGGTTGAAAGGCGCAGGGGTGAGGGGAGTTTTTTTCTGAGCATCCAAAGGTTTTGGAAACATATTAATGTGAGCTATGTATGTTCCATTTCCTCTAAACTGCTAATTCATCTCCAGTATTCCCTGCTTTCTGACTTTCAGCCATGTCTGTTGTTCGCGTCTTTTACAGTGATATTGATGCGGCAAATGTACTATCTTCCCTAGGGAAGCCAAAGGTGTCTCCAAAGCAAGTAAAACAGAGGCCTTTACCGCACACCCTAGCTCTCCAAAATTGAACACCCGGTGCACACTGCTGGAGGGCTCGGCCCCCTCCCAAAAACCAATGGAAATACAAAAAGCAAAATGGCACTCAGGGCTATAGGAAAATAATCCCTTTCAAAAAATCTTTATTTGCGAAAAATGCAACGTTTCGAGGCAAAATAGCCCCTTTATCAAGCTTGATAAAGGGGCTATTTTCCCTCGAAACGTTGCATTTTTCGCAAATAAAGATTTTTTAAAAGGGATTATTTTCCTATAGCCCCGAGTGCCATTTTGCTTTTTGTATTCTCCAAAGCAAGCACACATTTACAGATTCATTGTACTGTCATTTTGTATGCATCTCTACTAAATTCTTTACACCATAAAAAAGCTTGTGCCTATGCAGAATTAGGAATTTGACTGTACATATATCTGTATTTTTCTTAATCTAATCAATCTGGTAACTGCACACTATTGGCAATCTTTATGGAAGACTGAAAAGTATATGGTTACTCATGTCCTTTATTGAAGTTCCCTTGAAAGAGAGTATCACTGCATGCACCCAGGAGTTCACAGACGTGGCTATGTTGGACTCTCTTGTACAGACTGTGTGTCGCCCTTGTCTTTTTTGTCTTTGCCTTCATACCAGTAGCTTTTTATTGTTGTATTTTGGCTATTCACCTATTCTCTGAAACTGCCTCTGTTGGTCCTTTGTCTCTCAAGTCTTCTGCAGGTTCTTTAGCAGAGTGTACCCTAGGAGATGGGTTGAGAAGTGAGGTAAAATCACCCTCCTAGGTTTATTCTTGTTGCAGTGTCAACCACATTCTTTAATACTTGATAAATATTGTGCCATTTGGTATGAGACACAGTAGGAAGGAGGTCCCTGCCCCATAGAGCTTACAATCTAAGTGGTTGGGTAACATACAGGCACAAATTGGAAGGTAAGAGTGCACCAGGTATGGGCATTTGCCCTTAAGCGCAGGACTGGGCAAAATAATGTTTAGTGCTCCAGAAGGTAACAGCTGAGCTTTTTCTTAAAGAGAGTGGGTGAGTTTTCCCTACAGAGGGATTCAGGGATAGAGTCCCAGAGGTAAGGAGCAGCTAGATAGAAAGGTTTAAGACAAGAGAGCGCAGTGGGTGTGGATGGTATAAAAAGACGGAGGCTCAGAGGAGCGGAGGAGACGACCAGGAACATGCTGGGAGACCAGTGAAGAAATGTAGTGAGGAGCAGAGGAGTGAAGGGCTTTGAATGTTAGCAGAAGGATTTTGTAAGCTATCCTTTGCTTAACAGGCAGCCATGCAAGAGAGCTTAATTGAGGCTAAACAGGTTCCCTCTTAGGAGAGAGCAGGAGGATCCTGGCAGCAGAGTTTAAAATTGATTGCAGGGGAGAGAGGTGGGAGTCTGGGAGGCCGGTTAGTAGATTACAGTAATCCAAGCGGATAAGGGCATGTATTAGTGTTTTAGCTGTTACTTGTGAAAGAAAGGGGCGTATCTTGGCAATATTGGAGGAAAAAACGGCAGGTTTTGGCAGTGTTATTAATATGGTTAGAGAAGGAGAGTGACTGGTCAAAGATAACCCCAAGGCAGCGTGCAGAATTTACAGGGTTGATGGCCATGCCATCAATAGTAATGGTGAAAGGAGGAGGAGGGCCAGGTTTGGGCGGGAAGACCATGAGCTCTCTTTTAGCTAGGTTAAGTTTGAGCTGGCGTCGGTTCATCCAGGTGGAGATAGCCAGGAGGCAGTTACCAATCTGGGTTTGAACATCAGTGGTTAGTGCAGGGGTGTCTAAATATATCTGGATGTCATCTGCATATAAGTGATATTTAAGACCAAAAGAAAAAATAGGGTCTTCTAAAGAGAGAGTGTACAGGGAGAACAGCAAAGGACCTAGCACAGAGCCCTGAGGCTCCTCCACACTAAGCAGAACCGGGGTAGAGGATTTGATAGCAAGAGCAACAGAGAAGGAGCGGTTAGAGAGATAGGAAGAGAACCAGGATCTAGCCTGATCCCGGATACCCAGAGAATGGAGAATTTGCATAAGGACAGAATGGTCGACAGTATCAAAAGCAGAGGAAAGGTCTAGAAAAATGAGGACTGAGTAGCGTCCTTTGGCCTTGGCAGTCTGGAGATCATTTGCCACTCTACATAAGGCCATCTCAGTGGAGTGCACAGGACGAAAACCAGACTGCATAGGGTCCAGCAGATTATGGGTGCAGAGGTTAGTGACATGAGAAAAGAAAAGATGTTCCAGGAGTTTAGAGGCTAGGGGCAGGAGAGAGACGGGACGGTAGTTAGAAAGGCAGGACGGATCCAGCGTAGCCTTTTTAAGAATGGGTTTGACACATGCTTGTTTGAAGAGACAGGGAAAAGTACCAGAGGCCAGAGAGGAATTGAATATGTGGGTAAGAGCTGGAGTTAGGGCAGGGGCACACTGTTTTAGTAGGGATGAGGGCATAGGATCCTGTGAGCAGGTAGTAGGCAGAGAAGCTGAGAAACTTCAGACTCTGTTACGAGATTGAAGGAGCTGAACACGGAGAGAGGAGATTTAGGAAGGTTGAGATTACCGGTCTCTGAAGGTTGGGAAAATTGATTGCGGATAGAATCGACTTTGCTTTTAAAGAAGTCAGCAAAGTCCTGGGGCGTGTGTCCAGTTATGACTGATTCAGTAGGTGAAGGATGAAGTAGCGAGTTAAATATGGAGAATAAGCCCAGCGGGTTTGATTTATTATTATTTACAAGTGTGTTATAGTATAGTTGCTTGGCCTGGGATAGGACAGTATTGAAACACACCATGTAGTGGAGGAAGTCAGCTTTCACGCGTGATTTCCTCCAAATGCACTCAGCAGATCGTGCACAAGAGTGCAGAAATCGCGTCTGAGGGTTAAGCCAGGGACGGGGATTGCGGGGACGACTGCGTTGCGGCTGCAGGGGGGCATGGGTGTTAATTGCGGATGATAAGATAGAGTTGTAGGTATTTACCAGTAACTCAGGATCAGAGGAAGCACAGAAGGAGAGGCTAGAAGGGTTTTAGGCTGACCATTAGTAGAAGGAGACGCGTGCGAGATAGAAAAAGAGATAAGATGATGATCTGAAAGAGGAAAAGGCTCACTGTTAAATGTAGATAGATCTAGATTTTTGGAAAAGACTAGATCTAGGAAATGACCATCCTTATGGGTAGCTGTATTAGTCCACTGAGAGAAACGTAGCCAAGGATTTTGAAGGAGGTCTGTAAACAACTGCCACCTGCACAGAAAGAGGGTGGAATAGCTGAACCGTATGCACCTCAAAAGAAGGAAACCTGAAAGTAGGGGGTATAGGGATTAGTTTAAACCAGCAATGAGGGGAGAGCAGAACCCCTACCCCTCCCCCACGACTTGTAATGCGGGGAGTATGAGAGAAGGAAAGGCCGCCATTAGAGAGAGCTGCCTCAATAGCATTATCATTCTGAGAGAGCCAGGTCTCTGTTAGGGCAAACAGGTGAAAAGACTCGGAGCAAAACAGATCATGAATTAAAGTGGCTTTGCTAGTAAAGCGGGTATTGAGAAGAGCACAAGAGGGAGATAAGAAGAGGGGAGAGTGGGAATTTGAATAAGGTTAGACAGGTTAGTGGTTTGTGAGGGTTTTACCAGAAGAAAAGCATTGCGTGGGCGATGGGAAATGGGTATACGGCAGGGACCAGGATTAGGAGAGTATCGCCTGCGGCAAGTAGTAGCAGTAAGGAGAGGGAGAGGACGTGGGAGAATGATTTAAAATTGCTATGCTTTTGCGAGGTATTGGTGGAGGTGCTAGATTTTTCAAAAATGTATAAAGATTATAAGAGCAGCAGTGTGTAGAATGGAGCAGAGAGGAAGATATTGTTATGGAGTAGGTGCAAACCTTATCGGCGCTCTAAAAGTGTCAAAGTGAATTTACTACTGTTAGAAGACCAGTGAGAAGAAAAAAAAAAAAGTTTTTTTTGTTTATGTGTCTCCGAGCTGCCTTCCTCTATCTAATCCGTGAAGTGCTTCCAAAATTAACCCCTAAGAGTTGGCGCTCACAAATCACTACTTATAGTAAAAGCAATCAATTTATTTCCACAATCAATGAATAATAAAAAAAAACAATAACATATAATTCATACAATATAAATACAAATAAAACCAAAGTGCATGTTTTCTATTTTACACATTAAATAGGAGAAGATATTTACAACGTCAGTCAATGCTATTATCAATAGGTAATCAAACAGAGAGTGGGTATTAGGGTAAATAGAAAATGTTGTGGCTGATAAATCACTTAATCAATTAGAATCATATTCCTAATTTAATAAATAGACAAAGGAGGGGTATGAAGTGGTGTGACCATTAGGCTACTACATCTATTAGAATCAGAATCTTAATTCATTAAAAAAACTTTAAAATATTAAAACACATTATGGCTAGTTAGTTGTTCAATCAATTGGAATCTGGTACCTAGTTCATTACATACAAGAGGAGAGAGAAGTATATCAGACTCACAATTAAAATAGTGTTCTCATAATTCAAGGATAAATGCAGTATAAACATATGGCAGTTACTATAGGCTTAAGCTGGCCATACACGTGGCGATCTGACGATGTTTCGTGCGACCATCGGTCGCACGAAACATAGTCAGATGTGCCACACACCATTCAGGGCTGAATCGGCAGGTAAGGAGGTAGAAACAATAGGATTTCTACCTCCTTCTGCCGATTCAGCTCTGAAGGGAGATTTTGATCAGGCGCCTTCTATGGCGCCCGATCAAAATTTTCCAACTGGTCCGATCGGCGAGTCGGCCGATATCAGCAGCTTCCTGCGATATCGGTCGACTCGCCGACATACCATACACGCACCGAATATCGTACGAAACAAGGTTTCGTACGATATTATCGGTGCGTGTATGGCCACCTTTACTCAGGTCCTGCTATATCTAGCCAGAACATTTAGCCAGGAGAAATGTTTTTTTTATTTATAAGGTGCACTATGTTGTACTAGTTAATCATATCCTTTAAGTGATGCAAACACTAGAAAGGATGCGGCACTTTCTAAAACTGAATGTATAATCTAATAGATGTAGTAGCCTAATACTTCATACCCCTCCTTTGTCTATTTATTAAATTAGGAACATGATTCTAATTGATTAAGTGATTTATCAGCCACAACATTTTCTATTTACCCTAATAACCCACTCTCTGTTTGATTATCTATTGATAATAGCATTGACTGACGTTGTAAATATCTTCTCCTATTTAATGTGTAAAATAGAAAACATGCACTTTGGTTTTATTTGTATTTATATTGTATGAATTATATGTTATTGTTTTTTTTTTTTATTATTCATTGATTGTGGAAATAAATTGATTGCTTTTACTATAAGTAGTGATTTGTGAGCGCCAACTCTTAGGGGTTAATTGTTATGCAGTAGGGACAGTCAGCTGGAGGGCTAAAGGAAGATGTTACCTTTGGAAGCACAAACATGAAAGATAAAACTAATAAGAGCAATGACATTATGCAGGTATATCCAGTAAACTGGGTCCCGATTCAAATGGAGAGGCTGGCCGGTCTTCTGCTGTTGCTCCCTAGTTGCTTCTCCTGTTGCTCCTCTTGTTGAACTCCGTGTTAAACTCCTTTTTCAGTTCACTTGTGAATGATTCACTTTGGAAGGATTCACTCTTGCGCTGCTTTCCCAAATGAGGTTCTTAAGATATGTGGGTGAAACCACACAGCCCAATAAAAATATAATCAGTCAACATAAATTGACTATTTGGACAGGTAATTTAAAACATCTTCTTCCTGCACATTTAGTGAAAATTCCACTGCGTCCCTCAGATTTTTGGTAATTAAAGTGCATTGCTTAAACATGGGGCGGGGCTAGAGATTCATTACCTCCAAAAAAGAGAAAAAAGTTTTGGATACATTTCTTGCAAAATTTGGAGCCTAAAGGAATATGATGCAAATATGATCTTTTTTCATTTATATAAACTGTACTTAAAAATGGGCCCATTACATCAGTAATAATGATGACTAAGTTTGTTATATACAGTAACTAGATCATAGGGCTTCACTGTGGCCTATTGTACTGATTGGCTTCTTCTTGTATAATTAGACCTTAGGGCTTCCCAGTGGCCTATTATACCAATGGGATTCTTTGTTGGTGTGGTAGGGTGGGAGTGGCTACTGCTTTAATCTGTAATTTGGAAATTGGTTGCAAAGGAGTGTGTGGCTCCTAAGGTCTAATTAAATAACACACTTATAGGATTATGTAATAAAAGGCACTTGGTTTGCCCAGGGGTAGTAAACCATGGCAGCCAATAAGCAGGGAGTATTTACTGGTCACCTGTTTAACAGCAAATGTCTTATTGGTTGCTATGGATTACTGTTCCTGGGCAAATTTTATGCCTTTTATTACATATGGAGGTTAGTTACAAAAAAAAGCACACCATAACAAAAAAAAATAATAATATATATAAAACAAAGGAAAGAGGTTACAGAGCCTGCAACCCAGTACCCCCTCACCGGTTTTCCTACGGAGGTTGGGGGCATTACATTTTAAATAAAAAAATAAAAATATAGGACCACCCCAAAACGTGCCGCCCTAGACATAGGCCTTCGGGGGCCTTATTATAAATACTCCCCTGTCCACAGGTAGAAAATGTTAGCACTAAAACAATTATTTGTATAAAAGTTTACCCTTGACAGACATTTTCTCAACCCAAATAACTAACTATGAATCTCATGTAAATAGTTCATACGCAGGGCAACAGAGTGGACATTTGTATGTAGATCTGCCCCATGATAACTTTGGGATGTGAGGCGGAATTACCAGTTTTGATATCAAAATTATCAGATGCGCAATAAACCTATAATTCTTATTTTTTTTTTTTTTTCAAAAAGAGATTTGAGGGCTTGTCTATTAATAAAGATTATTTTCACTTTTCTGTAAGAAAACAAATGTATTTAATATGTAATTACAGGTATGGGATCCCTTATCCGGAAACCCGTTTTTCAGAAAGCTCCGAATTACAGAAAACCCGTCTCCCATATACTCCATTTTAATCAAATAATTCAGAATTTCAAAACTGATTTCCGTTTTCTCTGTAGTAATAAAACAGTACCTGTACTTGATCCCAACTAAGATATAAATAATCCTTATTGGATGTAAAACAATACTATTGGTTTAATTAACGTTTTATTGTTTTTTTTAGTAGACTTAAGTTATAGAGATCCAAATTACGGAAAGACCCCTTATCCGGAATACCCTTGGTCTGGAGCATTCTGGATAATGGGTCCCATACCTGTACTATGTTAAACTCAACCTGTCACAAAAAAAAAAAAAAGAGCAACAAAAAGCAGATTTCAGAGTAAATAGTTGTGACATTTATTATAAAAGAAACAAAAGCACAAACAAATAAGGCCAAAAATTCCCAATATTTAAATCTTTCATCAATATCCTTGCAGCCCATTGTAAATCCTTTGTATTGAGTTTTGCTTCATTAATTGTTTCACACCTAAAACAGATGAAAAAAGACTGTGGTAAATAAAGCGAAAACAACAAACAAGGTGTATTTAAGTGAAGAAACATGATAACAGTACAGAGCAAATAGTGATTTGCAAAAAATAATACATTAAAAATGAAAATACAAAATTGTCCTTTCCTTACAGGATTTAATAATAAAAAATAAATAAAATACTCTCATAAGGATCAAAATAAGCAAATATAAACCTTTCAGCAGGGGGCTTAATCAGTAAATTAGCATTTGTTTTGTATAATATCTTTCATAAGGGATAACTGTGACATTTGCAAATTCTCATTTAATTTCTATTAAGTGGCAAAGCTTCAAGTGATTGTAAATCATTCTACTGATAATTTAAACCACTCAGGTCTAGTGTTTTGTGCTTTTCAGTTGTGGAACTAGATGCCCACAGGCCTGAGGACAATATTTGCAACCAAACATCCCTACCTCCCAATTTACCACAGCCTCCTGCACATTATTGCTGGTTTACTGTGGTCAATACAATCCCTCAGCTTCCCTCTGGTAGTTACAAAAAGAGACTCTATCAAGCCAGAACAAGGGGCAGACAGAAGAGGCACATGCCTAGAGCTCAATGGTGGGGGTCCCAAGGCATGTACATCTTCTTCCAGCATTCTGTAACTTCAGACTGTTCTATAAGTTTGGAGGCAGCTAGCTGGAACTGGAACAGCAGTTACCCAGTGACTAACTCTGCAAAGGGAACCTAAGATTAATAGTTAAAGGGTGGCAGCAGTTTAAATTTAAACAAATAAAAGTCAATAGGTGAATTGTGATTGGTGGTTAGTGGGTGTGCCCCCTTTTTCTAACCTCGAGTCGAAGTCACCCAGTGACAAACTTTGCAACTGACAAATTGGGCACCCTGGAATAAATAATGTGAGAATGACAGCATTTTAAATTTAAACCAATGAAATTCAATGGATGAAATTTGATTGGCTGTTAGTGGCCCAACCCACTTTTATTTTTGAACTGCAGTCCCCCAGTGACCAACTCTGCAAAGTGGGTGAAATGTGATGTTTGGAGACACTTGCATTAAATGTGTGAGAATGGCAGCAGTTAAAATTTCTCCACTGAAATCAATTAAAGAAATGTAAATTGGTTGGTGGTGGCTCCACCCACTTTTCTAACCTTGAATACGTAGTCACCAGAGACTGACTGTGTCTGCACTCCAAAGCTTTTTATCTTGTGGGGTGCACAACCAAATTTAATTATTTAGAAGTAAATATTTCACAACCGGCCACACCCTTTAAAATTATCACAAGTTTATTGCGAACATATTGTTTAAAGAATGCTGTGTTTCGGTCCTCAACAGGACCTTTCTCAAGGATAAAACAATAGTATTCAAACCAACCTCAAATACACTCTCAAAGCAAAGTGGAAATGTGCCCAATCCCATCAACAGACTATTATGCAAATATCCAATCATAGCGTGAATGTGCAATTTCAAATGGGCCAATCTCTGACCATTAATAGTGCATATATATGTCATCATAAATTATTACATAAATATATCATAAAACGTGCTTCATTTGAATAAAATATTATAAGTGTAATAATTTAGTTGCCATACAATATTAATTCTTAAAAATGTAATCTTCAATATCACCAACAGGTGCCACCCGTGCATCATAAAAGCTCATTTAGGGGCTGATTCACTAAAGTGCGATAAAAATTTAATCGCGTCTTAATTTTCGCGACTGATTCACTATAAGCATACTTGCGCTATTTTACGCGCGGTATTTCATGTGATATTTGTGTCACGATAAATAGCGTGCACGGTATTTTTCGCATGCACGCTATTTATCGCAAGCGCCAATTGACGTGACATTACGCACGCGACAATCGGCAGCATAAAACTGGCGACATTTTGCCCTGGGATAATAAAATGGGGGGGGGGCATTTAAGAATATTTAGCCAAATACTTAGGGGTCCCTTTGCTAAAGTGGCTTAAATGGGAGATTTTAGACACAGAGTAAATGGCAAATATTTTTTGGGCACTTTATTAAACGGGAACAAATATAATATTGCAATTATTCTGGCAACAAAACATTTGATTGGCAGTTATCACACTCGCCAGAAAATATGCTATGTACTAATTAACGCAAGTTTTACTATTCAGCAAAATGGGCTAAAGACAAAATTGTTGGCAGAATATTTGCAAAAATTTAACCCATATAGCATATTGATGCTGTTACTGATAAATGTAAGAGTGTAGGAGAAACTACATGAAAGTATAGAATACCATATCAAGGAAGGAAAAATAATTAGACATTACTCAGTTCAAAAGTAGAAAAATAAAAACTTTTAATTTAACAATTAAAGGGGAAAAAATAGGGAAAATAAAACTTAGGGCTTGCTGCCCTTGAGTTCTCTAATGTCCCTCCGAAGCTCGGCCACTTCTCCCCGGAGCTGGGCCAGCTCGGCCTTGATGTTGGCCAGGTCATCCTGCAACTGATGGTCCCTCGTGCGCAGGAGAACCTGGTGCCCCGCGCTTGGCCTGGGGGGGAGTCCGGGGCCTGGGGGGAAACTGGGGGAGGAATGAAGGGGGGCAGTGTCCGGAGCCTCGGGGGCCCTTTCGGCCTCGGGGGCCACTGGATCTGGGGCCTCGTAGGTGGGGCCTCTGGGGCCTGGGCGGGTGCTGCTGCCTGGCCGGGTGCTGGGGCCTCAGGGGCCGCTTGAGCCTGGTGGGCCTCAGGAGCTTGGTTTGCCAGGGGTTGTGCCTGGGGATGAGACGCCAGCTGAAGTTCTGTGAGATAGTATTGCAAGATGTTATTTTGTGTAATATATTATACATATATATATACATTCATACACCATCATAAATAACGGGGCCCCTCACAATAACATTTTTGGGGCCCCCTCCTCCCACGCCCCCAATGGCCCCTCCCCCTGTGAACCCTCACATCAATACAAAGGACACACAGAAATTGTTAGCCAAGGCCCCCTAAAACATTCGTGGCCCTTCCCCAAATGACTCATACTATGGGCCGCTCCCTGCTGCTTCCCCCCTGCTTTAAACTCATTTATGCATATGTAAAATAGATGTGTGTGTATATATATATATATATATATATAAAGATATATATATATATATATATATATATATATATATATACAGTGGTGTGAAAAACTATTTGCCCCCTTCCTGATTTCTTATTCTTTTGCATGTTTGTCACACTTAAATGTTTCTGCTCATCAAAAACCGTTAACTATTAGTCAAAGATAACATAATTGAACACAAAATGCAGTTTTTAAATGAAGGTTTACGTTATTAAGGGAGAAAAAAACTCCAAATCTACATGGCCCTGTGTGAAAAAGTGATTGCCCCCCTTGTTAAAAAATAATTTAACTGTGGTTTATCACACCTGAGTTCAATTTCTGTAGTCACCCCCAGGCCTGATTACTGCCACACCTGTTTCAATCAAGAAATCACTTAAATAGGAGCTACCTGACACAGAGAAGTAGACTAAAAGCACCTCAAAAGCTAGACATCATGCCAAGATCCAAAGAAATTGAGGAACAAATGAGAACAAAAGTAATTGAGATCTATCAGTCTGGTAAAGGTTATAAAGCCATTTCTAAAGCTTTGGGACTCCAGCGAACCACAGTGAGAGCCATTATCCACAAATGGCAAAAATATGGAACAGTGGTGAACCTTCCAAGGAGTGGCCGGCCGACCAAAATTACCCCAAGAGCACAGACAACTCATCCGAGAGGCCACAAAAGACCCCAGGACAACATCTAAAGAACTGCAGGCCTCACTTGCCTCAATTAAGGTCAGTGTTCACGACTCCACCATAAGAAGGAGACTGGGCAAAAATGGCCTGCATGGCAGATTTCCAAGGCGCAAACCACTTTTAAGCAAAAAGAACATTAAGGCTCATCTCAATTTTGCTAAAAAACATCTCAATGATTGCCAAGACTTTTGGGAAAATACCTTGTGGACCGACGAGACAAAAGTTAAACTAAAAGGTGCGTGTCCCCGTTACATCTGGCGTAAAAGTAACACAGCATTTCAGAAAAAGAACATCATACCAACAGTAAAATATGGTGGTGGTAGTGTGATGGTCTGGGGTTGTTTTGCTGCTTCAGGACCTGGAAGGCTTGCTGTGATAGATGGAACCATGAATTCTACTGTCTACCAAAAAATCCTGAAGGAGAATGTCCGGCCATCTGTTCGTCAACTCAAGCTGAAGCGATCTTGGGTGCTGCAGCAGGACAATGACCCAAAACACACCAGCAAATCCACCTCTGAATGGCTGAAGAAAAACAAAATGAAGACTTTGGAGTGGCCTAGTCAAAGTCCTGACCTGAATCCTATTGAGATGTTGTGGCATGACCTTAAAAAGGCAGTTCATGCTAGAAAACCCTCAAATAAAGCTGAAATACAACAATTCTGCAAAGATGAGTGGGCCAAAATTCCTCCAGAGCGCTATAAAAGACTCGTTGCAAGTTATCGCAACCGCTTGATTGCAGTTATTGCTGCTAAGGGTGGCCCAACCAGTTATTAGGTTCAGGGGGCAATTACTTTTTCACACAGGGCCATGTAGGTTTGGATTTTTTTTCTCCCTAAATAATAAAAACCCTCATTTAAAAACTGCATTTTGTGTTTACTTGTGTTATCTTTGACTAATAGTTAAATATGTTTGATGATCAGAAACATTTTGTGTGACAAACATGCAAAAGAATAAGAAATCAGGAAGGGGGCAAATAGTTTTTCACACCACTGTATATATATACACACAATACGAAGTGCTGGGAAGCTGCACACCATAAGGAACAATAATACCTGGGTGCCTGTGGCAAAACAAAATCTAGACAGGCATGGGGTGACGGCACACACAGGATTTTCACAAGGAGTCACAAAGATGTGAAATAATATTCAGAGGTTTATTGTAACGTGATGGACGTATGTTTTTTTTCAACCCTACTTACTATGTTACTATGTTACTTTCGTCATCCCTGACATTTCTTACATTTGTACTTTTAGTTCAAATTACTTGCTAAATCTTTTACTGAACGTATACTGTAAAAGCATAATAAAGTACAATAATTACCTTCCGCAATTTCAGCCACCAGGTCTGAATTCCTACGCTTCAGGTCAGACCATAGGCGCTGGAGCTGGCGGAGGTCCACTTCAATTCCGAAGCCCCCGCGCAACCTGGCTTGGAGGTCACGCAGGATGGCTCTCTTCCTCTCGTGGACCCCTAAGGGCCCCAGCGGTGGGTTGTCATATCATGAGCGTAGGAGAACTGTGACAATATAGCGCCTCTCCCCTGGTAGCAGATCAGAAACCCCAGGCATGATACTCCTCTCAGTGTGACTGCAGACTCAATGACACAAAATGGCCCCAAGTCGCACATGTCACGAGATTACAAAATTGCTACAAAATGTCCGCCAGTCGCGAGATTACAAAGTCGCGACAAAGAAATCGCCAAAATATACATAGTAATGTATTTTGTGCGACTAAATATTTATATCTATATAAATATTTATATCTATAGTACTGTATATTAGTAGCGAAATTCCATACATGCCAAGACTTTAGTCAAATTGAGTAAAAAGACACATACTTGAATAAATAACACTGTAAGTCCATATTTTATTGCCAAAAACTCATTTACTGTACTTTCTATAATTTTTCCCCTGCCTGTAGTAGGTGTTAATTTTCGCATAGACCAATGCGATATTTAGCGTGCCTAAGTGTTTGTGAATCATGCGATCGTATTCTTTTCAGCGCAAAAATTAACGCATGCATTAAAAGTAGCGAGGAAAATACCGCATGCGAAAATGGCGACTTAACGCACGCGATAATACTATGGTGAATCGCACGCTAATTATCACGACTTATTTAACGCAAAAAAACGTGCAATATATTTTATCGCACTTTAGTGAATCAGGCCCATAGTGTCCTAACAAAAATCCATTCCATTAAAAATCCTGTAGAAAAAAGGGATACATTTTGTAGCTCATTCTCAACAATATTTACCAATACTCAAACATATTCTTGTAACCAATTACTTGACACACAAAGATACAATTACTTGGCGCAAAACACAAAGATAACAAACAAATATTTAATTTCAGTAAAGCACATTTTAACTCCTTAAGGGCTGTCCTTCAGAGCCCAGATTGGGGAATTATGTTTTCTGCTACAAACAGAACAGAAATTGCTGTCATTCAAAATGATATTAAAGGGGACCTGTCACCTAAAGAAATAATATATATAATAAATAAACTTTACGTACGTTTAGGAGAAAAGAAATAATTTAAAAACTAGAAGTCAGAGGGGACAGAAGTAGCATTTAATGAATATAAACGCTATGACAAATGTTGTAAACAGAGATCCAGAAGGGAGAGATAGAGAAAGAGGAGCGCATTGGGGCAGAGGCTAAGACTAACCCCAAAGAAATGTTTAAAGTATATTAATAGTAAAAAGATGCAGGTTATGGGAGTATGGCCTGACAACCACAATACTATTAGTTTGTGCCACAATACTATTAGTTTGTGCCAGCATGGTTTTATGCACAATACTATTAGTTTGTGCCAGCATGGTTTTATGCGTAACAGATCTTGCCAGACTAATTTAGTTGCCTTTTATGAGGAGGTGAGTAGGAACCTTGATGCTGGAATGGCAGTTGATGTCATCTACTTGGACTTTGCTAAAGCGTTTGATACAGTACCTCACAGAAGGTTAATGATCAAATTAAGGAATATTGGCCTAGAACATAATATTTGTAATTGGATAGAGAACTGGCTGAAGGATAGAGTACAAAGAGTGGTGGTAAATGGAACATTTTCTAATTGGACCAGTGTGGTTAGTGGAGTACCGCAGGGGTCAGTCCTTGGGCCTTTGCTGTTTAACTTGTTTATTAATGACCTGGAGGTGGGCATAGACAGTATTGTTTCTATTTTTGCTGATGACACTAAATTGTGCAAAACTGTAAGTTCCATGCAGGATGCTGCCGCTTTGCAGAGCGATTTGACAAAATTAGAAAACTGGGCAGCAAACTGGAAAATGAGGTTCAATGTTGATAAGTGCAAAGTTATGCACTTTGGTAGAAATAATATAAACGCAAACTATCTACTGAATGGTAGTGTGTTGGGGGTATCCTTAATGGAGAAGGATCTAGGGGTTTTTGTTGATAACAAGTTGTCTAATTCCAGGCAGTGTCATTCTGTGGCTACTAAAGCAAATAAAGTGCTGTCTTGTATAAAAAAGGGCATTGACTCAAGGGATGAGAACATAATTTTGCCCCTTTATAGGTCCCTGGTAAGGCCTCACCTTGAGTATGCAGTGCAGTTTTGGGCTCCAGTCCTTAAGAAGGATATTAATGAGCTGGAGAGAGTGCAGAGACGTGCAACTAAACTGGTTAAGGGGATGGAAGATTTAAACTATGAGGTGAGACTGTCGAGGTTGGGGTTGTTTTCTCTGGAAAAGAGGCGCTTGCGAGGGGACATGATTACTCTGTACAAGTACATTAGAGGGGATTATAGGCAGTTGGGGGATGTTCTTTTTTCCCATAAAAACAATCAACGCACCAGAGGTCACCCCTTTAGATTAGAGGAAAGGAGTTTCCATTTGAAGCAGCGTAGGTGGTTTTTCACGGTGAGGGCAGTGAGGTTATGGAATGCCCTTCCTAGTGATGTGGTAATGGCAGATTCTGTTAATGCCTTTAAGAGGGGCCTGGATGAGTTCTTGATCAATCAGAATATCCAAGGCTATTGTGATACTAATATCTACAGTTAGTACTAGTGGTTGTATTTATAGTTTATGTATGTGAGTGTATAGATTGGTAGGTGTGGGTTAGGTGTGCTGGGTTTACTTGGATGGGTTGAACTTGATGGACACAGGTCTTTTTTCAACCCTATGTAACTATGTAACTATGTAACCAATGTGAGCACATGCAACCATTAGAGCTCCGCCACAAAACCCTGTCAAAATCATGGTTAGGCAGACACTCTCATGAAGAGCATTGAAAAACCTTTGGACTAAAGGATCTAGAGCCCAACTGTTAGTGCTGTCACAGCTGATGCCTGGACCTTAAGTGTACTAAGACGAAGACCCTTCCCATTGACCTATCTTGCTTCAGTTCTTACCTTAAGTTCGATCCCCCGGAGCACCATGGAAAGAACATGGTACCACAACAAACCTGCCAAGAAAGGGCTGCCCACCAAAACTCACAGACCGGGCAAGGAGACCAAAGGTAACCCTTAAGGAGTTGCAGAGTTCCACAGCAGAGACTGGATTATCTGTCTATAGGACCACAATAAGCCATACACTCCATAGAGCTGGGGTTTATGGAAGAGTGGCCAGAAAAAAGCCATTACTTAATGTTAAAAATAAGAAGGCACGTTTTGAGTTTGCCAAAAGGCAGGTGGGCGACTCCCCAAATGTATGGAGGAAGGTGCTCTGGTCAGATGAGACTAAAATTTTACTTTTCGGCCACCAAGTACGATACTATGTCTGGCGCACACCATCACCACAGTAAAACATGTAGGTGGCAGCATCATGCTGTTGGGATGTTTTTCAGCAGCAGGGACTGGGAAACTGGTCCGAGTCGAGGGAAAGGTGGATGGTGCTAAATACAGGGATATTCTTGAGCAAAACCTGTCAGTCTGCCTGTGATTTGAGACTGGGACGGAGGTTCACCTTCCAAGCAGGACAATGACCCAAAGCATGCTGCTAAAGTAACACTCGAGTGGTTTAAGGGGAAACATTTAAATGTGTTGGAATGGCCTAGTCAAAGTCCAGACTAGAATGTTGCTGTTCTCAAGTGAAAACCATCCAACATGAAGGAGCTGGAGCAGTTTTGTCTTGAGGAATGGGCAAAAATCCTAGTGGCAAGATGTGGTAAGCTCATAGAGACTTATCCAAAGCAACTTGCAGCTGTAATTGCCACAAAAGGTGGATCTACAAAGTACTAACTTTAGGGGGGGGGTGAACAGTTATACACGCTGAAATTTTCTGTTATTTTGTCCTATTTGTTGTTTGCTTTACAATAAAAAAAAAAAATCAGGTTTTTTAAAAGTTCCTGGCACAGTGTTGTACTGTACTAGTCCAGCCGAAGCAGTTGTTGGTCTATGTATGGAAGTTGCAAGAAGCCCTTCTGTATGGTGGACTCAATCATCTTCTCTATGGAATCTTTGAATGCTACATCATCTTTTGGTAAGGTGTTCTTAGACAGGCAAGCAATCATAGCATCTACCCTTGGGGATATATTTATCATGCTGTGCAAAAAGTGTAATGAAGCATTACCGGTGATGTTGCCCAGGGCAACCAATCAGCAATTACATTTCAACAGTTAAAAATCAAAGCAAAGCATCTGATTGGTTGCTATGAGCAACATCACCGGTAATGTTTTACTCCACTTTTTACACCGTATGATAAATATAACCCTTGGTGTCTTGTCTGGGATTGGGTACATGTTACAGAACTTTTCTGTTAGGACTATTACCCAGTCAGGTTTGGCTATTTACTATCAAATAGTTGAGAAATGGATTTAAGGACAGGGATGGTTTCCCCAAGACTCCATGAACTTTAAATATCGCTGTTCATCCTTGATCTCTAATGTAGTTAGCATGTCTTTTAATAATTTCTTGGTCGTGTCTTGCCAAGTTATAGTAAACTGTTGTCTGTGGAAGAGTCCCCCTGATACAGAACCTACTGCAAAACTACTCTCAAAGAATTTGGAGTCAGTTTCAAACTGCTGCAGTAATTGATTCTTTTAAGTAGGCGCCCAGCATGTTTTATTGTGGTTTGAATGGCTGACCTAATCCAATCCAGAAAGTTTGTATATCAATATTGGTTTGAGAGGTTGTGAGACTTTTGGCAACTCCCTGCATTAAGAACCTGGTACCCTGCTTTAAAGGAGAAGGAAAGGTAAAAACTAAGTAAGCTTTACCAGAGAGGTCTATGTAAATACAAGCCATAAGCACTCACAGAAACGATGCACTGTGCCAGAGACACGCAGCTCTCTGCCCTCTCCTGCTCCCCCCCTCCCTCAAGAATGCTAAGAACTCACTCCCCCTTAGGAATGTGGATCTGAGCCAATCAGCAGGAAGCAGACTTATAGGGGCACATTTACTAATCCACGAATCTGAATCCCGAATGGGAAAAAAATCGGATTGGAAACGAAAATTTTGCGACTTTTTCGTTGCCACGGTTTTTTTCGTATTCTGCGCAATTTTTTCGTCGCCGTCACGACTTGATCGTATTTTGCGCAACTTTTTCGTCGCCATCGTGATTTTTTCGTATTCAGCAATTGTAAATGGCGGAAAAACCAATCCGATTTTTCCGCGACGGTGACAAAAAAGTTGCGACAATTCGCGAACAAGTCGTGATGGTGACAAAAAAATAGCGATCATTACGGAAAAACGCATTCGGACGCTTTTCAGATGTTCGTGGATTAGTAAATGTGCCCCATAGTCTTACAAACTGAGCATGTACACTTGGTCTCGGTGCAAGAGGCATTATGGGAACTTTCTTTACATAGCTCAGAGTTTTTTCTTCCTGTTTGGCTACTGATCATCTGAACAGGTAAAATATAGGGAGACTTAAGGGCACTATTGAGACAACTGAAGGTATGCCTGCAGCTTGAGATTAACTCTTTATTAGCCTTTCCTTCTCATTAAAATAAACAGGACACATCTGCAAACAGTACATTTCAGTGGCCTAGCTGTCCAGTCTTCTCAGTGATGGTTTTCCTGTAAGGGCCTTCTTAGGGTTTAGGAAGCTGTTTCAGGCACATCTTGCATGATGTCATGTGCGCTATGAAGAGTGCTGCGTTGAAAGTGCCACCAGCCATCGGCTTGAATTGACGTCACTAGAAGTTACAGGAAATGCTACCACTTACTGAATAGCATTGTGTGGTACCGTAGCCCTGGAAATTCCGGCATTACTTGTCATGTACAATGTACTGCTCAGTTATATCCCTGCAGGATAACAAGCTGTGCAAAAAGTTGCACTCTGCTTGTACAATGAAAGTTTCCAGTTTTATTGTCATATACAAATAACAATGAAGCATCATTACTATAATGAAATTATTTTGACCCGTGTTCCTCCCAACTTTACATAGACAAAAAAAAATAAAAAAATACAAATATTAAATATAATAAAAGTGTGCAATAAAGGTACAAGTATTTACAATAAAAAAATGCAATGAAATATTTGAAATTGTGCAGTGAGGATTTAAAGTGGCTTTGCTTAAAGTGACACTGCAAAGAGTCCAGTAGTTATGGGGAGTGTGTGTTAGGCAGAAAGGTATATCTGGATCTGCCCCAAAGAAGCATGGCCTTAACATTCGGATTGGTTGCCTAATAAAAAGCATAACAAAATCTGCCTCACATCCAATTTACTAGTTAGAGCTGCATTACTGCAATAAACGAAAAAAGGCTTCCAAGCACTCCAAACCTTCCAAATTAAAACAGCATCTTTATTAGTCCATTAAAATGTGAACGCCTAAGTGAGCTGCATTACTGAAACCAGTTGGGTGATTCATTGCAGTAGGGCTGCACCCTCTGATTCTCAGTAACCTAACTAATATTAAACATGTTACAGCCTCATGTGAGTTCTGCTTGCTAGATTGTTTCAAATAAGGAGGGAAATAAATTGTTCAGACAATCAGCATAACCTCCCAAGATCTAAAATTACATTTTCTATGAAAGGTAGTATCTGTCCTCTACCTTCTAGACAGGACAAAAGAGAAAACTGAACTCAGTAGGCAGAGTACAACCTTATACAGAAGGAGGACTCCTCTTTGATTCTTCCGTCTTGACTCCAAAGGTCAAGGAATACTAACATCTGAAGGGCCACTCAAAAAAAAAAAATTAAAAACAGGCAATTTAAAAAGATATATTAAAAATGTATTAGTTATTTATTAATATTGTCCCCAATATCCCCCAGTCTAACTTGGGCTATCAAGTAGACAAATTCGGTGAAATTAAAAACAAAAAAAAAAGACAAAATATAATGTGGTCATTTTTGAAAGAGTGACTGCAATTTGAAAGAGGTGGCCTCTAGACAAAGGCTTCAAAATGGTAAATGGCTCTATCCTCTGCATTGTTTTGTTTCTGTTCTGAAGCTAAATGATCAATAGTCAGTTACTAGCTGAATAGTCGAGCTCTGTAAACAGTAGCTTGAATATTAGTCAAGGGCAATCTGCCCAAATAAAATTCCTAATAGCCATTTAAAACTATGCAATTCCGTAATCTTTTGGAAGCTATGCAAGAACTCCTAGTAAAATTATTACTCCTACAAAAGCACACACATTTTTGGAAATTCTTATACATACTTATATCATTTTAGCATTATAGGCTAAAATATGTTTAGTATACTGTAAGAATAAATTAATATGAAATTCATTACTAGAGTCTAAATTTTCCAGTGTAAATAAAAAGAAAATACAAAACAGACTGTAATGTGCATTTATGATAAATCCCACATTTGTTTATTCAAAAATCACTAGCAAAGGCAGAAAATAAAGAAAAAAAAAATACCTTGTCGTTGCTCCATCGTTAGCTGTTCTTTTGGGAATTCAACATCAAATGTTATAATTAAAGAACCTTTTATGTTGTTATTGTCAAAGTTTGGCAAACCTTCCCCTTTTTTCCACAATTTTGCTCCTGGCTTAGTAATTTTATCCCGCAATATGTGAACCTGTAAATAAAATAAAAGGCTTAATTTTTTTTTAAAATATAGTTTTTTCCTATAACAAAGATAGGAATAACTTCTGTGTTGCACTAAACCTTCTTAGTGTGCTAGTGCAATAATTTTCTGGTTTATATTTCCATTATATTATTGCTGGCATAAGACTGATATTACACTAGGAAATAGATGGTCATTCTTGAGGTAAAAAAGTACAAAGTGTCAAAGTCTTTTTGTACTGAAAAAGTGTTACACTTGATTTCATAATTTATTTTTATTTAACCTTTTCATTGCCAGCTAATTTATGGACATTTGCAATTAATGGCAACTAATTTTGTGCCTTTAAACTTAGCTTAAACTTAGTAGCGTTTCCTGGGACTTTACTAAGGAAGATACCTGAAATTTTGTGAAATTCAACTTAGTATTTTGCACAATTCCACTTATATATTTAAAAATTAAAAATGACAATTTAAAATATACATAAAATAAATATAAATATATCAGAAACACTTTATTATATGAATGAAAATATAACAAGTGCTCTCTCAAGCAAGCCAATATCAAATATGTTATGAATATTCAAACCAACAAAATTTGATAAAGTTAGCTGTTTCGAATTCTATTTTTTAAAGTTTGACACCAGTTATATGTATTACAAGTTTATACAAAAAATTTAATTGTAGGTGTTATATATGTCCATTTATAATTAGCATAATTTATTTGCATAATTTATTACCATTTTTAAAAAAAATAGTGTTCAAATGTATAATGGCTAATGCCTCTGATGAAGCAAAGGGGCCTAACAGAGGAGAGAAGAGTGAGATATGCGTGTGTTCCCTTAACTTGTGTAAGTAAAACGGATTGCATTTGGGGTAGGTGGGAGCTATCGGTGCTTTGCTATAAGTGGTTTCTATTTAGGTGCAACAAAGCTAACTTATATCTAAGAAGATTGTGTAAGGAGATATGCATATGTTAACACAGAACGCTCTAAGAATAAATTAGCATGGGGTAGCCGCTTCCTCCTACTTCATGATTATGAGCATAATCTTTACTTGCATCAGAGAAGAGGAAAAAGCTGTGTATCAGAGTGCATCCACATTTAAAACTTGGTTGAATTAGAATTCCTCTAGTAATGAAATTCTATGATTCCCAAATAATTACATTTAATGTTATCATGTGATACCGTTTCATTTTTATAGCCACTTTCAATATATACGTTACTATGTACATGTTGCAGTCTCCCCAGTTCAACTATAATCACGCAATGACAAGAGTCATAAATATCAAACACCAAAGACAAAGAGCAGATTAGCAATTTTAGAAATATGAAGTATTATGCAAAGAGTAAAGAAAAATGTTATGGTAATCTAAACAGTAAATACATGGCAATCCTCATTTGGTAGGTGGATTTATTTGGTTGCCAGCGGGGAGCCAAACAAATGGCTACTACATCTGAAGGCATTCTAGCTAGGAAAGAAGATATATAGACATAAACTTGACCACAACAAATTAAAACAAGGAATAAATGCATACAGAATAATTAAAAAAATTAAATACAGAGGGCATGCAAGATAATACTCACTGTAAATCTTACCGTGATGTTCCTTTCCTGGCCAACTCCATATCAAAACTTACTGGGTATAGCCTGCCTAACTACTCCAATCAGAATGACCCTCTCCAAAGCTTTAAAAGCCCACCCCCACCCCCAATACAGTGTCTAGTATCAAGCTTCTCTATAAAAAGGGATAGGAATCTGGTGACATGGAGTTAATAAAGAAAATCATGGTAAAGTACAGAGCCGTCAAACCTTAGGCACCTGAGTTTCGGGAGACCTTGCATCCCGCCAAAAATTCTAGAAACTTTTAAAGAAACCTGGAGAGTTGACAGCTCCATAAGTATGATACAAGTGTAACGTAACTAAGTGCTGCTTGACTGTTGCATTTGAGCAAGTGTAGAAAGCATATACATAGAATGCTCACTACCTTCAATCCAGAATTGGATGCTGCCTTTAGGCTGAGGCTGCACTCATTGTCATTGTGGTCTCACATTCTCCCACACCCAACGGACCATGTGGTAGGGCAGTTGGAATTCTTCTCTCCTCCAATTGTCGGTTCACACCTATCCCTATTCCTCCAGCTTTTTCATTTAACTCTTTTGAGGTGAATGCCTTTCAAATCGTCCATCCTCTCTATACAGGAGGCTGTAATTTACAGACCTCCATCAGCCTCCTCCTCTGCTACCTTCCTCTCTGACTTTGAAACCTTGCTATCTTTTTTCCTCTTTACTGACAGCCCTGCAATCATCCAGAAGTGGACAAACACTCCAACTCATAAGGATGGCCACTTTCCAGATTTAATCTTTACCAAAAATCTGTACCTTTCTGATTTTAACAGTATCCCCTCTTCCCCCTCTCTGCCCATCATCTGGTTACATTTTCAGTCTCAAACTTTCAGGTCCAGTCTCTCCTCTCCAAATTCCTACTCTCCAGTACAAGGTCTGCGGAACATATGTGGAGGAAATCCTGTACACAAGCCGACTTTATCCATTATAAACTCCTATTGTCATGCCTCAACTCTGCCTTCTCAAAGGCTAAACGGGAGTACTACAATACCCTTATAAAAAATAATAAATCCAACCAGTGACGCCTGTTTTTCTATATTCAATACTCTTCTGCTTCCCAACTTTATGCACTCTTCCCAGGACTTTGCCGTTTTCGTTAAAAACTAAGTAGAGTCCATCCTCAATCAGATTTCCACCTCTACTAACACAAACCAGCACCTCCTTCATCAATCCCCTTCTGTATGTTCGTCCTGTCTTGTTTCTACTGCCTGCCTCCAAAATCATTCACACTGGCTGAACAGAGCAATGTCAGACAACAACAATTTACAAAGGGTCTATGAAGATTTTCATTCATCCAGGTCATGGTATATCTAGTATAAATAAATTTGAAGCAACTGGACTTGTTTAGTAATCATTGAAGACGTTTCACTACTCATCCGAGCAGCTTCTTCAGTTCAACTGACTGGTATGGGAAGTCCTCAGCATATATACTCTTCCACTAATCCAATCACAATGGCACTATGTAACTCTTCAGAAAGGTGACATCTGAAACTCACAGAGGTGTGAATGCTGTGGAGTTACTTTGAAAGGATTACCAAAGTATCATGCAACTCTTCAAACAGGTGTTACTTGTTAGAGTTGCATGAATGGATGTGTGAAGAGTTCTGAAACTTGTATATGGAGGAAGTGGAAAGGAAGGCCCTACATTCAATGGAACTACACCAAGTCACTGGTTCAGGTATGTAGATGACACGTGGGTTAAAATCAGATCCAACGAAGTGGCGGCCTTTTCAGAACACATTAACTCAGTGGACAACAATATCAAGTTCACAAGGGAGGATGTCCATGAGAACAAACTTGCTTTTTTGGACTGTTTGATATCCATTCAAGAGGGGGGTATCTTGAAAACAGAAGTATACAGGAAACCCACTCACACGGATCAATATCTGTTGTTCGATTCCCACCATCCGCTGGAACACAAACTGGGTGTCATTAGAACTCTACACCACAGGGCGGAAAGTGTAACAACTGATACAGAGTCCAAGGACAAGGAATGTAAACATCTCAGAGGAGCACTGAAAGCTTGTGGCTACCCAGACTGGGCCTTTGTCAAAACAAGAGCAACTAAGCCCAACAGGAACACCAAAAGGAATAACCGTCCTGAGGCAGAGAGAAGGCGCAATATAGTCATCTCATATGTAGCAGGAGTGTCGGAGAAACTCAGGAGAATTTTCAACAAACACCACATCCCTGTGTTTTTCAAACCTAGCAACACACTGAGACAAAAACTTGTACACCCAAAGGATCCAACACCAAAGGAAAAACAAAGCAATGTTGTATACGCAGTCCAGTGTAGCGAGGAGTGCACAGACCTTTACATTGGTGAGACAAAGCAACTGCTCTCTAAGCGAATGGCTCAGCATAGGAGGGCGAACACTACAGGCCAGGACTCTGCTGTCTTTCTACACCTAAAAGACAAGGGACACTCCTTTGAAAATAGCAATGTCCAAATTTTGGACAAAGAAGACCGCTGGTTTGAAAGAGGTGTAAAAGAGGCCATTCATGTCAAAGTGGAGAAACCATCCCTTAACAGAGGCGGGGGACTTCGACACCATCTGTCTGCTACATACAATGCTGTTCTAACATCTGTACCCCGGCAGTTTCAGAACTCTTCACACATCCATTCATGCAACTCTAACAAGTAACACCTGTTTGAAGAGTTGCATGATACTTTGGTAATCCTTTCAAAGTAACTCCACAGCATTCACACCTCTGTGAGTTTCAGATGTCACCTTTCTGAAGAGTTACATAGTGCCATTGTGATTGGATTAGTGGAAGAGTATATATGCTGAGGACTTCCCATACCAGTCAGTTGAACTGAAGAAGCTGCTCGGATGAGTAGTGAAACGTCTTCAATGATTACTAAACAAGTCCAGTTGCTTCAAATTTATTTATACTAGATAATTTACAAAGGGCACTCCCATTATGCAAATTTAGCAAAGGGCGCAAAAGACTAAGAGTAAAACTAACTAGCCCTCTGGCCAGAGGGACCACAAGGGGCCAATCGATCTACAGGTCCTGGCTGCAATGCAGGATCAGGCAATCTTTCCACACTCCACATTATTCACAGAGCAGTGGTGTTCTGAACAAATAAATCTCTGAGAAAACAGGGAAATCATGGGTAGATTGCTTCCCAATTGCCCTGTTCTCTGTACGCACTACTCCCATAGGCCTTCACAAACGATCACCTTATGAAATATTGTTCGGGTCAAATCTAAAAACAGGATTGTAATTTTCCCTAACAGCTAGAAGCTCTACATTCATATATGACTGGTTATGTAGCTGCTGTACAAACACAACTGAATAAAAAACACAAATATGTTTTTGATTCTATTTCAGATCCGAACAACATTACTGGATCTCATGATCTCAAACCAGGTGACTGGGTAGTGGTTAAAAGACAAGTCAGAAAAAGCTTGGACCCCAAATTTGAAGGTCCACTACAAGTACAAATGGTAACACCTACTTCAGTAAAACTGAACAGCAAAGACACTTGGATAATCACTGTAAAAAGGCAAACATACCTGATAATCATGGTTAACCTTCTACTGGTACTAATCCTAGGTTTGGTAGATTTCACTATGAGTAAAATACACTTTTATAACAAACCAAAACTTTACATTACAAAAGAGAATAATTAAACTAATTATTGTTTTAAATCAGACCAAAAGACTCTTGACAACTACCAATGGTGGCTTTTCCTATATCTATTTTCCTAAATACTGACAATATAACATATCACAATGGAAAAAAGAGAAAGCTTGGAGACTTCTGGAAGCAAAAGTAATCACAAACCAATTTTGATTACTGTTAACAGAACCAACAGTTGGGATCAACTGTATTTAGGGAGAATTCAGAAATATTTGGATAAAAAATAGAAACTAATGAAGCCTTAGAAAGGAAACGTAATACATGGAAACTAACGATCAGCCTTAGTATAGTCTTACAAGCACAACAACAAGTAAGTCAATACATATATTATCCTACAGGGGAAGGTATTAATAATTTATCTAAACTTGAATGTTGGAATTTATTCAAAAAAGAGATGGCAATGATTGGTGCAGAAATTTAAAACGGTGTCCAAATTGATATTTAATGATGGTTTAATAACTTTAAAATCTCCACACTACTTTGTGTGTGGTAAATGGGCCTATGCTTGGTTACCTGAAAATAGCTATGGTTCTTGCACTATTGCATCTCTAGTTTCAGCCATAGCAATTATGGATGAAGGTGATGTAACTAAGAAATTACTATTGCCACATCATAATTTGTCATAATTGAGGAACCTACCCATCTGCTACTGCCATTTTCGGAAGCTACAAGACTACAACCCACCTGCTAATGGTACTCCCTAAGGTAGTCTCTTCCTTTAACCCCCGTTGTCTGTCCATATTCCATTCACATATCCTCCTCTATGTACATACTCCAGCTCTTTCACGTTTTATAACTAATTGCAATATCTTTGTCCCCCGGTTACTGTCCATACGTGGAGACCCACACATATGTGGAATTCTCCTCTCCTCCTGTGTCAGTTCACGGCTATTCCTAATTCTCCAGCTTTATCTTTTAACGCTTTTGAGGTGCATGCCCTTCAAATCTTCCATCTCCTCTTTGCACGGTTGGCTGTCATTTACAGGGCCCCATCAGCCTCCTCCTCTGCTACCTTCCTTTCTGACTTTGAAACCTGGCTCTCTTGTTCCTCTGTACTGATGGCCCTGTAATCATCCTTGAGGATTTAAACTCCCACATTGATCCCTCGCAACCCTGGCCCTCACGTTTTCTCCACCTAACCTCCTCCTCTGCACTCCAGCAGTGGACAAACACTCCAACTCATAAGTATGATAGTCACATTCTGGATTTAGTCTTTACCAAAGATCTGTCCCTTTCTGATTTTAACAGTGTTCCCTTCCCCTTCTCTGACCATCACCTGGTTACATTTTCTATCTCTCACCCTCCTTCCCAACTTGCTCTCTAACTCGAATTCGAAATACCTCCCAGCCTTAGCTCATTCTTTCAGGTCAAGTCTTTCCTCCTTTAATGAGATGTCTGACCCGGATACCCTGGTTAGCGAGTACAACTGCATACTAGCCTACATCACTGATTAATTGATCTTCAGGTTGCCAAAGACGAAGCTGACTTTTCTATACTATCCTCCTCGATCTATCGGCTGCATTTGATACGGTCGACTACTCCCTCCTGATGCAAATTCTGCATTCGATTGGTATCCATAATCAGGTTGCATCCTGGATCTCTTCTTACCTCTCTAACCGATCCTTCGCTGTCTCATATACAAACAAACTCTCATCTCCAGTTTCAATTAATGTGGGGTTACCGCAAGGCTCTGTACTTGGGCCGTTGTTGTTCTCCCTCTACACACTGTCTTTGGGAGATCTTATCGGTTCATTTGGCTTTAAATATCATCTGTATGCTGAGGATATCCAAATTTATTTTTCGACCCCTTCATTAACAGATGAAACGGAGACTCAAATCTCTAACTGCGTGCCTCCTAGCTATCTCCAATTGGATGAACCAACACCACCTCAAACTGAACCTAACAAAAACTGAACTAATGATCTTTCCGCCTATGCCTGGTCCTATTTCCCCTTTACTATCTCTATCGATGGCACACTCATCAACCCTGTTGATTCGGCACATTGTTTGGGGGTGATCTTTGACTCCTGTCTCTCCTTCTCGGACCATATTAACACCACTGTCAAAACCTGTCACTTTTTCTTAAGCAATATTGCCCAAATCTGTCCCTTTCTTTCTACTGCAATAGCTAGGCTGCTCATGCATGCTCTAATCTTATCCCGACTTGACTAGTGTAACTTGCTACTAACCAGCCTCCCTAACTCCCATCTCTCCCCCTGCTGCCAGAATTCTCCTACTGTCTTCCAGGAGAGTTCAGGCCCTTCCCCTGCTAAAGTCCTTCTTGTGGCTTTCCATAAAACAAAGAATATCTTATAAACTCCTTCTCTAAACCTTTAAAGCTCTCCATTGCTCTGCTCCTCACTACATTTCTTCTCTTGTGTCTCCATATGTTCCTGGCTGACTTCTCGGTTCCTCACAGAGCAACCGCTACTACTACTGCTGTTTCCCACATTAAATCATTCTGTCTTGCTGCGCCTTACATTTGCAATGCCCTCCCCGATTTCCTCTGGAGAGAATCCTCCCTTAGTCTTTTTAAAACTAAACTTAAAGACTACCTCTTGGAGCACTCGCACAGCACCTGATCTGGGAACAAGCACTTATATTGCACTTATATTGCAGGGTCACCCACTGTATTTATCTGTTACCTTAACACCATGTTTGTATTAATCTATTCTACTGTACATCGCTGCTTACATAAATAGCGCATGCACGGGCCAAACAAGATGGTTGCACCTTGAGTTGGCTCTGCACTGCCCTAGCACTTAATAGCTTCCGGTCGCTAAATATCCCCTCAGCTTGGTCGATCCCACTCACCCACGGCTCCGTTATCTTTCGGTGACAGCATATGGCCTCCCAGAGATCCCGTCGGAACATAAACGGACTAAGGTAGCCTCAACTCCACTCACAGGCAACCATCTGGTAACTGCGTACCTTAATAGGCCTGAAGCCTCTGTGTCTCCTCCAGGCTCCCCACAGATGGCCTTGCAAGGTAGCTTATTTGATGACCCATTGGGAAGTTCACCTTTATAGGGAGAACAGTCTGGATCTTCGGATGAGGTACTATTAAGCAAATTTAAAATTATGCTGCAACAAGAGCTAGACGCAATAGCAACTAAGATTTCCGCAGATCTCGCCAAACAAGTCGCAGACCTTGGCACACGTATTGCAGATACCGAAGGCAAAATAGATGATGTTATAACAGTCATAGAATCTCATGAACAAGACATTGTTACACTTCAGGCCCAACTTAAAGAGGTCCTTGACAAAATTGAGGACGCAGACAACAGGTCCAGGTGCAATAGTGGGAGAATTCGAGGTCTACCCGAAACCATCATAGATTTACCAGCCACTATACAAAACCTTTTACACGCTCTGGTCCCTGAAATGGACAGGGTATATCGCGCCCTGCGGCCTAGACGGCCCGACGACCTACCCAGGGAGATTATTTTACGGTTGCACTTTCACCAAACCCAGGTCGCAATCCTGATGGCGGCTAGGAAAGCTACCAACCTAGTTTTTCAAGACCATCCTTACCAGATATACGCAGATCTATCTCCCACTACATTACAAAAAAGAAATATCATAGGTCTGATCTGCACGATACTTCAACAGAAAAATATCCAATATCGTTGGCTTTTTCCATTTTGCTTAGCCTTTAACTACAACAGACAGCATACGGTAGCTAACTTGGAGGAAGGCCAAGGCTCTCTGTCCTCGAGACCCCCCATCTCTGACTGCTTCGCAACCCCAGCTGTCTCCATTATGGAACAAAGTCAGATCCAGGGCCTCTAGACTACGATCTTCTCAACTATCCTCTCTACCACCTTGATGGATGCCTTCTCCAGATCACATCGGTCTCGCTTCCATTTGCTCAAGGTTTTTGAGAGATCTCCACATAAACCTGAACGTCGCCGAGACATTCCATGGGAGTGCATCGCCATTATTTACCTATATACCCGGTTTACCTCCCTCCCCCCCTTTTTTTTCCTCTCTTTTTATTTTTCTCCCCCATATGTATATGCACAAGATTTAGCTCGTGAGCCATGTTAGAGCTGGTTAATCAGGATTCTTTATTTGGGTCACTATTAGAGCTACGTTTGCCCTTTTAACTTTGGGACACTGTTCCTACATTATCGGTACCATCAGGAGATTTATTATATGTTCGCCAATGGTTTTTAAAAATTATTTTTCTTTTTTTTTTTGTTTTGTCCAGCTCTAAGCTTACACTGTGGATATTGTGGATAACTCCATAAGTGCTAGCCGGATCATGTGTCTCTCCCTATCCGGTACCCCGAAGTTACCCCTGAGAGGGGCCGCAGAGGAATTTACCGGGACCTTAAAATTGTATTTGTTGTACCTATGGTACAGTGCTTTATCTATGTTTATATAGTTTTGTTTAGACGAGTCATGCAAAGTTTACAAATTTGTATATATGTAAATAGGATCGGCTGTGGCCAGCTCCTGGAAGCATTGACACCATCTTATTTCTATGGCCTTTAAAATTCTTAGCCTAAACGTTCAAGGCTTTAACTCCCCAATCAAAAGAACCAAAGCATTTACTTTTTTTAACTCTTTACAAGCTGATGTCATATGCCTCCAGGAAACTCATTTTTCTTATACTTCTTTTCCCAGGTACTTCCATAGGAAATTTTCATCTATATTGTCAATGAGCTCCACTAAAACTAAAGGGGTTGGTATATTTTTCCACACTAGTTTAGCTGTGACAATTGACAAAATGATTATTGAACCTGAAGGCCGCTTTGTAATTGCAAACGTTCACATAGGGGATTCCCCTCTAACCATAGCAACTTATTATACCCCCAATATCGACCAGTTAGAATTTCTCACTAAATTATTTGACCTATGTTGCAGTAACCAATTAGGCCCATTAATAATCTGCGGGGACTCCAATTCAGTTTGGAACGATAGACTTGACCGTTTATCATTCTCTGGAAAACAGACACCCCCTTAGTACTCTCAAGATAATCCGGTCCTTTAAAGAGCTCCTTAACTCTTTCTCTCTTGTAGACGCATGGAGGGAAAAAAACCCAGACGTTAAACAATTTTCTCACTATTCTGCTCCTCATAAAATCTCCTCAAGAATAGACCATACATTTCTTTCTCCTTCCACTACTTTATTCCTCCAGAATGTTAAATATCAGTTGGTCAGATCACTGCCCTATCCTAACCACGCTATCTCAACTCCACGAATGCCCAAGAGTTAGATTTTGGAGGCTAAATGAATCACTATAAGCTTTCCTGAAGTAATCCAGAACATCAAAAAGGGGTTGACACAATATTTTTCCAAAAATTTCCAGCCTGGTCCCACGGCTTCTACACTGTGGGAGGCGCACAAACCAGTGATTAGGGGACAATTTATCCAGATAGGTTCGCAGCGGAAAAAGACGAGAGAAAAAGCGATTCAGGTCCTTACTCAATCCTTAGACCAGATGTCTCTTAAACAGATAGAAGACCCTCTCGTTGATTATCAACCTCAAATATTTCAACTTCAAAAAGAACTAGATTTACTGCAGCTGAAAATAAACTTAGATGTGCTAAACATAAACTATTTTACTCTCTAGATAAACCAGGTAGATCCTTAGCACGCAAACTTAACAACAAAGATCCATTCCCTTCCATTCACCGCATATGTACAGCTCAGGGCTCCCAAACAGGAAATCCCCTAAAGATTGCTAACGAGTTCGCATCATTTTACCAAAAACTATATACTAATCCAGCGCCCATATCCCGTAGCACACATGATAAGTTCTTCCGTGATCTTAATCTCCCTAAACTTTCCCAAGACCAATTTGACCTAACAGAACAGGAGATCTCTGCTTAAGAAGTAATTAATGCCATCAGGAATCTTAAATCAGGTACCGCACCCGGTATAGATGGTCTGCCCAACATTTACTACAAAAAATTTACTAAGGAGCTTACTCCACACCTTACAGCAATGTTAAATAGCCTCAGGTCCGGTGGTACACTAAGACAGAAGTCCCTTCAAGCAAAAATTTCAGCCATACCCAGACCTAACTAAGACCTATCAGATGTCAAGAACTATAGGCCTATCTCAGTCCTGAACACAGATATCAAATTACTTGGGAAAATAATAGCACATAGAATAAACACTTTCCTCCCTTCACTGATCCATAAAGATCAAGTGGGGTTCATACCTGGGCGACAAGCGTCTGATGCAATCAGACGACTCACTCTACTAACCCACTATGCTATACAATCTCCTGTACCATCCATACTCCTTAAATTGGACATCAGAAACGCTTTTGATTCTCTTTCATGGGACTACCTATACTACATGTTAAACAAATGGGTCTTTGGTACTAGCTTGATCTCGTGGATTAAAGCTTTATATAGAGCCCCTACTGCTTTAGTAAATATATTAGGCTTCTCCTCATCCACTTTCCCTATAGGCCGTGGGACCAGGCAGGGATGCCCTCTTTCACCAATATTGTTTGATCTAGCAATCGAGGCCCTAGCAGCAGCGGTTAGAGCTAATCCAAATATTATGGGCCTTGAAGTAGGAGAAACTCATCACAAAGTTAGCCTTTTCGCAGATAATCTGACCCTGATAGTCTCCAGACCTTTAACTTCCCTTCCTAACCTATATAACATCCTACAGGCTTTTGGAACTATTTCAGGTTTATACATTAACCATAATAAAACTGAAGCTCTCAATATCAATTTACCAGAACACGCTGTGAAGCTTTTAAAACTTAATTTTGATTTCCACTGGCAGCCCCACTATATCTCTATATTAGGTGTAAAGTTAACCAAATCATATGACTCTCTATACAAATTTAACTATCCATTAATGTTCAAATCCCTAGTGTCCCTTCTGGAGGGGTGGAGCTCCCACAATATCCCCTGGATAGGTTGTATAAACTCTATTAAAATGACACTTCTGCCAAAGCTGCTTTATCTATTTCGCACTCTCCCTATCCCTCTACAGAATGCAGATTTGTTAAGATTTGAAGCTCACATTATAAAGTTCATATGGAACAAGAAACCTCCAAGAGTCAACAAGAGGACACTCTTTTGCCCTCGAACAAAAGGTGGACTAGGCTTACCAAATTTACTGTATTACTATAAAGCAGCACAACTGTCCCAAATCCCCCCATTGCATGCTCAAATAGATATACCCCATTGGGTCACTTTAGAGTCCCATTTTTCCTACCCCTTCTCCCCAACTGGTTTGATATGGAGCCCAAAAGTATCTAGGCCTCCTTCATGTAGCCCTTGCTTACAGTTAACCTTGAAAACCTGGGACTCTACAGTTAAATCTCTATCCCTCAGTTCGCCTTATACTCCAGCGGCCCCATTCTTGGGTAACCCCAAGTTCGCCCCAGGTCTCAACTCCAATCTATTTACATGGTGGGATACCAACAAAAAATGGGCAATCGGGCATTTGTTAGCCAGATCTGGCCCCTTTCTACTGCAAACTTTTGTAGATACTTACAAGGTTCCCCTATCCGAATGGTTTCGCATGAGACAGCTCCTGCACTTTGCCCAATCTCAATGGAGTTTATATAACCAAATAGATAAGCCAAAGACCTTTTTTGAGAACTGGTGCCTGAAAAATCCTAAACACAGAAAATCGGTCTCCCTACTGTATAGTGCCTTCTTTCCAGACGAAATACCTACAAGTCTTTCATACGTTACAGCATGGCAAACTGATATACAAACTAGTTTGGCACTAGAAGAACGGGAATCTATATGGCTAATGGTTAAAGGCTTTTCAAGCAATGTTTCCCTCCTAGAGGCGAACTATAAAATTGCTTCTTAGGTGGTATCTTGTTCCAGCTTGTATAGCCAAATTCCTGCCCACAGCCGACCCAAGATGTTTTCGGGGATGCGGTCAAACAGGTTCGATGTTCCACATATGGTGGTCTTGCCCTAAAGCTCAGAGATTCTGGATAAGAGTATTTACTATAGTCCACTCTATTTTTGGGACCTCAGTCCCTAAACATCCAACTATCGCCCTATTATGTCTAAAACCTGATGTTCTCACAGTAAAACAATTCCAACTCTTAACAGTTATCACAACGGTAGCTAAACGTATAATTGCGAAAGCATGGAAAACGAAACAAATTCCGTTCGAAACTCTCAAAAACAAAGTTGATGGAATCATGGCTATGGAAAAAATGTCCAGTATCATATCTGATTCACACAAACAATTTATTAAAATCTGGGAGCCATGGCTTGTTTACAGATATGGAGACACTTACCCTACCTCCCTTCTCTCATTGTAACCCTAAACAAAATATAAAACCACTGCGGGCATCGACTACAGAATCATAATAAAACCCCTGATTGATCAGCATCCCTGAGTAATCCCTGAGCAATATAAACCGTCCCATGTTGTATATAGTTACAGTTACTTAGTTCTAAAAGAACATAAAAGAAAGGGACCCAGAGTGTCCCCTTTCGGGAATCCCCCTGGCCTCCCTATGGTATATCCAGACTACTAACTAATCTATGTTCACAATCTCCTCTTGCTATAAAGCTCTAGTATTTTACGATCTTGCAATTTATTTTTGTATACACTGTGATACTTGGAAAGTAGCCTGTATGTCTTTTACTTATTTTGAAAAAAAAAAATATTGAAATAAAAAAAAAAGATATACATACAAATGTGAGAAACAATGCTTCTAAGTGCAGGTGAAGCTCGTTAAGATTTCTGGGCTTTCTGCCAAAAGCTAATTTTTAATTAAGTTTCTATATTTTTTAGTGTTCCGATTTGATCTCCTGCACTGGACAGTTGGGAGCTATGGAAATAGGATTTAAAATTTGGGACATTTTCGGATCTGGATGACGTTTAAGACACGTTGGAGTATTGTTATTAATGGTTTTACTTATAATATTGCTGATCGACACCATCTACCGCGTTAAGTTAAAAAACACCGAATCACAAATCTTAGATGATACTGAATTTTAATCTGACTTGTATATACCTGCCTAGACAACTTCACAATGCTTACTATGTGGAGCCTTGCATGGTGGTTGGGGTCCACAAACACTTTATGCCAGGGCTAACCACGTAGGGATTGTTTACACCAGAGATCATGATTAATGTGCAGTATGATCGCTATTGATCATTACAGATTTGATGCAATAATTGCTATTCTTCTTTTATAGTGAATGGCTGTAAAGTTGTTAAATGTTATAGCATGTGGTGTAAATGTGTAGGAAGTGAAAATAAAAGGCAGCTAAAATTCTTAGTATAACATTGATCTAGAAACTTATCTGATTTTAATTTGGAGTCAGGACAAACTCAGTTCTTTATATGGGGAATTTGTTTCTTATTCTAAGAAACTGGAAGTAAAGTATAACATTTTTTTTACCAAAATGTTATGCACATATTTTATCAACCTTAACAGCTATGTAACTTTTTAAGTAAAAATATGAACAAGGGACCACGCTTGAATATCTGAAAAAAGTATTACTGCACTTATCTTAAATAAGGCTGAATAGTTTTATATAGTTTGATTTCGGTTTAGCTGTAGATTTTCAAAATAAGGGAACTCACTGTTATTTATTAAATAAACCCAATAGTATTGTTTTGCCACAAACATGAATTCATAAAGTTTACCAACGATCAAATACAAGGTACTGTTTTATTATTACATAGAAAAAGGAAATCATTTTCAAAAATTAGAGGTTTTTTTTTATTAGTCATTGGGTCTCCAGATAAGGGATCACATACATATATATCTATATATCTGCAGATTTATGAAACAGAAAACACATTACAATAAAAAATGACCAATTTTATTTTGAGGTTTACATAGAGTATTTACCTTATGACCATCCAAATGAGCGATATCCATTTCAAAGCCTGTAAGAGCTTCAACTAAAGAGATGGAAACATTTGTATAAAGATCATCTCCTCTTCTTTCAAATATGGGGTGCCTATTAAAACAAAAAATTTTGAAAAAATAAAATTTAATGTACAGAATGCATCTAAAATCCTGAATTAAAGTCCAATTATTTTTAAATTTAAAATAAAAAAATAAAAAAAGAACATTTTGTAATTCATGCAACATTCTATGGATACCATGAGCAGTAGTAAATTGTTTATTTATGTCACGTAAAATAACATCTACAGCTAGATTTAAATTTAGAAACTTGGGACTGTATAATGTCTTAATCTGTTTCTTTGAAAATAAATAAAAATATAGTTCTAAAAAAAATTTAGAAACTTGGTTCAAACTTTTGCAGAAAAAGAGAAACTTGGAAAAGAATCATAACTGCTCACTCCGCACTCCCTTTTAGTCCAGAGATAGCTGAATAGGTGGATATTGTAGCACCATTCTGCTAGCATAGTGGTGTGGTCTTTCCCAAGAGGAAAATAGTGCAATAATATAGGTTTCCTTTTGTAATGACGCCTCTATCCATTCCATCAAGAATGTGTGGAATAACTTTCTGAATGAGTGTAAATGGGAGTGAAGTAATGTGTATTTACAGTACCACTGTAGTATTGTCTTTTTAGCTGCTACTGATATGGTCGTCAAAAGTGTTTTAAAATTTGTAAACTTTGATTGGCATTGGGCATGTTAATTAATTATTGCCCACTCAGGGGACAGCTGCACATAATTCACTAGGTTACTAGTTGTGGCCCAATCTCTTATTCATATCCAGAAGGCTTTTACATGTGGGCAACACCATAAGCAGTGGATAAAATCTGCTTGCGGTGTTGCACTTTTTGGCCAAGTTAAACTAAGAATAGGGGCACATTTACTAAATTTCATTTTTTTCTGGCCTTAACTTGATATGGTATAAATTCGAATTAAACTCGATCATCGCTGTATTTATAAAATGTCATGATAATATTTAAATCTTTTTAATGGAAATTTCACGTTTACATTCGAAAATCCCAATTTTTTTCAGTTGAAAGCATTGTTTAAACTCGAAAAATTTGTGTTTAAACGGACGTTCATTTCCATAAATCCTTTTAATTTTTCCCAAACAGGAATTTATCCAGCAGCCATTTTAGGAGCATTGGCACTCTTGGAAAACAATAATGTTTCAGTTGAAACAGGGTGTAAGTGAAAACAATGATAGGATTAACTTTTCCTTGAAAGGTGTGAAACTGAAAACAATGGGGGGATTAAATTCCACTCTGAAGCTGGGTGAAACTGAAAACAATGAGAGGATTATTTGTCCTTGAAGGACAGGCTGTCACTCACTATTCTATTCCTCTACTATTCTAAGCCTCCAAAGGTACTCAATGGTACTCGACAGATCAAACCTTTAGAATGTTTATTTTTTTAAAAAGTTAACTAAACATTAATAAATCACAAATAATGGGAGTTATTTCTGGGAATAATAACGAAAAAATCGAGTTCTGGTGAAAACCAACATGTAAATCTCAAGATTATCTAGAAGTAAGAAAAAAATCAGACTTTATCTCATAATTGCTTAGTAAATGTGCACCCAAGTGTCCACTGTGTGGGGATAAGTAGCCTTTATGAATTATTTTCAGCATCATTTCAGTGGAGGTGGCAGCTTTTAAAGAAATTCTGTGAAGTGAAGCAGGACAGATTCGCTCATAAGCTGGACTCAGATTTTTACTATTGAGTGCTATTCCCATATCTACCACTAGGTGGGGCATGGTAGCATTTTTAGCAATGCAGGTGTCAGGGAGCTGTTATCTTGCTACCTTCCCATTCGTTCTGCTGATTGGATGTGGGGGGGGGGGGAAGAGGGGTGTGATATCACCCCAATTTGCATTGCAGCAGAAAAGTGTGACTGAAGTTCATCGGAGCACAGGTCACATGACTGAGGGCACCTGGGAAACTAAGAATATTTCTAACCCCATGTCAGATTTCAAAATTAAATTTGTTTTGAAAAACAAACTTTAATGTAGGATTCTTTTGGAAAAGCTCTATTAAATGATGCATTTTGTAAAAAAAATATGTTTTTTAATGATAATATTACTTTAAAGAGGACCTGTCACCCTAAGAAATAACTCCAAATTATTTTATATATTGTTAGTTGAGCAAAATAAACTTTACTTACTCTATATAAATAATATACATTTTGTTTCCTTCTGTCTTGGAATTACTCAATCAAAGCAAGCAGGCAGGCACCATTTTGTGGACACTATTATGAAGGCAAGGTCCTCTTTAAGGATTAGGCCGTATCCCGGGTTGCTTTCAGAATGGTATTGTTAAAGTGGGAAGCTTTGTCTGCCATTCTGATAGGCCGTGGAGATTGTTGTGTGCTCAAGTAATTAGCATAGATTTGTGTGGGCTCCTGGAATAGTTCGGAAGCAGTATCTTTTGTCAACAGGAAGTCATGTATGTATGTATGTATATTTTTATTTATAAAGCGCTACTTAAGTACCCAGCGCTGTACAGTAGAAAGTCATCTAATCACTTCCCTAGTCCAGATCTGCCAAGGTACGCCACACTCTTGACACATAGCTTTTAGCCTAGTAGTAGAAGAAAACATTTGTGTTTATTATTGGGAATTGGGTAGTTTCTTTTGCAACATTTTTTTCCTGGCTGTTAAAAGCAATTGACCTAGTCAATGGATTGCGTTCCGGACCCAGCATTGGAAAATTGAGCTGGTCACTCCATTTTGAAATTTAGGATTGCCTTTCCCCTTAACTTCCCCTTGAAACTGTGTAAGAAATAGAAAACATTGATGGGATTAAATTCCCCTTAAAGTCTCTAACTTGAAAGTGTGTGGACAAAAAACAATAATGTATTTAACTTCCCCTTAAAAATGTGTCAAGGACAGGCTGTCACCAACTATTTTATATCTCAACTACTCTAAGCTTTCATAGGACTCAATGGATCTCGGCAGCTTAAACCTGGCGTACTTGTTGCCAGTCTAAAAAAAGTTGTCTAACTCAAGGCGATGTCATTCAGTTGCTACTTGCATAAAAAAGAGCATTGACTCAAGGGATGAGGACATGAGGTTAGACTGGCATGGTTGGGTTGTTTTCTCTGGGGGAAAAAAGGTGCTTGCAGGGAACATGATTACTCTCTACAAGTACATTATAGGTGATTACAGACAGATAGGGGATGTTCTCTTTCCCCATAAAAATGATCAGCGCATCAGAGGCCACCCCTTTATATTAGAGGAACAGAACTTGAAGCAGAGAAGCGGGTTTTTCATGGTGAGGACAGTGAGGTTGCGGAATGCACTTCCTAGTGAAGTTGTGATGGCAGATTCAGTTAATGTGTTTAAAAGGGGCTTGGCTGATTTCATGAACCAGCATAATATCCACGGCTATTGTGATACTAAAATCTACAGTTAGTATTGATGTTAGTATATATGTTGAATAGATAAGTCAGTATAGGTTTGTGTGTGTTGGGTTTACTTGGAAGTGTTGAACTTGATGGACACTAGGCCCTGTGTAACTATATAATCATATATAGCAACTAACCAACTTAAGTCTTTGCACTCATCACACATGGAACAAATGTTGTCATCTTTGCTTATTCATATAGTCGAAGCAAGATAAAGTACACAGCACTTCAATTTATAAAACAGTTACAGTTTCTGAATTTTTTTCAGTATGAAATCTACAAGATCAGACAGATAAGAAAGTATGCTAAAATAATGCAGAAAGAGATCTGCTCTATATGACACATATAAGTAGTCACACACACGCATATATACAGTAGTACAGTGTTCCCCAACCAGTGGCTCGTGAGCAACATGTTGCTCACCAACCTCTTGGATGCTGCTCCCAGTGGTATCAAAGAAGGTGCTCATTTTTGAATATCTAGCTTGGGGCAAGTTTTGGTTGCATAAAAACAAAGTATAATGCCAAACAGAGCCTTCTGTAGGCTGCCATTCCACATAGGGGCTATTAAGTAACCAGTTATAGAAATTATTTCTACCCCCAGGAACCTTTTTCAGGCTTGTGTTGCTCCCCAACACTTTGTCCATTTAAATGTGTCTCACAGGTATAAAAGGTTGGGGAACCCTGCAGTAGTATATTGTTATGTATTAGAATTAATTCAGTGTATTATATGGGGGTCTAAACCACCACCAAAAATTTGGAGATATTTGAATTTTTTTTCCACTATTAGCAGGCTTTTGCCTCGAGAATCAGCAACCTTAGAGATAACTAAATCCAGGACTGTCATGAAAATGGCCTAACAACCGTATGCTCAACAATGGAGAGAAACCTTGTAGCATCCCAGCACTTTATTTCTGTAAAGTCCAATGACATCACACAGCAACAAATTCTTCTAAGGAAGTAAAATAGCAAAAAGGAAGTTCCAAAGTCCCACAGAAGTAAATCCACAGTCTGAAGAAAATAATGGCCTAAGAATAACTGAAGCGGTTGATCTGAAGTGCAGGAATCCTTTTCTCTCTCTTTCTCTGAAGACTGACTTCCAAGCTCTCTGTGGGGCTCTTTATATGTCCCTGTTGGCCCATCCTCCCAGCAAGCCCCTATTGTTTCTATGCAGGAGTGGGGAGATGTATAGGTGCCAGGGTAACTGGATTATCTGCCTATTGTTTCCAATCAGGCCAGAGCGGATGTGTCGGAGCCTTTGGGTATCAGTCCCTAATCTCATCAGAAAGAAATTAAATCAATTCCGCCATTGTTTATCATAAACCCGTCACAAGTGCTCAAACACTGTGCTGCTGAGCTTACTCCGGCTCTTACTCACTTATTTTCAACTCTTCTCTGACTTCTGGAAGTTTCCCCTCTTCATTCAAACAGGCCTGTGTCAAGCCCATCCTTAAAAAGGCCACGCTGGACCCGTCCTGTCTCTCTAACTACCGTCCTGTCTCGCTTTTACCACTCGCCTCCAAAATCTTAGAAGCGCATTGTCTTCTCCCGTATAACTAACTTTCTTAATGCACATAATTTACTGGACCCGCTGCAATCTGGCTTTCGGCCTGCGCACTCTACTGAGACAGCGCTGTGAGTTACGAATGATCTTCAGGTTGCCAAAGCCAAGGGTCACTTTTCCATACTAATCCTCCTAGATCTATCGGCTGCGTTTGATACGGTTGACCACTACCTCCTGATGCAAATTCTGCATTCGATTGGTCTCCGTAGTCAGGCTGCATCCTGGATCTCTTCTTACCTCTCTAACCGTTCATTCACTGTCTCCTATGCTAACAAAATCTCATCTCCAGTTCCGCTTAATGTCGGGGTACCCCAAGGCTCTGTACTTGGGCCGTTGTTGTTCTCCCTTTACACGCTGTCTTTGGGAGATCTTATCCGTTCATTTGGCTTTAAATATCATCTGTATGCTGATGATACCCAAATTTACTTTTCGACCCCTTCATTAACAGTTGAAACTGAGACTCAAATCTCTAACTGCCTACTGGCTATCTCTAATAGGATGAACCAACGCCACCTCAAATTGAACCTAACAAAAACTGAACTAATGATCTTTCCGCCTAAGCCTGGTCCTACTCCCCCCTTTTCTATCTCTATTGAAGGCACCCTCATCAACCCTGTCAATTCCATGCGTTGCTTGGGGGTGATCTTTGACTCCAGTCTCTCCTTCTCTGACCATACTAACACCACTGTCAAAACCTGTCACTTTTTCTTACGCAATATTGCCAAAATCCGTCCCTTTCTTTCTACTGTAACATCTAGGCTGCTCATGCACGAGCTCATCCTATCCCGACTTGACTACTGTAACCTGCTGCTAACCAGCCTCCCTAACTTCCATCTTTCCCCCCTACAGTCTATATTAAACACTGCTGCCAGAATTCTCCTCCTCTCACCCAGGAGAGTTCAGGCCCTTCCCCTGCTAAAGTCCTTATCGTGGCTTCCTATTAAACAAAGAATAGTGTACAAACTCCTTCTCTTAACCTTCAAAGCCCTCCATTCCTCTGCCCCTCACTACATCTCTTCCCTTGTGTCTCCGTACGTTCCTGGCCGACTCCTTCATTCCTCGCAGAGCAACCGTTTGGTTGCGCCCCCCACTACTACTGCTGTTTCCCGCCTTAAACCTTTCTGCCTTGCTGCCCCTTACATTTGGAATGCCCTCCCCGATTTCCTCCGGAGAGAATCCTCCCTCAGTCTTTTTAAACTAAACTTAAAGACTACCTTTTGGAGCACTCGCCCAGCACCTGATCTGGGAACTGGCACTTATATTGTAGTGTCACCCACTGTGACCTACAGCACTTACATTTGCCCATTTGTGTCTGTTAGTTACACCTCCCATATAGATTGTAAGCTCTACAGGGCAGGGACCTCCTTCATCTTGTGTTTCTGACTCTTATTGCAACTGTACCCTGTATTTATTTGTATTTATTGTTGTACTTTGTATTTATCCATTATCTTTAACCCCGTTTGTATTAATGTATTCTACTGTACAGCGCTGCGTACATAAGTAGCGCTTTATAAATAAAGATATACATACATACATACATACATACATACAAGGATGTACATAGAAAATGCATTGACAGAGTTGCTGACATTCGGGGGCCTTTAATAAAAGCTGTTGAACTAAAGCCTAGCAGCATAAAGTAGTCTAAACATGCTAATTTTTCAAAAATGACTAAATATAGAAAATGTATGTAAATTTCAAATGTGCTCAGAAAAGTACTCTGAAAGTACTCCTGAAAGGTGCACAGACCTGACTGAGATCAGCAGGTTTCCACATGCATGGAGAACAACCTTAATTAGGAGGTTTTAGGGCATAGATTTGTTGGGAGAATTCTTTGCATTCAGCATCGTGAAAGGGAGGCCTTTGCTGCCACTTCCATAGAGAAATCACTTTAACTGGCTTCTCAGTTCCAGTATCACAGCTGAAGATAAGAATTATGGAAGGTAAGCAAAAGAAGGGTGGGTCTCCCTGTTAGTGAGGTGCAGGCCAAACCAATACCTACGGGTCGGGCGAATTCAGGCCAACCTCGCCACATAAACTGCAGGTTGCGGACGGGTTTGTAGCTGCTTAGCACAGCTGCTTTGCTGATGCATCGTTGACCTGTGCCCATGATGTAATAAGTGCTCTTGTGGAGAGACCTGTAACCCAGAAAGGGACTGGGTTTGGACCTGATAGGCCTTGGTTATGAGAAGCTTTATCAATCTCTCAATGGAGGACTTGGAGACTTTCTTTCCTTTGTGGTTTGCCCCGTAAAGTATAAAATCTGCTGCCCTGTGAATATAGAAACAATGGCAGGACAATGTCTTGACTGATATGGTATGCTGAGGTAAGTTACGTTGGATAGTGTGAAAGGGTCCTAATAACTTCCTTATCCTTGTAAAAAAAAATGCAAAGTGGGGGTTTGCATCCCAATGAGCTGATTTTAGATATTCTCCTGATGGAGGATATTGTCACCAGGAAAGTCACCTTCCATGTTAGTAACTGTTGTTCAGTGGTAGCTAGAGGTTCAAATGCTGGCATTTGCAGCACTTGCAGGAAAAAGTTAAGATCCCAAGGTGGTAAGTCAGAAGGAAGGCCTAATATAAGCTGTGGCCTGCAGGAATGTCCTGATGTCTTGGTATAAGGCAATATTGAGCAGCAGCAAGGACAAAGCCAATACCTGCACATGTGCACCTATTCGGGTGGAAAATCCTGTGTGCCCAGATGGCACTTTAATAACCATGCCAAGAGGGAGAGTCTCTTTAGGTCTGGGTGTCTGCACTGGCCCTGGAGGAGATCCACCCAATCGCTACACAAGGGCAATGGATAGATAATGTAGAAAGGAGAACCATGGAGTAATAGGGGGTTGATCATGATGGCTGATGACTGAAAGAGACGGAGTCTTCAAAAACTGGGTACAATCATTGGGATAGGGGGAAGATGATGATCTTGTCCGCAATGCTGCTGCTTTCCAGGACACCTTTCAAGAGCTCTTTGATGCTCCAGGTTGTAAACTCAATGCATCTTCTAGCCTCATGAAGCTCTCTCAGGGTTTGCGCTCTGCTGTTGGGTATGTCATTGATTTTTGTACAAGGTTGCTGAAGTTACCTGGAATAATTAAGCTTCGGTGGCAGAATTTTGGCAAGGGCTTAATGATGACCTTAAGGATGAATTGGCTGCCTGTGATTTGCCTGCTCAGTTTGTGGAGTTGGTTTCCTTAGTTATCCATACTGATACTCAGTTGAAGAAAAGGCAGTCACAACAGTCACACAGTCGTAAGACTCTTCCCTGTCTCTATGCTGGTTGCTGCTTCTTCCTCTGTGTCTCCTGATTAATCTAAAGAGACTGTGCAACTCAGTGCGAAGTTTCCTCACTCCCAGACAATTTTTACTCAAGAATTTTTGTTCCTGCTTCCTTGACCTTTGATTCTAAGTAATTTCCTTGCCAAGTACCTACTGAGGGCACTGATTTAATTCATTCTGATTTTTGTCTGTTATAAAAATTCAACAATCATTAAACAAGCAGACAGTGAGCGCAAGATAGTCTGATGTACTTACTTGAGAACTTTAATTCGAAAACGCAAGTCCCCTGGCTCTCCATCAATATGGGGTTCTCCTAAAAAATAATGAATATATGGTATTAGAAAGGAATATGAAGCAAAATTCAGCCACTACACGGGCTGAAAAATAACGATGTCAACAAAAATAAAATACCCATGAAGTGTAAAAACTGAAACAAGAAATGAACATGGTAGTAAACAATATATATATCACTATCAATATAAACCCTTATGATCTTTACCTTAATCTTCTTATCTAGTCATGGCTGAATTATATGTCTTAACCATGTCAACAATTGGAAAAATTAAACAAACCAGGTATAGATATGCTCAAATTAGAAAAAATAATGGGAATATGATCCACAAAAATCTCCACAAGGCTTTATACACCAAACTTTGCATAATGTTTGCTATATGACTGCGGTCTGAGGTTAGAAAAACTGGGTGAAGCCAACAACAGCCAATTATATTTCATTCAGTAACTTTACATGTTTTTCAAACCAACATGAAGTTATTCTCAAACTTCCCTTTCTAGTTTCTAATGTTTATTCATGTCTGCACTTGAGCTTTGGGTTGTATAATATATATATATATATATATATATATATATATATATAATATATATGATAAGACCTGTCCTGTGAATACATGTTTTATGTGGACTGCATCCAGGCACAGTGGTTCTGATGCACAAGCTCTAGGATAGAGATGAATGGGTGTGATGGCATCAGGCTGTGTGAGGACATGGGCATAATGTAGGACTTACACATTAAGGTTCTTTAATGCAGCTTCAACTATACACATTTTTGTATTGCACTGCTACAGCTTGTTACTAAAACATGTGAGTACAGTCCTTCTCGTAAATGTAGAACAGGGTTTGAGTATTTTACAAACCACGAAGACAGCTTCCAGATGGGGGGGGGGGGGGGGGGGGAGCAACCTATAGGCCATTATAGTGACCAATCTGGCCCTGAATTGTAATTGCACAAAAAACTACAAAAAAAAAATAAAATACTGGGCTAATGGGGTGCCATTGAGCATGCCCAGTTTAGTCTGACTATAGGAGCCAGACAGTACACAACTCTTACAAGGACACTTGGGGCCAAGTGTGTGTATTGTATTGCACTATCCTGGGGGGGGGGTCAGTTACCTTGAAGAAACAAATAATGCAGTCTGGCTGCACAAAAATAAACACTTAGGGGCCGATTCACTAAAGGTCGAGGTCATTATCGAATAGAAATAATACTAACGCATAATTCACAAACATATTTTAAGCGTTAAAAGCATAAAATGTGGCGATAATTACTGTGAAACGTAACGCCTCCCAGGAGTAGGCGTTACTAAACAAAATTGCAGCTGGTGATTGTATGTGGTGACAAGATGGAATTTGCAGTCGGATTTTTTCAAGTATGTGATTGCCCTAGATGCATCCTCCAGTTTTCAGGGAAATGGTAATTTTCAGAACAGTAGTTTTCAGAAAGTAACTGTTCCATGCGTAATAGTGTGTGCTAATATTGTGTGCTACGAAATAATGCATAAATATATTGCATGGTTAAAAATAACGCTTAAAATATGTCATCGCCAGATAAATAACGACAATAACATCGCTTCTAAATTCTGACAAGTGTCCTTTTAGTGAATGGATCGTTAATTCTCAAAAAAATAAGAAGTGATATTTTTAACGCATGCAGAGAGGTACATTTAAGCCCTGTTATACAGTTTAAGCATTGAAATATTATTTCATTCGATTATTTTTCACTCGATTAAAAAGTTGTTTTATCACAACTGGCACTCCAAAATGAGTCCAAAATACCTAGCCTGGGTGCGTGCCATTAAAGAAGCACTGTAACCAAGAGACTTGAGTATTCCATCAAAAAACTGATTGTAACGCATCTTCCTTCTGCCCATTCCTTGGCTAGGTTTGAACCAGGTACCTGGTATAATGCAGCCTGTTGCCTTACCTCTTCCCTATTCAGACAGGTTGGAGGTATAGGCTTACTCTGTTCTGAGGTTAATAAGGCTATCCCTAGTGCTTTTAATTACACCAAGCTGTTCTTCATCAATCAGCAAGTGCAGCCAATCCCGAGTGAGCTCCTTTATTTAAACCCTGACCTTGCTCCTCACGTTGCCAAGTTCCTAGGTCTTGGTACCTACTTAATTCTTTAATTTGCATATTTATATATATATATATATATATATATATATATATATATATATATATATATATATATATATATATATATATATATATATATATATATATATATATATATATATATATATATAGAAGTCCAAGAATTGGGTGCACACCAGGATACTTTTTAAAAATTAAAACGTTACTTTTGTTGAAACATGCTGTTAAAACAGGGCCTGTTTTAACAGCATGTTTAAATAAAAGTAACGTTTTAATTTTTAAAAAATATCCTGGTGTGCACCCAATTCTTGGACTTAAAACAATGAGTTTTCAATAAAAATTTTTTTTTGAATTTTAAGGGTGTGCCGGCCATGGATTATTTCATGCTAAATACTCAGATTTTGGCTGTGCACCCCACAGAATATTAAAGCCTTGGAGTGCAGACACCATCAGGACTGATATATATATATATATATACACGCACGCACGCACGCACGCACGCACGCACGCACGCACGCACGCACGCACACACGCACACACACACACACACACACACACACACACACACGTGTATGGGATCTCTTATCTGGAAACCTGTTATCCAGAAAGTTCAGAATTATGGAAAGGCCCTCCCATAGACTCCATTATAAGCAAATAATTCTAATTTTTAAAAATGATTTCCTTTTTCTTTGTAATAATAAAACAGTACCTTGTACTTGATCCCAACTAAGATATAATTAATCCCTATTAGAGACAAAAGTAGTCTTTTGGGCTTATTTAACATTTAAATGATTCTTAGCAGACTTAAGTTGTGGAGATCCAAACTACGGAAAGATCCCTTATCCGGAAAACTCATGGTTCAGAGTATTCTGGATAACAGGTCCCGTACCTAGATAGATAGATACAGAGAGAGATACAGAACCGAAGATATCCAAATGTTTAAAGCTAGTCACAAGCTGTGCCTTTTGCCGGATTTGACAATGACTCTTTGGACTTTCTCTCACTACCAGATTTCCCTAATACACAATTTATTTTACATGGCCAGCTCTTAGATATATATATTATATTATACACACACAGAATGTTACCTTCTCCAATGAAGGGGTACTCCATGCTGTCTCGAACTCCTGGCTCAATCTCCACTTCTAATGTTCTCTCCTCATTTACAAGTCTTAAATAAAGATGATGATTACATAATTAATGACTGTGGATGCAGGTTTTTCAGTTTTTTCATAAAAATGTCTGGTTTTAGGAGGGCTGTGTCAGACAGGTGGCAACCCTAGCACCAAATTCATATGTTTTAGGTTCACCTCCATAAAAGATTTGTCCTGATACTAAACCAAAACCTAATTTGCATATTCAAATTTTGGACAAGTCATATGACCTTAAAGGGGTTGTTCACCTTTGTAAAAGTTCACATTAATATAACAATCTTTGTCATATACGCAGTTAAAGGGACAGTAACACCAAAAAATGAAAGTGTATAAAAGTAATTACTATATAATGTAATGCTGCCCTGTACTGGTACAACTGGTGTGTTTTCCTAAGAAAGACTACTATAGTTTATATAATAAAGCTTCTGTGTAGCCACGGGGGCAGCCATTTACAGGAGAAAAGGCACAGGTTACTTAGCAGATAACAGATAAAACTCCATTATATTATACAAAGCTTATCTGTTATCTGCTATGTGCCTGTGCCTTTTCTCCTTTTCCCCAGCTTCAATGGCTGTTCCTTTAACAAAAAAAAGTGCAGCTGAAGAGATATTCACCTCAGAATCATCCCTCTGCTTACCCTTCCCTTCTGCACAGACCCTCTGCTGGGGGGGGGGGGGTCAGTGACCCATATAACCACTATAGTTGCTTTTTATACTTTCTTTTTTGATGTTATGTTATGATGTACTGGCAGCAGACTTAACTCATATTGGCTGTGTCTCCTGTCAGTCTGCCATTGTTTCCTGTGTCTATGACAGATTGCTATAACTCTAACATAACAGTATGTTAGATTTATGATATGCTGAATCTGTTTGCCTATGCCATTTCAAGGAAGAAATTAAAAAAATGACCTTTCAATTTATGCAACTGGTTAGAGTGCACAAGCAACCAATAAATTGGCCCAATAGAAATAAAGAGCAAAGCCTGGGCGTGATGATGTAAGCATACAGGAAGTTCTCAAGTGTGTCAGGTTCAAAATAGACCACTCTCATCCCTTCAGAAAAATGATCAGAGAGACAGAAGGAAGACTGATTTAAGGGTTATATAAAAAAGTAGCTTTTCAAGTGGCCTTTTTAGATTCTTTTAATGAAAAATGTATTTTCTAACGTGCAGGGAGCATTCTGTGATTAGATTTTTATTGGGTTTATATACTTACACCATTGGAAGGAAAGATTAATAACAATTGTTAATTTACAAAGTTGGTTAACCTGTTAAATCCCGAGTTCCAGAACTGCCTTTATATTGAAACCTAGCTCAATTCCCACAACCAGTCATAGCCCAAGAGGCTTTGTAACACGAATAGAAACTGAGCCTCTTAGAATAACATAGCCAATATTATGAAAATACATCCCGTCTGACTGACTTGGATATTAAGTTTTTCAGAGACACACTCTTTCCCCTTACCTAATTTATGCAATTCAATAAGTACCTGCCTATATTTATAACATGACAGCCCCATATTTACACACCACAACCCTAGTTAAGTAAGCTACTTAAATTGACCAATGGGCCCCCTCCCCCAATGCCATGACCTACCTTTCCTGAGTGTGTTTGAAACTGCTTGAGGGCTTAAGCGTTACTGTTGAACAGGAGTTAGCCTTGATCTAGGTTCCCCTGTCCTAATCCCTCTCTCCAAAACTGCTTTCCCTGTTTACCCAACCACCCTCCCTCCACTACCTTTTTAATCCTCTTCTTTTTTTAGATGATGTCTATAAAACTTACCTGGACCCTTGCTCCGTGATGTGCCTGCCATTGACCAAGATAGTGTGCCCGAATAGCGCAGGCGATGAAACGACGAAGATGTGCACAGCGCACGTTCTTACGCTGGTGCATGCGCGCACATCCGTCTTGATGCTCTGTGCATGCGCATTGCGTTTAAAAGGAGGCCAAAAGCCTAAAATCACTGAACAGTTCAGTAATCAGTAAACATTACCCTGTGAAGATACTAAGATTTGTTTCTGTTTCTGCAATTCTGATCTTTTGACCCGGCCTGATCTTGGATATCCGAACCACGCTGCCTGAACTGACCTTCTGCTTGTTTGACCATTCTTCTGCCTCACAATTTTGCTTAGATGCCTGGCTTGGCACTCCTGACACTCCTCCACTTGGTCCAGTCCTGTCTCACTCTCAGTGACTGCTCACCTCAGTGCGAGGTGTAGGAGAGGTCTTTCCTCTACGAATTCTTCCAGCGGCTCACCATTCAACCGTCCTGATAGTATCACTTTGCCAAGATGGAAGAATCTGAGGAAATTTCGGCTATGCACCTCCTCACTCAGCAACTGGCTGCTCTTACCCAAGCGGCCCCTATACCTGTTGCTGTTCTGTCCCCTGCTACAAAACTTAAGCTCTCCTTGCCAAAATGTTTCTTGGGGGATCGAAAAAAGTTTCATGCCTTCAAGGTGAAGGAAAGGCTAATAAAGAGTTAATTTCAAGCTGCAGGCATACCTTCAGTTCTCTCAATAGTGTCCTTAAGTCTCCCCATATTTCCTCCTCTGTTCAGATGATCAGAATCCTCATAGGAAAAAAAACGCAGAGCTCTGTAAAGAAAATTCCCCTAATGCCTGGCTCCTGCATCAAGAGCAAGACCGGTGTACATGCTCAGTTAGAAAGACAATGGGGAAACTTCCTGCTGATTGGCTTAGATCACACATTCCTAAGGGGGGGGAGGAGTTCTTAGCATTCTTGAGGGGGGGGGGCAGGAGAGGGGAGAGAGGAGAGCTGCACACACTCTAGCACAAGAAAACAAAGACAATCCTGTTTCTTTTGAAAGAAAACTCCAGTGTTTCTGTGAGTGCTTATGGCAGTATTTACCTTTATGATAAAGCTTACTTAGTTTTTACCTTTCCTTCTCCTTTCATGAATAGCTGCAAGTTAGAATTCACTCTAAATCCTCAAGTTTATGTGACTGCACAACCCAAAGTGGGATTCGCTATTTCCCTCCTGTCCGGTGAACCTCAGACCTGGGTCCATCGCCTTCTGGAGCAACAGAGCCCACTGTTCAATGATTCAGCTGCTTTCTTCCAGGCGATGACGCTGCTTTATGATCACCCTCAGAGGGAGGCCACAGCAGAAGTGGCTCTCAGGTCTCTCTCCCAAAGTAGATGGGCTGTGGAGGAGTATGTGACAGACTTTCATAACTATGCTGCCAATACCCAATGGAACCAAGCAGCCCTAAAGCACCAATTTAGGATTGGCTTATCTTAAAGCTTAAAAGATGAGTTTGCTCGTGTTGGGGTAACCCCTCGGGTAGCCCAACACGAGCTAATGCATCTTTAAAGCTTTCAGATAAGCCAATCCTAAATTGGTACTTAGAATCTCTGATCGACTCCGTGATCCAGATTGGTCTAGGGTGTTTCAACCTAGCTGGCTAATTACCAAGGCCCCTTTGTTCCCCAAACCTCCTGCGGTGTCTTCTACTACTGCATCTTCCCCTGGGAACCCGAAACCCATGCAAATTGGTTTGGTTCGTTCTCCACTGATGTCTAAGGAGAGGCAGCGTAGATGTCGCTTTGTGCCTTTACTGCGGTGGTTCTGGTCATCTCCTATGCACGTGCCCTATTAGGCAGACAAGGAAGAGATCTGTTCCTGTTCTCCTTAGTGCCAAAGCTGTTGATGGACTGTCTCGCATGTCTGTTAATGCTGTTTTGCAGTGGTAAAAAGAAACACTCCAGATACCAGCGCTGATTGATTCCGGAGCTTGTGGATGCTTCATTGATCAGGACTTCTTTATGATATTCCGTTAAAAGCGAGATCCAGTCAACTGATGGTTAAGTTGACAGATGGATCCAATATTTCCTCTGGTCCTGTACTTTATGAGACCATTCCTTTGTTAATAAAGATTCAGCAGCATAGCGAGTCCTTGATGTCTGATGTGGTTTCTTCCAGTTTGTACCCTCTCATGCTGGGGTTTCCATGGCTCAAGGAACACAATCCTCTTATTTATTGGGACTCCAATCAAATAACATTCTCATGCAACCTATGTTCTCGCCACATTCTGTCTTCTGTTTTGTAGTTACTGATGTCTGATCCCCGTCTCAAACTTATTCCTGAGCTTTACCACGAATTTCTGGACGTCTTCGATGAAAAAGGGGCCGATGAACTTCCTCCTCATCGAATATATGATTGTCCTGTTGATCTTCTTTCTGGAGCCACTATCCCCTTTGGACAGATCTATTCCCTTTCTGAACGGAGCTGACTGTTCTTAAAAACTATACTGAGGAGAATCTGAGTAAAGGGTTCATTCACCCATCAACTTCCCCTGCCGATGCAGGCATCTTCTTTGTGGAAAAGAAGGACCATTCTTTACGTCATTGTATTGACTATTGAGATTTAAACAAGATTACTGTTAAGAACCGGTATCCTTTACCCCTTATCCCAGAGCTTTTCCAGTGACTACGATCTGATAACATAGTCCGTATCAACCAAGGTGACGAATGGAACACAGCTTTCCGAACCAATTATGGTCATTTCGAGTATTTTGTAATGCTGTTTGGTCTCTGCAACGTCCTGGCTACGCTCCAAAACTTCATTAACATTTTCAGAGACTTCCTAGATCGTTTTGTCATCATTTATCTCAACGGTATCCTAATCTTTTACTCCTCCTTGGAAGAACATCGCGTTCATGTCAAGAAAGTGTTTACCAGGTTATGTACCCATAAACTTTTTGCCAATCTTGAAAAGTGAAACTTTGAGAAAATCTTTCATAGAATTTCTCGGCTTTATTATTTCTTCCAATGGAATTTCCATGGACTCTCGCAAAGTATCTGCTGGCCTATCCCCAATGATCTTAAGGTAGTTCAAAGGTGTGTGGGCTTTGCTAATTCCTATCGGAAGTTTACAAGGATTTTTTGAAGGTCATCTCTCCAACTACTTTTCTTATGAGTTCTTAAAGAAGGTTTGTTGGACTCCAGAAGCGCAATAAGCTTTTGTAGACCTCAAGGACCATTTGAAATCAGCTCCTATTTTACGGCACCCAGACCCTTCTCGCCCATGTATTCTCGAGGTCGATGCATCTGAATACGCCACTGTAGCAGTATTGTCACAAAGAACTTATGTACAAAGTCAACTCCCACCCTACTGCATTCTTCTCTAGAAAGTTGTCACAATCAGAGCAAAATTATGACGTTGGGGTTAGAGAGTTACTTGCTATCAAATCCGCTTTTCAGGAATGGCAACATCTTTTGGAAGGAGCAAACCATCCTATTTTAGTTTTTTCCGACCATCAGAACTTAGAATATTTACGTTCAGCAAAAAGACTCCATCCGGATGGGCGCTTTTCTTCTCCAGATTTAATTTTCACGTTACCTTCAGACTTGGATCCAAGAACGGGAAGGTGGATGCCTTATCTCGCATGTTTTCTGCACCTGAAATTGATCTTCCAATACTATATACTTGAGACCTCTAATTTTCTTCTCCTCCAGACGGAAATGCTGGATAGAATTCAAGGTGCCTCTAAAAGTATAAGTGAGGGGCCAGAAGGTACTACTTTTCAGAATGACTTTTTCATAGCCGATGGTAAGATTTTTGTCCCTGAAAGCCTATGCCTTGAGGTACTCAAATCTGTCCATGACCATCCAGTGTCTGGTCATTTAGGGGTCCGTAAGACGCAGGAACTTGCTAAGAGACATTTTTTTGGATGGCATAACTAACTATGTTATATCTTGTCAAACTTGTGCCCAATTTAAAGAATCTCATTCATGCCCTATGGGTCTGCTACAGCCTCTTCCGGTTCCTGAGAAACCGTGGGAGAGGATCTCTATGGCCCTTATTGTAGATCTTCCTAAGTCCGCTGGTTACAATACTATTTTGGTTGTTGATGGTGTAAGAAATTGCTCATCTTGGGTGCCATTATTTGTGTTATATACATATGTGTTTGTTTCTTTATACATATTTATGTGTTATACACCTGCTATTAACCGGCCGATTGGTCTCCGTAGTCAGGCTGCATCCTGGATCTCTTCTTACCTCTCTAACCGTTCATTCACTGTCTCCTATGCTAACAAAATCTCATCTCCAGTTCCGCTTAATGTGGGGGTACCCCAAGGCTCTGTACTTGGGCCGTTGTTGTTCTCCCTTTACACGCTGTCTTTGGGAGATCTTATCCGTTCATTTGGCTTTAAATATCATCTGTATGCTGATGATACCCAAATTTACTTTTCGACCCCTTCATTAACAGTTGAAACTGAGACTCAAATCTCTAACTGCCTACTGGCTATCTCTAATAGGATGAACCAACGCCACCTCAAATTGAACCTAACAAAAACTGAACTAATGATCTTTCCGCCTAAGCCTGGTCCTACTCCCCCCTTTTCTATCTCTATTGAAGGCACCCTCATCAACCCTGTCAATTCCATGCGTTGCTTGGGGGTGATCTTTGACTCCAGTCTCTCCTTCTCTGACCATACTAACACCACTGTCAAAACCTGTCACTTTTTCTTACGCAATATTGCCAAAATCCGTCCCTTTCTTTCTACTGTAACATCTAGGCTGCTCATGCACGAGCTCATCCTATCCCGACTTGACTACTGTAACCTGCTGCTAACCAGCCTCCCTAACTTCCATCTTTCCCCCCTACAGTCTATATTAAACACTGCTGCCAGAATTCTCCTCCTCTCATCCAGGAGAGTTCAGGCCCTTCCCCTGCTAAAGTCCTTATCGTGGCTTCCTATCAAACAAAGAATTTCTTACAAACTTCTTCTCCTAACCTTCAAAGCCCTCCATTCCTCTGCTCCTCACTACATCTCGTCCCTTGTGTCTCCGTATGTTCCCGGCCGACTCCTTCGTTCCTCGCAGAGCAATCGTTTGGTTGCGCCCCCCACTACTACTGCGGTTTCCCGCCTTAAACCTTTCTGCCTGGCTGCCCCCTACATTTGGAATGCCCTCCCTGATTTCCTCCGGAGAGAATCCTCCCCCAGTCTTTTTAAAACTAAGGTTAAAGACTACCTTTTGGAGCACTCGCCCAGCACCTAATCTGGAAACTGGCACTTATATTGTAGTGTCACCCACTGTGACCTACAGCACTTATATTTGCCTATTTGTGTCTGTTAGTTACCCTCCCATATAGATTGTAAGCTCTACGGGGCAGGGACCTCCCTCCTCTTGTGTCCTTATTGCTGCTGTATTTATCTGTATTTATTATTATACTTTGTATTTATCTATTATCTTATTAACACCCTGTTTATATTAATGTATTCTACTGTACAGCGCTGCGTACATAAGTAGCACTTTATAAATAAAGATATACATACATACATACATACATACAAACAAACATACACACTGTATGGGGGAGTTCTAATGATTACTATAAACCAGTTGCCCAAGGCACTCCCAAAGCCAAATCTACATAGTAACATAGTAAGTTGGGTTGAAAAAAGACATACGTCCATCACGTTCAACCATAATGCCTATATATAACCTGCCTAACTACTATTTGATCCAGAGGAAGGCAAAAAACCCCATCTGAAGCCTCTCTAATTTGCCGCAGAGGGGAAAAAATTCCTTCCTGACTCCAAGATGGCAATTGGACCAGTCCCTGGATCAACTTGTACTAAGAGGTATCTCCCATAACCCTGTATTCCCTCACTTGCTAAGAATCCATCCAGCCCCTTCTTAAAGTTATATAATGTATCAGCCAGTACGACTGATTCGGGGAGGGAATTCCACAACTTCACAGCTCTCACAGTAAAAAATCCTTTCCGAATATTTAAACGTAACCTCCCTTCTTCTAAACGGAGTGGGTGCCCTCCTGTCCGTTGGAAGGACCTACTGGTAAATAAAACATTAGAAAGGTTATTATATGATCCCCTTATATATTTATACATAGTTATCATGTCACCTCTTAAGCGCCTCTTCTCCAGTGTAAACAGACCCAACTTGGCCAGTCTTTCTTCATAACTGAGACTTTCCATACCCTTTACCAACTTAGTTGCCCTTCTCTGGACCCTCTCTAACTCAATCATGTCCCGTTTGAGCACTGGAGACCAGAACTGGACAGCATATTCTAGATGGAGCCTTACCAGCGCTCTGTAAAGGGGAAGAATAACCCCCTCCTCCCGTGAATCTATACCCCTTTTAATACAGCTCAAAACCTTGTTTGCCCTTTCAGGTGCTGCCTGGCATTGCTTGCTACAGCAAATTTTATTATCTACAAGGACTCCAAGGTCCTTCTCCATTATGGATTTGCCTAGTGCAGTCCCATTACATCCCAGGTGCATGACCTTACATTTATCCACATTAAATCTCATCTGCCACTTAGTCGCCCAGATTGCCAGTTGGTCAAGATCCTGCTGCAAGAATGCTACATCCTGGATAGAATTGACTGGTCTGCAGAGTTTTGGGTCATCTGCAAACACTGATACATTACTTATAATACCCTCCCCTAAGTCATTTATGAACAAATTAAACAAAAGTGGACCCAGTACAGAACCCTGAGGGACCCCACTGAGAACCTTATTCCAAGTAGAGAATGTACCATTAACACCCACCCTCTGTATTCGATCCTGTAGCCAGTTTTCTATCCATGTGCAAATGACTTCACTAGGACCAATAGACCTTAGTTTAGAAAGCAGTCGTTTGCGGGGAATGGTATCAAATGCTTTGGCAAAATCCAAATAGATTATATCTACTGCATCCCCACTGTCCAGCTTCTTACTTACCTCATCATAAAAAGCAATTAAATTGGTCTGACATGACCTGTCCTTCATAAAGCCATGCCGATTACTGCTCATAATGGCATTCTCCAGTACATAATTTTGTATGTGACTCCTTAACAAGCTTTCAAATAACTTGCCCACCAAGGATGTCAAACTTACAGGCCTATAATTGCCAGGCTGAGATCTTACTCCCTTTTTAAATATAGGAATGACATTTGCCTTCTTCCAATCCCTAGGTACCGAGCCATATCCCTTCCAGTGAATAAGAAACTGTAACCCTCTCCTGGAAAAACGTGAATCAATAATTCTTTGTATCTCATATTCGGGTTGACCATCTACCACAACTGGAGGAGGAAGAGAATGCCGGCGGCGAACCACCCTGGCAGGCTTTAAAAGGGACACATAAAAAGTATTCGAAATTTTAAGTTCAGGAGGAAGTACTAGGTGAACAGAGGAAGGGTTAATGATCTCAGAAATGACAAAAGGACCAATAAATTTGGGACCCAATTTGGCAGAGGGAACCTTAAGTGAAATATTCTTTGAAGATAACCACACCTTATCACCAACTTGATATTCTGATGACTCCTTCCGATGTCTATCAGCCGCTTTTTTTTGGGTACTCACAGCCAAAGACAGAGAATCTTGAATTTTCTGCCAAACTTGTGAAAAATGTTCCACCATAGAATTGACAGCAGGAAAGGCAGAAACGCGTTCAGAAAAAGAAAAACCTCTTGGGTGGAGACCATAAACAATAAAAAAAGGAGACTCCCCGGTGGAAGTATGAGTGGCATTATTAAAGGCAAACTCAGCCCACGGAAGAAACTCTGTCCACTGAGACGGATTATTGGACACATAACACCTCAAATACTGTTCCAGAGACTGGTTAGTTCTTTCAATTTGACCATTAGTTTGAAGATGACAGGCCAAAGAAAAGGACAGATCAGTACCCAAAAGAGAGCAAAATGCCCTCCAGAACCTAGAGACAAACTGAACCCCCCTATCAGAAACAATATTCAATGGAGCTCCATGGTATTTAAATATCTTAGCAATGAAAAGACCAGCCAAAGTTTAGCCAGAGGGGAGGGCGGGAAGGGGAATGAAATGACACATCTTACTAAAGCGATCTACTACCACCCAAATAACAGTATTACCATTAGAGGATGGCAGATCAACAATAAAGTCCATGGAAATATGAGTCCACGGCCTCTCAGGAATAGGGAGTGGTTGTAATAAGCCCTGAGGTAGAGACCTAGATGGTTTGGAACGTTGGCAAACAGCACAAGAGTTAATATACTTGCCAACATCTTGTCTTAGTAGGCCACCAAAGGGAACAAGATAACAGTGAACAAGTCTTACTTTGGCCAGGATGCCCTGCTACCCTAGAATCATGAGTCTGAGACAAAACAGACTAACGAAAATTTTCTGGGGCAAAAAGCCTACCAGATGGTACATTTCTAGGCAAGTTAATTTGAGCTTCAGAGAGAGAGAGAGGCCAAAAAGTCAGGACTCAGGGCAGCCACAATCACTTTTTTAGGAAGAATAGTGTCAGGTTCAAGGGTTTCTTTAGGACAAGAGACAAAACTCCTGGAAAGGGCATCGGCTTTTACATTCTTGGACCCAGGTCTATATGTTAGGATAAAATTGAAACGGGTAAAGAACAAAGCCCATCTTGCCTGGCTAGGGATCAAACGTTTAGCAGATTCAATATACAGCAAATTCTTATGATCAGTGAAGACGGTAACAGGATGTTTAGCACCCTCTAACAGATGTCTCCATTCCTCAAAGGCCCATTTAACTGCCAACAATTCTCTGTTACCGATATCATAGTTAGCCTCAGTAGGGGAGAATTTTTTTAGAAAAGAAGGCACAAGGATGTACCGTACAGGTAACAGGATGACGCTGGGACAATACCGCCCGGCTCCTACCTCAGAAGCGTCAACTTCAATGAGGAATGGTAAGGTGGAATCTTGGTGTCGCAGCACTGGAGCAGAAATAAAAGCTTTTTTAAGAAGCTTAAAAGCTTTAATCACTTCACTGGACCAAATACTAGGATCAACCCCCTTTTTTGTAAGGGCCGTTATTGGGGCCACCAGGGAAGAAAACCCCTTAATGAATTGTCTATAATAATTGGCAAAAACCTAGAAATCTTTGAATGGCACGTAAAGAAAGAGGTTGACCCAATTCAAAATACCCTCTACCTTGGTTGGTTCCATTTCTAAACCATGTTGAGAAATGATGTACCCCAGAAAATGAACAAAAGGAACCTCAAAAATACATTTTTCACGCTTAGCATATATATTATGCTAAGTTCCAATAGTACTTCCTGAACATGACAACGATGATCTTCTAAATTAGAAGAATAGATCAGAATATCATCTAGGTATACTACAACATAACGTCCAAGCAGGTCACGAAAAATATCATTAACAAATTCTTGAAAGACTGCAGGAGCGTTACATAACCCAAAAGGCATTACCAAATATTCATAATGCCCATCACGAGTATTAAAGGCTGTTTTCCACTCATCCCCCTCCTTAATCCGGATTAAATTATATGCACCCCTGAGATCAAGTTTAGTGAAAATCGAAGCACCCTTAACCCTGTCAAAGCTCTGAGATCAAGGGAAGGGGGTAGCGATTTTTAACAGTAATCTTATTCAGACCTCTATAATCGATACAGGGCCTAAGCCCACCATCCTTCTTGCTTACAAAGAAGAAACCTGCCCCCGTAGGGGAAGAGGATGGTCTAATGAACCCTCGTTCCAAATTCTCCTTAATGTACTCTTCCATTGCTTGAGTCTCAGGAAGAGAAAGTGGATAGGTTCTACATTTGGGAGGAACAGCCCCAGGAACCAATTCAATTGCACAGTCATAGGATCTATGTGCAGGTAGCGATTCAGCCGCCTTCTTAGAGAAGACATCAGCGAAGGCTGTATATGGGGAAGGAAGACCCTTCAAAGAGGTTGTAGCAATGAGAACAGAACCTTTAAAACAAGACACTTCACAGTGTACTCCCCAACCTCGTATCCTGCCGGTAACCCAGTCAATTTGCGGGTTGTGTTTTTGTAACCATGGGAGACCTAAAATCACAGGAGTGTCAGGACAGTTGATTAGATAGAAAAATAACTGTTCCTTATGAGAACCTTCAATGGACATGACTAGATTCTGAGATCTAGAAGACACAAACCCACACCCTAGCGGATTCCCATCAATAGCCAGTAACCTGACTGGAGGGACTACAGTGTTACAAGGAATACCCAGCTTACGAACGAAATTAACATCCAAAAAATTCCCAGCCGCTCCAGAATCCAAAAAGGCCGGAATCTTAACATTACTCCCAGTCGAGGAGCACGGGAATGAAGATTTTAGAGGAGAAAGATTGGGGAGTAGAAACTGCATTACCCAAACAAGACTCCACCAGACTTATTTAGGCTTTGCAGATTCCCATCCTCTTTGGACAATCTTTGCGGAAATGACCCCACTCACCACAGTACATGCATAACCCATTGGAGCTTCTACGGAGTCTCTCCTCAGAGGATAGACGAGTAGAACCCAATTGCATAGGCTCCTCTACTGGCATAGGAGTAGCAATGTTACGTATGGGTTCGGGCACCAGAGAAAGAGAGTGGGTTAAGGAAGAGGCCGTTCTTTCTTGACGCCTCTCTCTAAGTCTCCTATCTATTAAAATGGAGAGGGACATTAATGCATCAAGGGATGAAGGAGTAGGGTAATTAATGAGACTGTCTGTAATGGCATCAGACAGACCAGTTCGGAATGGACTACGAAGGGCTGAATCATTCCACCCTGTCTCTACCGCCCAGTGGCGAAACTCCGTACAATACTCCTCAACAAGCCTCCTGCCTTGCTGGAGGGTACAGTCAGCAGAGGCTGCCCGATCAGGGTCATCATAGATAAAAGACATAGCTTTAAAAAAGGCCTCAAGAGAGTATTGGGCTTGGTCAGATGGGGATAAAGTGAAAGCCCAAAGAGCGAGGCAAAAAACTAAGATAAAGTTTGCATGCCTCCTTGAAAGCAAAAAATTTACTCAAATCCCCAGAGAATTTCTCGGGAAAAGGTATCTTAGGCTCTACAAGGGGGAATACCCATAGAGAGCGGAGTAGGAGCTGGGTCATCAGCAGCAGGTTGCTGTTGGAGAGTATCTAACCTAACAGTTAACCCCTGGAGACATTGGACAATTTGATCTTGTTTAGTCTCTTGTTCCCTGAGACGCTGGAGGAGGTTCTTAAGCATAACTTCAGGAGAAGCGGATGAAGCAGAGGCCCCTTCAGCATCCATTTTCTTTCTTGGCCCAACTTACTTGTCACGCACGGTATCCCAAAACTCAGAACAGCAGCCAAGGTCCCGGTCTGAGCTCACTCTTCTGCCTATAACAGCCACTTTTCACTTCGGGAGGAGCCCTCTGCTACTTGGGTGCCGCCAGTACTTATTGTGAGAGGACCAGGGCAAATGTTCTGAGCAGGTTAGGGAACTTAGTGTTATGCAGAATTTTGTGGAGAAGAGACGAAGTGATCAGGCCGAGGTCAAACCAAACGGGCAGCGAAGTACAAAGTCAGATTCCGGAACCGTAGTCAGAAAACAGGCAGAAGGTCAATACAGGCAGCAATCAGCAAGGTCAGGGTCAGGCAAGGGTCAAAACACGAATCAGAGTCAAACAGCAGAAAACAGGAACCAGGAGACAAAACCGAAGTTGGGCGAAGAAATTAAGCACAGGCGCCTTTAAATATTTGAAATTCACACCTTGCGCGATGACATCACACGACACGCCGGCTTTAAATGGAAGCACGCGTACCTCCGCTCACCAGACGAGCAGGATGCGCGCACCGGCGCGCAGGGAGAGGCGGGCAACCCCGCTAGACCACCAGGTAGTCTTACAGATCCAATTGATCTTGTTTCTCAATTGCTGTAAAGGTAAAAGCAGGAATTTCCACGATCTCGCTATAGTTAATTTAGCTGCACTAAAAATTTGGATGCTCAAAATCCTTGCATATGTATTTATATTGGAGATATTCTTTCCCATTAAAACATTGTCTGGAGATTTGGACAAGTTTATGCAATTACTGAGAATATCATTTCGAAGACCCTAGTCCAAAATCTTTTAAACCCTGGGACATTGCCACCAAATGTTGTAATCCACAAACATTGTGGGTTATACTGATAATTTATTTTGTGGACCCTGGCTGGAACTAAATACCAGCGTAACAAAACTTTATATCCAGCTTCAAACAAAGAAGTATTAATTGAGCTATGTCCTCCTTGGTCCCAAATTTTGGACCATTCTTGTTCTTCTAAGGGTCAACCAAGATCTCTTTCCCAGGCTTTTACATAAGGTAAGGTTTGTGGGAGGCTAGTCTCAGATAAAATATAATTAAGTCTCGAGAGAACTCCCTTTGAGTAATGACACATTATAATATAGTTTCTAAGTTTGTAGACGGAGGCACAATTGTATCTAAGTTTTAATCCTATAAAAATGTTGTACCTACATATTTCTAAATAATTTTCCTGGAGGGGGAGAGTAAAGTTGTTGGAATCTGTCCCACTTCAGAGAGGCAGATCTTCCATACAGTATAGTAACATAGTACGTTACGTTGAAAAAAGACGTACATCCATCAAGCTCAACCAAAATGCCTAAATATAACCTTCCTAACTTCTAGTTGATCCAGAGGAAGGCAAAACCCCATCTGAAGCCTCTCTAATTTGCCGCAGTGGGGAAAAAATTCCTTCCGGACTCCAAGATGGCAATCGGACCAGTCCCTGGATAGAAAGAGCTATCTCCCATAACCCTGTATTCCCCCACTTGCTAAAAATCCATCCAGCCCCTTCTTAAAGTTATATAATGTCACAACTTCACAGCTCTCACAGTAAAAAAAACCTTTCCGAATATTTAAATGGAATCTCCCTTCTTCTAAAGGTTATTGAATGATCCCCTTATATATTTATACATAGTTATCATGTCACCTCTTAAGCGCCTCTTCTCCAGTGTAAACAGACCAAACTCGGCCAGTCTTTCTTCATAACAGAGATTTTCCATACCCTTTACCAACTTAGTTGCCCTTCTCTGGACCCTCTATATTTCAATAATGTCCAGTTTGAGCACTGGAGGCCAAAACAGAACAGCATATTCTAGATGGGGTGTTACCAGCGCTCTTTAAAGGGGAAGAATAACACCCTCCTCCCTTGAATCTATACCCCTTTTAATACAGCTCAACACCTTGTTTGTCCTTGCAGCTGCTGCCTGGCATTGCTTGCTACAGCCAATTTTATTATCTACAAGGACTCCAAGGTCCTTCTCCATTATGGATTTGCCTAGTGCAGTCCCATTAAGGGTATAAGTGGCTTGCATATTTTTACATCCCAGGTGCATGACCTTACATTTATCCACATTAAATCTCATCTGCCACTTAGCCGCCCAGATTGCCAGTTTGTCAAGATCCTGCTGCAAGGATGCCACATCCTGGATAGAATTGACTGGTCTGCAGAGTTTTGTATCATCTGCAAACACTGATATAATGTTGCTTATAATACCCTCCCCTAAGTAATTTATGAACAAGTTAAACAAAAGGACCCAGTACAGAACCCCGAGGGACCCCACTGAGAACCTTACTCCAAGGTGTACCATTAACAACCACCCTCTGTGCCCGATCCTGTATCCAGTTTTCTATCCATGCGCAAACAACTTCACTAAGACCAATAGATCTTAGTTTAGAAAGTAGTCACTTGTGGGGAAGGGTATCAAATGCTTTGGCAAACTCCAAATAGATCAGATCTACTGCATCCCCACTGTCCAGCTTCTTACTTACCTCATCATAAAAAGCAATTAAATTGGTCTGACATGACCTGTCCTTCATAAAGCCATGCTGATTACTGCTCATAATGCCATTCTCCAGTACATAATTTTGTATGTGATCCCTTAACAAGCCTTCAAATAACTTGCCCACCACAGATGTTAAACTTACAGGCCTATAATTGCCAGGCTGAGATCTTACTCCATTTTTAAATATAGGAATGACATTAGCCTTCTTCTAATTCCTAGGTACAATACCTGATGAAAGAGAGTCTGAGAAACAAAGGCCACTGTGTGTATTCCATCTGGCTCAGGTGCCTTGTTTACATTTATCTTGTGTAACCCTTTAAGCACCATATCCAGTTTCAACCACTGCATAGTTATAGTTGAGGCAACAGTGCAGCTATTGGGTGGGACTTGGCACTCTGGCTCCTCTACTGTATACACAGAAGAAAGTGGTTTAGAAACTGGTTTAGCACACCTACCTTTTCTGTATCTGCTGTAACCATATTGTTACTATAACTCAATGGGGCCACACCCTCAACCTGCATCTTATTAACTATTAATATACTTAAAAAACTTTTTGGGGTTAGTTTTGGCCTCTGCCGCAATGCACTCCTCATTTTCTATCTTTGCCTTCCGTATTGTGAGTGTTTTTATTCATTAAATGCAGCTACTGTCCCCTCTGACTTATATTTCTTAAAAGCTTTCCTTTTTTCCCTATTAGCTTCTTTACCTCAGAGTTAAGCCACATGGGGTGATTCTTAACACTTCTACTTTTTCTTATTAATAGAATAAATTGAGAACAGTAATGATGTAATATTATTTTAAATGACAACCATTTCTGCTCTGTGTTTTTATCAGAAAACATTATGCCCCAATCTATGCCCTGAAGTGCTGCCATTAAGGAGCTAAAATTTGCTTTTCCAAAATTCAGTGTCTTTGTTGCCCCAGTGTAAATGTATTTCCTGCACCAAACGTCAAATGAAATAACATTATAGTCACTATTACCCAGGGGTTCAACCACCTGCACATTTGTTATACGTTCCAGGTCACTAGATCCAATATAGCATGGTTCCTGGTTGGCTCCTCAACAACCTGTGACATAAAGTTGTCATGCAAGAAGTTTATAAACTTGTTTCCATTTACTGTCCTGGCAGTACTATTGCTCCATTCAATATCAGGATAATTAAAATCCCCCATTATTATCACTTGCCCCAAACTAGCAGCCTTTTCTATTTGCAACAGGAGCTGAGCCTCCTCCTCTTCACTTACATTAGGGGGTCTTTAGCATACCCCTACCATTAATTTGGTAGATTCTTTACTATCTGTGAGAAGCTCAAGCCATAAGGATTCAGCTCCCTCTGTTACCCCCATCACTTCCTCCTTAATATTTGCTTTTAATTCCTGCTTAACGAACAGACACACCCCTCCTCCTCCTTTTCTATTGCCCCTGTCCCTCCGAAACAATGTATTACCCCCAATATTAACTGCCCAGTGATGCGACTCGTTCAGCAATGGAAATCACATCATATTTCTGCTCCAATGCCAGTACCTCCAGCTCTCCCATTTTACCATTTTGCATTGGAGTTTCAATACTGTGAGACCTTTAGCTTCCCACCACCGATAAGTGTGTCTTGTCTAATCCGGGGGGGAAATCTGGGACTGAGATTGGGGTAGCTGGACAATTAGGAGAAAATAGTTTTGATTTGTATTTTGTCTTATCCCACTAAGGCTTAGGGTTAAGTTTTTTAATGTTACTTTTTATTGCTTATCTTTTTATTCAGTCCCTCTTCCATTCACATTCCAGTCTCTCATTCAAACCATTGCATAGTTGCTAAGGTAAAAAAGGCCCTAAGCAACCGTATAGTTGCTGAATTAGAGCTGTGGAACAAAAAGCAAAAACACTGAAAATTGACATAATAAAAAAATGAAAACCAATTGCAAATTGTCTCAGATGTCTCAATGCATGTCATACTAAAAATTTAAGGTGAACAACCCCTTTAACCATCAGTCACATATTTATTTATTCATTAATTTTTTTAAAAATATTAACAAGTTGAGAAATGTTTTATCACTGTAAATCTAGGCAGTTATCAACAATTGCATGACACAGAGATTTTTTTCTCTAATCATAGTAGTCAAAGTACAAGGTTGTTTGGAAGCATCTCATTGGATAGCCCCACCTTAAAAAAAATATGTTGCCTTTTCAGACTACAAATATGCGGGAAAACCTGAATTTCAATGCGAGTTTCTCTGTTTACCTGTGTATATACAGCTGCATTTTCTTAACCCCAACTTTGAATAGATTGTAAGCTTTTCAGGGTAGAGCCCCCATCTCAACTGTGTATTGACATACCTAGCATATAGAGAGTGTTTTTCACTATCTAACTTATAATAATTATACTCCTGTTTGTGTTTACGCCTATTATGTTAAAGATATATATTTTAAATATAAATATCTTAATATATTTTTACTTACTTCACATTTGGGCACTCATCACACACAACCTCTTGTGTCATCTGAAAGCGTCCAGGACCCAGCTGTGTAGTTCTCATCTCTTGGCGACAATTACATTTACGTTTGCCTGGTGCCTGTCGAGCTACGGGTTTGTTCCTTATAACCTACAATTTGACAACAAAATTCTCCTATTATATCAGATCTGGTCTTATAATGGAAAGTCACTTTAGGGTACAAATCAATAAGTGACCTATTAAAGAATCTTGCCAAACTGGAATATATATATATATATATATATATATATATATATATATATATATATATATATATATATATATATATCAGTAAATATTGGCCTTTTACATCCTTTCCCTTGATGCATCATTTAGTGATGGATTAGGTGCTCCCTCAAAGATCACATGATTAGAAATAATGCAACTCTAACTAACAGGAAGAAGTGTGAAAGCAAAAGGCAGAACTCTGCCCATTAATTGGCTGATGTGGCCTAACATGTATGTGATCCCAGGAGGCGGTCCTTAACTCTTAAAATGGCAATTTTCTATTTATGAGTACCTAATAGCACATACTACTAAAAAAAAAAAAAGTATATTTTTATAAAACTGAAGCAGGGTTTTACATATGAACTTGTTTATGCAATATATTTTTATTGAGACCTACATGTTTGGGGGTATAGCGTTCCTTTAACCATAACCATCATTTTTCACATGATAAACCTTTTTCTCACTGTATAAAATCTGGCACATAATTTGGAAAACCTAAGCATTTGGGGCATCAAACTGTTCAGTAGACACCTAGCGTTCAAAATTAGGATACTTTTTTTTTTTTTTTTTTTTAACTTCAGGCGTTTATTGAGTACAGCATCACAATAACAATATGTACAGTAAATGAATAATTGCGTTGTATTATTAGTTACACATTAATAGGTTCATAAACAATTATTATATAGCATAGCATAACACCTTCTATTATAGTTTAACTCATTTGAGTCCGAACTGACTTGTCCCTAACATGATCCAATGGGGTTGGGACTTAGGTGATACCCAGTCTATCCATTTATCCCATATCTTATGGTATTTCTTTGGGCTGCCCCTTTACAGTAGATGAGGTTTTCTAGATTGGATAGACGCTTGATTTCTAAAATCCATTGGGCGAGACTCGTGGGAATGGCCTGCTTCCATTTCCTTGTGATAAGCTTTTTTGCTATGAATAATGTTTCATTATTAAAGGCACTTTGGTACTGTGTTAATGTCTCTTGTATACCTATACTAAATAAGGCGGCCTTTGGGGATCTGGAGAGCTGTATTCCTAGGGCTGTCTCTATGGAGTCAAATACTTCATTCCAGTACGAAGACAACACTGAACATCCCCAGACCATATGTATAAAAGAGGCTTGTTGTGTACCACACCTGGGGCATTCTGAAGGGGAGCCTGGGAACAGTTTATGTAGTTTGGCAGGGTAGTAATAGGCTCTGTGGAGGAAGTAGAGTTGGATCATACGGTCTCTGTAATTTAGGGATATCAGTAGGGGAGACTCCAACATCTGGTCCCACTCCTTATCACTGCAACAGCCTATATCACCTTCCCATTTATCCCTGAGGGTTTCAAGTGGCTTGTTATGCAGTATAGCATGAAGTTCCTGGTACAGGTTAGAGATAAGGCCTTTAGTTGAGCTTTGCTGTATACGATCAGTTAGTAAATGGTTAGCAAGGATAATAGCGTTTCCCTGATTTTGTGCGTTTAGGCATCTTTTAACTTGCATATATTTCAACCATTGGTGTGCAGGTAGGTGGTATAGTTGCTTAAGCTGGTCAAAAGATACCATAGAGCCTCCTTGCCACACATCACCTATAGTGCTAATACCGCACCTATCCCAAACTGGATTACTCCCCAATTTAGCTAGGCTTGGAAAATATGAATTATCCCACAAGGGGGTCAAAGGTAGTATATTCTTAAATTGCATAATATGCAGCATTTTTTGCACAATTTGATGTGCATGCATAATAACCTGGTTAGGGTAAGCTATTGGGTGGGAGCCTTTAGTAAGTAGCCACTGAAACGGGGTGTAGCGAGCCCCTAGCAAAGTTTTATGCAAGAGGTACAGTGATTGGTGATTTGTATCCTCAACCCAGGATGCTATATGGCTCAGTTGGGCAGCTATGTAGTATAAAAATATATTTGGGAATGCTGCTCCCCCACGAGATTTACCTTTGATCAAGGTATCCAAGCTTAATCGATGGCAGGTGCCGGCCCATATTAGTTGCCTAAATATTGTGTCCAGGGCAGTGAAGAACCCTTTTTTAATGACACATGGGGCTTGCATGAGGGCATATGTTAGTTTAGGCAGAAGTATCATTTTAATTAAATGTATTCTGCCCATTGGGCCAATTAGTAACGATTCCCAGGCTTTAATTTTCTTTTGTATATAGTTTTTCACGGGAAGTATGTTCAAACTATAGTAATCAGATAAAGGAAGCTTAATTACAACCCCTAGGTAAGTGAATTGTTGGACAATGGGAAAGGGCATATTTGATTGGTTACCTGGCAGGTGCTGTGAGTCAACTGGTAGGATAACTGACTTGGCTAAACTAGTGACCAGACCAGAGACTCGGGCAAATCTGGAGGTTATATTAGTCAGTGTTGTTATGGAGGGTCCTAGGTCACCCAAACAGATTAGCGTGTCATCTGCATACAATTGTATGCATTCTTCTCTATTGCCAATTTTCCATCCTGTAAACTCAGTAGCTTGTCTGATAGTTTGTGCAAATGGCTCCATGTCTATAGCAAACAAAAGGGGGGACAGAGGGCACCCTTGCCTTGTACCTCTTTGTAAGGGAAAGTAGTCAGTGCTTGAGCCGTTAACCACTATAGCTGCTTTGGGTGAGTGGTAGAGCAGCTTAACCCATTTACTGAGGGAAGGCCCAAAATCTTTACCTGGACTATAGAGGCCTCATATAGGCATTGTGGAAGAGAGCCAGATGATATAGCATAGTTGAACATTTGGAGGAGGTGTGGGGCAATTACCTCTTTAAACCTCTTGTAAATTTCTATTGGCAATCCATCAGGACCGGCCGCCTTTCTTGTGGGAAACTTATCTATAGCTTCACTGAGTTCAGTTAGGGTAAGGTCCGCCTCCAGACTTATTTTTTGTTCTTGTGTTAACCGTGGTAAATTGAGGGGCAACAGAAAGGAGTTTATTTTCATAGGTGTAGTTGAGGTTTGGGAGCTATAAATGCTTGCATAGTATCTGGACAGTAGGGTTGCTATTTCTGTGGGATGGGTGTGCATTAGACCTTGTTGGTCAATCAATTCAGTTATTACAGGGGGGGAGCAGTTTGTTTTGGAGATATAGGCCAGCAGCTTTCCTGCTCGTTCACCCTGCTCAAAGTAAGAAGCATTTGTAAATAACAGTTTACGTTTGGCCTTTTGAACTAAGTGAGTAGTGTAGTTAGTTTGAGCAGATTGTAAGTTTTGTAAATTTTGGGGTGTGGGGTTACTTATTGCCTCTATTTCACAGGTCTCTACCCTTTGTGCCAATTCCTCCTCTATTTGTTTCCTGCTTGACTGCAGTAATTTCTCTATGTAAAATACCCCTTATGTAGGCTTTAAACGTATCCCAAACAATTATAGGACTAGCCGAGTCCTGATTCATTTGAAAGAATTCAAGTATCTCTGTTGATATGGATTCATCTTTATCAATTATATCTAGCCATACTGGGTTGAGAGCCCATCTTTGGCACCCTCCATGAGTTTCCCAGGTTATTATTAGTGGAGTATGATCTGATATTCTGCGGGGTAAGTATTTACACTCTTTTAAGCCTACTAGCAAACTTTGGGACAGAAAAACCATATCTATACGGGATAAAGACATATGAGAGGTAGAAAAGCAGGAGTATTGAAGAGCCGTAGGGTGAGTGTATCTCCAGCCCTCCGTTAGGCCCATTGTGGTAGTTAGGTTGAGAAGATTAGTGGCAGTATAGGGGGGTTGAGCGGATCACTTGCTTAGCCTATCTACATTGGGGTTGAGTACTGTATTGAAGTCACCCGCACATATGACCTGGGCCTGGGGTCGAGAGGTTATAAAGGCAAGCAATTGCTGGATACAATCATCTGAGTATGGTGGGGGAAAAAATACATTTGCGAGTACATAGTTGGATGCATTTATGCGAGCATGTATAAATATATATCTACCTCGGGCGTCTGTTTTAACCATAATAGGTTGGAAGTGAAGGCTTTTTTTTAATCAGGATAAAAACCCCTGCTGAGTAGGTTGAGTAGGCTGCATGGTAGCGCCATCCCCACCATGGTTTATTTATAGTTGTTTGCTTAGTGCCTATAAGATGAGTCTCTTGAAAGAATGTTATATCTGCTTGTTGTTTCCTAGCATAATCTACCACAAGTTTACGTTTTATCGGGTCATTCAAGCCTCTTACATTCCAACTTAGCAGTGAGAGACCCATTGTATTCCCCTGTAATAGTAATTACGTGTAACATTCATAGCATTTACCACACAATTATTGTAGAGCCTTGTCAAGTTTTCTCGCCTGAGTGCAATTAACATAAAATAACTATTTACAATCCCAACCCCAGATGCCAAATATTTAGTTAAGCTAAGCATGTCATACAGTAGAACATTCTTGTAGCATCTTTCTTTGCCCTCCCTTTCTGCTTTAGCTGGAACTGCAAGCAGAATTAACCCCATTAACTGCAAAAATACCGTAACATTGTGTACTTAAATGGCGCCTGTAGAAGACGCGTTGGGGGGGTGGATAGTTCACGACCAGCTGGGCCTTATAGGCCTGCGCAGAACTGTTGCAGGTAGTCCAACTGGGACCGCTCCGGTGGTCCCTAGGGTGCTCCTGCCAACCTTGTTAAGTTAAGAAGTGCAACATTGCCTTTCCCCAATGAAGCGCGTTTACTAGGCTTGACTTATAGTTGTTTTAAGCTTGGTCACCTCTTGGCACGCCCGGCAGATTTTGACTCTCCAGCCACGCATTGGCCTCTTGCGGGTTAGTAAAAAAGTTCACTTTCCCATACATGGAGATTCGTAGCTTTGCAGAGTAAAGCATGGCATAATCAATTTTGGCGCTCCTTAGCTTCTTTTTGATCTCACTGAATTTGAAACGCTGCTTTTGTATCTCGAGCGAGTAATCTGGATAGATGGCTATGTTGGCGTTTTCAAATGGAAGTTGCTTTTTTTGTGCGGGCCAAGGAGAGAATTTTATCACGATCTCTTGCGTTTAGCAGCCGGGCAATCAGAGCTCGGGCTGGGGCACCAGGCGGAGGGGGACGCATCGGAATGCGGTGAGCGAGTTCCACAAGGAAGGTGGGTGTAAGCATATCTGCCCCAAACATATCTAGCAGCCAGCGCTGAACAAAGTTTTCAGGGGACTCACCCTCCGCACGCTCTGGAAAGCCCAGCAGTCTAATATTATTGCGCCTCAGCCTGTTCTCCAAGCCGTCTGCCTTGTTTTGCCAGGATTGAACCGCTGTTTGTAGTTCTCTTATTTGGTTCGGGAGAGGTCTGTTTGCGTCTTCCATCTCACTCACTCGCTGTTCCACCGCCGCGGCTCTTTCTGATTTTCTGGACATCGCGCCGGAAGATAGAAAGTTCCATTTTAATTTCATCTACCTTGGTTGTTATTAGCCCCGTGCATGTCTCCCGGGTGTTTTTAATTTCGGCAAGTAAGTCCATCATTGTAGGTTCGGTCGGGGGAGTAGCAATGGGCCTGCTCGAAGTAGTGGGGTTGTCGAGTGGTGCCTCGGCGCCATCTTGTTTCTCTTCCCGAGCGTAGCGTTCTAGTTTAGCTGCGGCATCGGCCCCATTAGGGCTCTTTGTGGTAAAGGTTGCTGGTTGGAGTCCGTAGAGGCAGATTTTTTTTAGCTTTTTTGTTGTCACAAGGGACCTCCGGAGCGGAGCTCACTTAACTCATGTCTGCTCACATAGCCTGGTAGCCACGCCCCCCTAAAATTAGGATACTTAATGTTGGTTTGTTACGAAATATGGGGAATATGATGGGCAAGCATGGTTTGGAGCGATTTTCAGAGGTAGTGGCTCATCCTATGATTTTTGCTTAAAATTTTCAGCCGCCCTCTTTCAACATCTCGCCAGAATGGTCGAGCAAAAATCTCTTAAAAAATGTCAAAAAAGCAAGTTCACCCCGAAAACCACAAGATGCTAAAAGAAGTCTCTAAACCCCCTAAAATGTAATCACGGGACCTACAGCAGGTTCTTGCTGTTGCTGTGAAAGAGACTGCACAACTTTAACTTGCATGGGAGGTGTGCAAAGAGAAAACTTGTCTCTCTAAAAGAAACATCAAGGCCAGACTGAAGATTGCCAGAGAGCACGTAGACCAGTGGATCCCCAACCAGTGGCTCGTGAGCAACATGTTGCTCCCCAACCCCTTGGATGTTGCTCCCAGTGGCCTCAAAGTAGGTGCTCATTTTTGAATTTCTAGTTAGGAGGCAAATTTTGGTTGCATAAAAACCCAGTGTAAAGCCAAACAGAGCCTTGTATAATCTGCCAGTCCACATAGGGGCTACCAAATAGCCAATTATAGCTCTTATATGCACCCCAAAGAACTTTTTCCATGCTTGTGTTGCTCCCCAACACTTTTTCCATTTGAATGTGGCTCACTGATATAAAAGGTTGGGGATCCCTGACGTAGACAAACACCAGGACATTTGGAATAATGTTCTTTGGAACGATGAGACTAAAATTGAATTATTTGGACACCAGAACAGATGACATGTTTGGCGTAAACCAAATACAGCATTCCAGGAAAAGAACCTCATACCAAACGTAAAGCATGGAGGTGGAAGTGTGATGGTTTGGGGATGCTTTGCTGCAGCAGGACCTGGCCAGATCACCATCATAGAATCCATCATGAATTCTACTGTGTATCAGAGGGTGCTTGAGAAACATGTAAGACCATCTGTAAGAAAATTAAAGCTGAAGAGGAACTGGACCCGCAACACGACAATGACCCAAAACATACCAGTAAATCCACCAAGGACTTGCTGAAAACTAAGAAATGACGGTGACTTTAAACGGGCTGTACATGCAAGAAACTCCTCAAACTTTTCACAGCTGAAAGAATTCTGCATTGAGTAGTGGGGGAATCTTTCCTCAGACCAATATCAAAGACTGGTAGATGGCTACAAGAAGCATCTCATTGCAGTTATTTCAGCCAAAGGATATAACACTACCTATTAGGTGGTAGGGTGTCCTAACTTTTTTCCTCCGAATACACATTTTTGTAACGTATCTGCTTGTTCTGCTTCACTGTGTTTAGGCCAATTGGTGGTATGTATAGTATACATTATAATTGTGCAACTATATATATATATATATATATATATATATATATATATATATATATATATATATATATATATAAAGGGCATTATATGTTAAACATACCATTTGCTGTTTTTTTTTTCTGAGGTTTAAATAGGTGTGCACTGAGCAATTGACTGATTTGTACTAATATTCTGTTCTGCCCCTATGCAGGTTTGGGAAGCAGATTCTCACTTGCACCCTTTTCTTTTTAAAGATTGGTGAGACATAAATCAGATAGCTTCTTACAACCTATACTGGGTAATTCAAATTATTCCACTGGATTACCACCTACAAGCTTCTCTTGGAGGTTTGATGATAGAGGCATTCAATCCTTCACAAATTTACAAGAAAAAATGTAAATCCCCCAATCAGAGTTATTTCGCTACAGTCAATTTACTCACACCAGAATGCCCTTTATGTCCAACTAATGTAGGGTCCCCCCTTTGAAGCCTGCTGTAAATTGCCCGAACTGACTAAAGAATTAATCTCTCAGATTTATAGTCAATTAATAGAAATATATAACAAATATATGCTAGCATGGGAAACAGATATACAGCTCCTCATTTCCACCACCAAATGGAAGAAAATATGGTTAACAGTGCATACAATTTTTCCTTGTGTTAGCATTAAAGAGTCTGCTTACAAAAACTTATCCTACGTTGGTATACAACCCCTGAGCAAAAGCACTTATTTGTTCTTAGCTTCCCCTCCCACATGTTTCAGAGGTTGGCCTGATCAAGGTACTTATAACCACTCTTTGGTCAGAAACCTTTCAATTACTGTCTTAGATGTTTCATTATATATTAACCCTGATCTAGAATTCACTATTACTTTTTCCCTTTACGGGCTTATTGAAGGACTAGAACCTTAGCTACACAAATACTGTATTAGCAGCCGCAAGATGGACAGTAGCTCTAAACTGGCTTGCTCGCCCACTTTCCTCACTTTAAGTTGAGCCATCGGTGCCCTATCAAAAGGGTCTTGAAACTCTAAGGGGCTGATTTACTTACCCACGAACGGGTCGAATGGAGTCCGATTGCGTTTTTTTCGTAATGATCGGTACTTTGCGATTTTTTCGTATGTTTTGCGATTTTTTCGGATTCTTTACGAATTTTTGGATCCAATACGATTTTTGCGTAAAAACGCGAGTTTTCCTATCCATTACGAAAGTTGCGTAAAAAGTTGCGCATTTTGCGTAGCGTTAAAACTTACGCGAAAAATGCGCAACTTTTCGCGTAAGTTTTAGCGCTACGCAAAATGCGCAACTTTTTACGCAACTTTCGTAATGGATACGAAAAACTCGCGTTTTTACGCAAAAATCGTATTGGATCCGAAAAATTCGTACAGAATCCGAAAAAATCGCAAAACATACGAAAAAGTCGCAAAATATTCGTTTTCAAGTCGGAACTTTTCCAATTCGGGTCGGATTCGTGGGTTAGTAAATCAGCCCCTAAGGGTCCTTTATAACCAGGTTATTTCCATTTTTGGAGCCAGTCTCAACTTGCATCTTTTTAATATCTTTATATTTAAAAATATTTTTGGAATTTGTCTTTGCCTGTGATGCAATCTATTTCTTATTTTCTAAATTTGCTTTCCACATTTCTGTTTTACAACACTTGTAGTATTTATAGTCTTAAGACCTGTTCCCTCTGATTAGTTCAGATTCTCTGCATTCCTACATACGGTGGTCCTCAACACATTTACATTTCCTCCTAGGTGAAATAAACTAAAGAGTGATATTATTTTATTTGATATAATTTTATGTTCTGTGTTTTTAGCAGAAAACTTCAGTGTATATACCAGAGTATATATGTACTGCTCTCAAGGAGTTTTTTTATTTTTTTTATTTTTAACAAAAAACATTACATGAGATAACATTATGATCACTCTTACCCAGGGGTTTTAATACTTGCATATTTGGTATACACTGTGAGACATCACTCGACATTATATGTCTAATATATACAATTTAAACACATGAAATGGTCCAACCAATCAGTAGATGCATGGTAAGTAAGAAACCCCTACACAAAAAGCTCTACCCACTGCTACCCATAAGGTTTACACTTAAATTAATCACATATTACTTCCACAAGAACTCATTCAGAATCTAGAATCAACTACTATTCATAATGTTTCTTGGTCAGATCAATCTCCAATCTTCCTCAAACTATGAACCAAGGGCTAACTATTGGACACATAAGGGCAGATTTACTTGAATTGTTCTAATTTTATTGTTTTTGAAACCACATAAACAGATTTCCACGAACGTCAGACATTTATAAAAAGATCCGAATTTAAAAAGCATGTGCAGAAAAAAAGTCTCAGAAAAGTTGTGAAAAGCACAACTTTTCCAATTTGTCCCACAAAAACTAGCATCAAAAATAAAAAAAACTCGAAAAGTTCGAAGCAAAGAAAAATTTTCCAGGGAAGGGACATCTGCCATTGACTTCTAAAAGACCTCAAAAGGCTTTAGGTGGAGAGTTTTTGGAAATTGCTGCAGAAAAAAAAAACACGTGACAAATCTCGAAAAAGTTGCAACTTTCTCCCCATGGTGTTTCTGACTTTATTCGTGTTGAAAACAAATCTCTAATGCAAACAAATCCATTCAAATGTTTGCACAAGACATATTCCTTATCCTAAACAGGTATACAATTACACAAGCAACCAGTCAACTTACTAGTGACCCTTCCAAAATAGCTTTGAAATTTGTCCAACTATAAAACACTTTATACAGTGATTCCGAATATCTCTTCTTTCTCATATGCATCTTTTCCATAACCTTACATTATCAATGCTCTCAGCAGAACAACAGCCATAGATTTAGAAATAACCGTCAAACTATTGCTTATTGGCAAAAAAAGTTTAAATCAGAAAGGGTCCCGGGCCCCAAGATTTGCCACACAGTATTATAACAGTTTTCTAATTTATTAGCTCAAACACCTTTAAAACTTAAACTCTCTTTTACAAGGCTCACAATTCTCAAATCATTACTTGATAAACTTACTACTATAACTAAACCCGCTACTGCAGTGGTTCTCAACCTTCCTAATGTCGAGACCCTTTAATACAGTTCCTGTGGTGACCCCCAACCATAAAATTATTCCTAAGACCATCGGAAATATGTGTTTCCCGATAGTCTTAGACGACCCCTGTGAAAAGGTCATTCGACCCCCAAAGGGGTCCCAACCCACAGGTTGAGAACTGCTGCGTTACTGACACCACAGACTTCCACAATTATCAACCTATTTCATTATTAAATAATGAAATTAAAATTCTCTCTTCTATACAGGCTACTAGAATTAATGTTTACCCACCTCTATGGTTCCAAAAGGACCAAGTAGGATTTATCCCAGTTTGACAAGATGGAGACGCAGCCAGACAACCTTCTTTAACTAACTCATATATACTATGAATATACTTCAGAAATGGGTTTCAGTCCAAATTTCTTAACCTGGATACCAGGTTAAGCCTATACCACATATCTATGTTTGCAGACAATGTCAACCTGGTTACTCAACCTTTCACCTCCGTCACTAATGTATACAAATTTGGTTCTACCTCTGGACTAGTGCCACTGGTCTAACACATCTGGTAACACATCCTTTTCTGAGTAAACAACCCTCCTGTCCACCTCGAACAATATGCTTGTTATATTCTACTGTTAATAAAATTACCAGTCCTTGGGCTATGTAATAGCGTGGGGAAAAGACTTTACTCAATTCACTGACCCTGAGGACTGGTCAGCCATTTGATTATTAACCAAACTAAGCTATATTAATACAATCCTACTTGAGGCCTAATACAGGGTTCTGTTAAGATATCTAACACCATGGATAATAGCAAGATAAGTAGAAAATGCTAACCCCAACTATTTTAGATTATGTTTACAAACATGCTCTATGTAACATATATGGTGGACTTGTCCTATAATTACCAGATTTTGGATCTGGGTGTACAACATTTTCTCTCTATTTCAGATTAATATTAAACAAGATCCTCTACAGTCCCTCTTAAATGATAAATGAGTAGAATTAACAAAATATAGCACTCAAGCTACTCACTAACATTTTTCTTGCTGCATGGCAAACCACTGCTAAAGCAAGAAAATCTGTAACAATACCATTTCAGGCATTCCAAAGGTCTCCAGAGGTCTGATGCATAAGCTAAGAGAGTTGTGGAGGGGCAAGAGTCAGGACTAAAGGAAGAGTAGCTACATTTACCATTATAAGAAGTCCAGTACCTTTAAGGTTAAAAGTTTCTTGCATATTTTTACATCCCAGGTACATGACCTTACATTTATCGACACTACATCTCATCTATTCAAATTGATCAAATTTACTGCAACCCCCGCTGTCCAGTTCTTACTAACTTCATCATAAAAATACAACTCTTTGCAGGAACATGCACAGCCAAAACTGATTAAGGACTTAGATGCAACTATGCATGCTTCTGCATTATTTAATGTATACATTTTTTTGTAGACTTTTGGTATGATGAGCCAAATCACAGAAAGATCCCAGGTTCCAAGCACTGAATTGTGTTTTTGTGTGTGCACATGTGGTATACTTGCAAAAGTGTACATGTGCAAAATAAAAAAAAATAAAAAAAACTTGGGCTTTTTACACGTCATGTGGTTTGGTATTGATCCTGGGAGGATCAAGAGTAGACTAGCATTTTCCCTTTAACAACCTTCTAGTTTGCTTACTCTGCTACTAAACCTATATCCCAAGACAATGAAACTATAAAATGTTTTGCGCAATGCCTTATATCATATACTTCTTGATCATGTTCTCTAAAACAAAAATAGTAAATAAATATTTTACTTACTTCTACAAAGTTTCCAGAGTATACCTCTTCCAATGTCACTTCTAAATCAACAATAATATCACTACCTCGTGGTATATTTCTGTCTTGTTGTCGTGGATTGCCTCCAAACATGAACCCAAAATCTCCAAAGAAGCTGTAAAAAGAAAAGAAATTGGCTACAAAGATATGGCTAATTATTGAAGCAGCCTCCCATCCACCACCCTCCAGAATCTATGCTCCCTGGTCTGCGACAGTAATGCACAAAATGTGACAATAGAGTAAAAGCTAATTTGCTGTGGCATGTCATGAGGCTACACCCCTCAATAGCAAACATGTGCAGAGGGAAAGTAAAGGAATGTAGCCAGGCTGGGTGCTGATGAAGCTGCATTTATACATATAACAGTAAAGCAGCTTATTGTTTATATCCTATTCATTTATCAATAAACTGGCAGCAGCTTTAGATTCTTTAAATTTAAGTGGAAACTTTTGACTATATGAACCACAGGGGATCATCCCTAGGACAGTGCTTTTGTGTGCTGGTCCGGTTTGTGCATATATCAATATTATATCCAGAAAGGAGAATAGGATGTCATTTATTGCTTAGGACGGTGCTGTTCAACTGGCGGCCAGCGGGACACAAACGATTAAAGTCTTGTTGCTGTGACTGCTTACCTCTAAGATATTAGTATTGGCTCAGGTCCTGCATTATTTACACCTGTATGATTCTGAATTGTTCATACATATAAGACCCTGTATTGCTCATACCTATACAGCCCTGAATTGTTCACATCTGTAAGAAACAAACACTGGCACAACAAGGCATTTACAAATGACATAAACCCTGTATGTTTAATATATGCAAACCATGTAATGTTTTGGGGGAAGCCTATTCTTCAAACATGTGCCAGTGTTTGTGTTTGTTCCAGTACGGATTGGAGGGTGTCAATCCCCCAACAAATAAATCTTTGGAAGCCTAATTTAGCAAATCCTGTGAGTGCCATTCTTCTGCATTGTTTATAATATATATATATATAACAATTTTTAATGCATTTGACAGAATATTTTTGATATTTTCCCTGATATTAGTTTCAATCTGTCAATTCCCAGTCAGAATATCTTTATTTAGATCCAATGCTGATTTTTACTTACTGAGAAAATATATCACCATGGGAGCTTTGATGTCCATCTTTTAACCCCTCTTCGCCATATGTATCATATTGCTTTCTTTTTTCTTCATCTGAAAGCACCTATTTTAAAGTTACAAAATCATAAAATTAGAATATGTGAGTTTCATACCTGTCAATAGCATTATTAAAATACTATAACAAAACACAAAACAGTGATCTAAGGGGAGTTCAGATCTGCTACTTCATCTTCAGTTTTAAACATAGCGTTATTAACATATTCCACAGCTCTCTACAATAAAAGGATGCATACACTTTACAATTATTTTAATAATTTTAAAGAGGATCTAGTCAAAAAATAATGGAAATCTGTAAAATTATTAACATTGTTGAAAAAAAATAGCATGTTATTGATAAAGTTTTTGTATTTTCTTTTATGCCTAATGATCAACATTATTTTAACTTCCCTAGTCCATGGTCCTGGCCGAACCCAAAATTTTTTTCGTTGCACGGATGGTTCTTTTTAACATTTTAGTAGTTTTATTTGCATATGCAAATTAGGATTTGAATCGGTTCAAGGATTTCGGTTCTGCCGAATCCCGAAATAGTGGATTCGGTGCATCCCTATACAGTGCAAATTTTTAATATGCAGGATGCTTTACCCAGAAGGACATTATCCAATGAGCATTTAATTAAGGGAAGGACATATCCAATAAAGTCCATTTAAGCCAATAATTCTAATTTCCTTTTTCCTTGTAATAATAAAAAAACTCCTTGTACCTGAGGGTAACTAAGATGCACAAATCCACATTGGTTGCAAAACCATCCTACTGGGTATATTTATTGATTAAATGCTTTTTTTTTTTTTTGCCAGAATCAAAGGAATACGGTCGTGGGAAAACATGTTTTGTTTTTTTTAACCACATCAGCTAATAGTGCTTCTCCAGCAGAATCCTGCATTTAATTTTTTTTTTTTTTGTTTTTTTATCTAAATGTTTTGACTCTTGTAAAAGCATACAGAAAACTTATTAAGTCAATAAGCTATAAAGTATTTTTTTTTTTTTCAAACAAAACACAAGTTAACTTCACATAATAATAGTTAATAATAGTACCCTAGTGAGGTGACTGAAATCTGTTTTTTTAAAAGCACAAACTTTTTTTTTTTTTATAATTAATTCTGAAATTTTCACATGGGGATAGCTATGACTTTATTACCAAGGGTGCCACAGCCATATGATTTGTTCTCTGATAAACTTCAGTCACACTTTACTGCTGCGCTGCAAGTTGGAGTGAAAGCTACAGTTACCTTTGAATAGCACTTAATAGTAACTTGAGACTCCAGTTAGTGCTAGAAAGCAAAAATAATTTATTAGAATTATACATAAAATAATATACCCCGTTGTATATTATAGGTTAGAATGCACAAGAAGCATGAATATCACGTAAGGTACTTACATCAGGTGCTTAGTATAGTTATCTGTTATAATTAGTGCTTAATGATGTAATTTCTGCCACTGCTCAATAAAACTTGTGTTTCATAATAAACAATGTACCCTTGTAAAATATGCAGATAAAAAATGTCACCTCAGAGCTTAATTACTAATATAAAACACTTTTTATGATCATGGAACTCCTCAGTGACATTATGACATTCTTTTAATGTATTATATATTATAAATCACGGGAAAGTTCCATTACCATATAAAAGCAAAAGAGAGTGCAGGCAGTGTGCTTTGATACAGGTCATTAAAATCCTAAGTTACTTAAAACATCCCTATATTTTACAACAGGGGGTGCATTATTTTTATAATACACCAGTTTAAGTGAGTCATGGAATTCCTTGGTGAATTGTAATATCCTTAAATTTTACTGCAGGGGGTACATTATGCACTATATCTATTATGACTATAACCAACTTAATGAGAATAATGAAGGATAAGGAAATGTATCCTATTTAATGTATTTTCAGACTGACATACAGTGACAGTACTAAATGTATCTTTAGTGAATATAAGTATTGTTCTCTTTTCTTTCTATGAAACAGTAGTAATTTTGAGGGGGGGGGCGTCACTTTTTACAAACCTCATAGGCAGCCCCCAAGTCTTGAAATTTTTCTTGTGCATTAGGATCATCAGGGTTTCTGTCTGGATGAAGCTGCAAGGCAAGCTTTCGATAAGCCTTCTTTATCTCCTTTACAGTAGCTCCTTTTGACACACCCAAGATTTTATAAAAATCACGCCTAGAAGAACAGGAGTTAGCCAATTAAACAGGAGAAAACAAGGAAAAAGTAAAAAATATGACATTTGCACAAAAAAATGAAATTTAAAGAGTTTGTACAGTACAGGAATTCACTTTATACACAAGTATTTCACTTGTTTTGTGGCATGTTTTAGGTTAGTCTAAGACTAATCCCACACGAGGCGTAGGGCGGATATTTTCGGCAAGCTTAAAAGCGCTTGCTGCAAATTCCGCCCTACGCCTCCTACATGTCCCTGCACCTTATTTATATAAGTTATAGTACTGTTACTTTAGCAAATGCACAACTTTACCTCTGCAGGGTAACAGTACATTATAGTTTAAATTTTTTAATAAACTTTCATTTTTGGCGTTAATGTTCCTTTAATATACTAGAGATATAGTAATTGTTTTGGGGAACTAATATATTGGTATAGAATTGTAATAGCTTTCGGGGGAGTAGTTCCATCTATACACCATTTCTCAAAGTAAGTCTGATTTGTAGATTGGGGTATATATTGCTTCCAGCATTTTGCTACAAAGTGGAGTATTTGGGATGCACGGAAGTGTTCCAAGTCTGGAAGATTGTATCATTCTCACAGATAATCAAGGGTAAATGGACCTCTCACTGTAAGTTTTTAACTCTAACAAGGTTCTGATCTATCCGCCACTGAAGTAAGCAAGTTTGGTGTCCCGGGGTGAATTGGGGACTTTTAAATAATGGTGCGGAGAGATTAACTTATATTGTGCTGTATAGGTGTCCCAGATTTTCAAAGAATGTCGCAAAGTGGGGCTTAAGATAGGTGGTCTATGCTTCGCATGTGTCCAGAGCAAGGATTCTGCAGTGTAAGGGCCTACCAAATTGTTTTCTAAATAACCAATACACACAAGTCTCCATTAGTAGTAGATCTCTGTCCTGTATTAAGCCTTATTCTAGGGGGTTTATTATCTCAAATAAAAGCAGATAATGATGGTTCCATTCTTTTTAGATCTGAACACTTAATTGGGATAGGGAGTACTCTAAAGAGATATAAAATCTTTGGGAGTAAGACCATCTTTATTGCTTTATTGCTCCCTATCGAAATTGAGAGGTAGGAAGGTTTATACTTAGTGTTTCTGGTTTATTGTGAGGCCTGAAATAGAGATATATTATCATCTTACCGTAATTTCTATTTCCAAGTCACTCTTCATGGCAGCAACACTGGGTAATCCCGCCCCCTTTAGGTCACTGGACAGGAAAGGGTTAAGTTTAATATATATATGCCCCCACCTCCACACGGCCCCTAGTCTTAGTAACCAAGCAACTGAAGGGAGGGAGGTTGGTGAATGCTGCCATGAAGAGTGACTTGGAAATAGAAATTACGGTAAGATGGGAAATAGAGAAATTTTATCAAGTCACCATGGCAGCAAACACTAAGCTAAAAGAATGCAAACACCAAGCTAAAAGAAGGGAGGGACACCAGAAGCTGCTTAATTGATTTATTACAGAACATTTCAGTGAATGACCTGAAGAATTTTTCTTCCAAATCTCGCCTCTTGGGACTGTAATACATCCAGTCTGTAATGCCGAATAAAGGTAGACACAGAAGACCGCCTTGCCACTTTACAGATTGCCTCCGGCGGAGCCCTGGCTTCTGCCGCCCAGGATGTAGCCATTGCCCTGGTGGAATGTTTCTTAAGATCCCTTGGGATCTCCCTGCCAACCAACTGATATGCCAAGATGATACAGGAGACAATCCACCGACTGATAGTCACTTTAGATGGGGCATATCCCTTTCTTGGACCTCTTAAAATTAGAAACAACTTGTCGGACTTGCTCGAACTAAGTCTAAAGTGTGCCAAAGTCTCTCCTGCTCCGACTTGGGATCTGGACAGAATGACAGTAGAATCACTTCCAGTTCTGAATGGAATTGGGACACTACTTTCGGTAGAAACCCGAACACTGGTTTCAACACTACCGTGTCTTCAAATATCACTGTGTGTGGTTACCTGGCCGAGAGAGAACAAATCTCCCCAACTCAACGGGCTGATGTAATGGGCACCAAAAACAGCACCTTCAATGTTGCATGCAAATCAGAAACTTTCTGGGTTTAAAGTATGGACGAACACTTTTTAAGGCATTGAAGAATCTTTTGATTAATAAGTCTTCCGCCCAGGACTTTTCCGTTAAAGCAGATAAGGCCGACACCTGGCCTCACAATGTACTATTGCTGAAGCCTTTTCTATATCCTGAAAACAAGAATTGAACCACCAAGCTCGAATCAGGACTCTGCGGATCTGAATCTCTCTCCAACGCAAACTGTGCAAAACAATTCCACACCTTGTAGTATTGACTCGAGGTAGAGGATTTCCTTGATTTCAAAAGTAAAGACAATAGTTCTTCTTGACAACCTCTTCTCAACAACCTCTGCCTTTCAACTTCCAGGCCATCAAGGACAGAGGATCCGGTCTATCTTCCTCAAAATTCTCCATATCATGCGAAAGGGAGGAAAAACATAGGCGAACATCCTGCTCCAATTTTGAAGCAAAGCATCCGTACCCACTGCGAATTGGCACAGATTTCTCGAGAAAATTTTTTGACACTTGCGGTTCTGAGATGTTGCCATCAAATCTATCTCTGGAGTTCCAAATCTTTGCATAATCATCTGGAACACTGCTGGACTCAGACTCCATTCGTTTGGATCCAATACATTGCGACTGAGGAAGTTGGCCTGGAGATTCTGCACTCCTGGCACATGCAAGGCAGTCAAACCTGCCAAATTCTGCTCCGCCCAAGACATTATTGGAGACACTTCCTTCATCAGACTTGGACTCCTGATCCCTCCTTGTCACTGGATATAGGCTACCACTGTAGCATTGTCTGACCTGACTTTTACCCAGCTGTGGACCACACTTTGGGCAAAGGCGAGCAACGCCTGACCTATTGCCCTTAATTCCAGGATATTGGAGGAAACCGCACAACAGTCCCACTGACCTTGAGCAGTCTGGTTGCCCAGAATTGACCCCCAGCCTGATTTTGAAGCATCTGTGGTGATGATTAACCACTCTGGCTCTGCAAGGGGAAGTCCCCGCGAAAGATTCTGGGACGAGCCACCAATCTAAGCTCCGCTTCTACTTCCGTAACTGCCGGTTCAACTTCAGGGGGTTGAGGACCCCCAATCGAACCAGGAAGTTTTGTAGAACACACACATTCTTACTGATACTTCATACTTCAGGAAGGCAAACCAGATTGTCTAACGTCCTCAGATGTGCTCCTAGGAACACTAGATTTTGTGTTGGAGAAAGACAACTCTTCTCCCAGTTTATGACCCAGCCAAATTTTTGCAGTCTGACTATGGTTCTGTCCCTGTTTCTGACTGCATCTGTCTCTGTGTCTGCAACCAACAGAACGTCGTCTAGGTAGTGGTAAGCCACAATCCCTTCCTCTCTTAGGATTGCTATAATTGTCACCAGAACTTTTGTAAATGTTCTGGGCGACGTGGACAGGCCAAACACGAACTGCACATGCTGCTGCCCCACCGAAAACCGTAGAAACTTTCTGTCCGCTCTGTGCATCTGAAAATATCTGATGCATCTTTCAAATTGAGATTTATTAACCATGCCTTTGAAGGAACTGCAAGAATTGCAGAACAGTTTGGAGAGTAGGAGTCAGCTCCAAGCCTTGTGATTAGTTAGAAGTAGTGCAGGTTCCCCAATGGCCACTTTCCATCTGCATATCCTGGTACAGAAGAACAGGAACAGCACCTCTTGTCTTTGTAGATTAAAATGCCTTTATTGCAAAGTTTTTTGGGGCAAACAACAACAGCAGCAACGTTTCAGGTCACATAAGACCTTTTATCAATACTGGCTGCTGTATATCCATAGACCTTCTGGCTTGCGCAGCATCTTTCTGAGTATCACTGTTGGCAGGGAGGCTAAAAATAAAATATCAGCATTAATTACCTGCTTGGCCGCTCCCCCAGCACACCGCTTGAAGCTTTGCTTACCAGGGACCTTTAGGCTGCGACCCCTTCCCAGAGCTGGACTGTTCCATTACAGCAGCTGCAAGAGAAGTAGATCCATAAATATAACACTCCTCAAACGTAAACACGTGGGTAAAAGCAAAGAGACTTACATTTCCTGTAAGTTATTCAATATTTCAGTCAGTGTTCCGTGAGGAGACTGAATTTGGCGCCAAAACGCATTCAAATAGACGCCTAGTGTGACGTCATAGGTGTGGGCCGCGCTGCAACTTCCGGGTCGTGGAACGCATGGCGTTATGTCACTTCCGCCTTTTGTTCCATATATGTGACGCACGTTCATGCGGCGGATCCCTGCCCGCTCATTCCTTCGACTGGTTGTGGACCACATTGGCGCACCCCGGTACCCCTGCAGAATCATGCGGATCAACAAAATGTTGACGCAGCATACGACTCCCCCAGGGAACTCCATATTCCATTTGCACCGCATCCTCCCAGGAACTGGTAAGGAGCGCACACGCCAGTGACCTGGACAGGAAAAAAGACTAGGGGCCGTGTGGAGGTGGGGGCATATATATATATATTAAACTTAATTTAGAGTAATGGAGGGCACTCCAGGCTAGAATATTCTTGCCTTTCAACAATAAGAATATATACAAAAATAAATAAACAAAAGTATGAAATATCCAGGTGCTAGGGTTTCAATAATCCCCCCATAAGAGGACACCCTTGACAAAGGCGTTTGAGCCGAAATGTTGGGGTATTCTCTCATCCAGAGTATCTGCCTTCATAACTCTTTTTTCAGTTATTTCACTGGGTGGTATGTTTTTTTTGATGGATGTACATTATATAAAGTTTGATACTTTTTTCTGTATCATGTATTGATGAATAAAATGCCTTTTTAATTATAAATACCTCCCTAAAGAAGTTTTTTCTGGTGTGCAGGGTTTGTATGGGGATTTGTTGATATATTAAACTTAACCCTTTCCTGTCCAGTGACCTAAAGGGGGCAGGATTACCCAGTGTTGGTGAATGCTGCCATGGTGACTTGGGAAAGTTATTTTAGACTGAATAAAGGTTAGGCAATTATAATAATGGTCGGGTGATGAATAACGTAATATCATCTACAAACATACTGAGTTTATGGTGTTGATGGCAGAGTTAATCCGAATAACAATGGCTAGTGGTTCTAGTACTAGCAACGGGGATTAGGGGCACTCCCGACGTGTGCCTCTCCCAATTCAAGTAGGGCCAGGCAAGGGAATAAAATGCTTTTTTTACATGTAGTTTTAAGAGCATGGAAGGGGTTTTGGTTTTATTGACCCAGGTTATAAAAAGGATTAATCCCCTTATGGTGTCCATTGCCTGTCTTCCTCGCATGAATCCCACTTGATCTATCTGGATCGAGTGTGGTAGAATTATACTAAGTCTATTGGCTACCACTTTGGCTAATATTTAGATATCCAAATTCAAGATCGAGATCGAGGCGATTAAACATTTTCGGCAGATGGGGAGTAAGAATGTGAGAAATCTTCTTATAATACAGGGATGGAAAGCCATCCGGGCCAGGTGTTTTGGGAAGTGTTTAAAGGAACAGTAACATCAAAAAATTAAAGTGTTTTAAAGTAATTAAAATATAATGTGCTGTTGCTCTGCAAAAAAACTGGTGTTTTTGCTACAGAAAAGCTGCTGTGTAGCCATGGGGGCAGCCATTTAAGCCGGAAAAAAGGAGAAAAGGCACAGGTTACATAGCAGATAACTAGTAGATAAGCCCCATATAATGGGGGTTTGTCTGTTATCTGCAAATTAACCTGTGCCTTTTCTCCTTTGAATGGCTGCCCCCATGGCTACACAGTAGCTTACTTATATAAACCATAGTAGTCTTTCTGTGGCAAACACACCAGTTGTAGCAATGCAGGGCAACAGTACATTATATTGTAATTACTTTTATACACTTTCATTTTTTAGTGTTACTGTTCCTTTAAGGAGTTTTGTTGCTACTCCAACCCTATATTCCGTTATTGTAGCATTTAAAGCAGGGGTAGGGAACCTATGGCTCGGGAGCCAGATGTGGCTCTTTTGATGGCTGCATCTGGCTCACTGCCAAATCTTTAATAAAAAAATAACGGGGGCGTGGCCTGCGCTCACCGGATAGAAGACGTGTTCTAAGCCTTAACACGTCTTATATCCGCCAAGAGCAGACCACGCCCTCCTCAGCATTGCATCCGGCATCCTTGGCACCCACCCTACCCCTGCACTCGGCGGATAGAAGACGTGTTCTAAGCCTTTGAACACGTCTTCTATCCGCCAAGCGCAGGCTACGCCCTCTTCTGCATCGCATCCGCATCCTCGGGACCTACCCTACCTTGCCCCGCAGCATCCGCGGCCAAACATATTGTATGGCTCTCACGGAATTACATTTTAAAATATGTGGTGTTTATGGCTCTCTCAGCCAAAAAGGTTCCTGACCCCTGATTTAAAGATTGATGTTGTGATAATGTGATTCTACTTGACACAGTTTAGGCGATTGTGTCTGGTGGAAGTGTAGGCAAGGGATTATGTCCCTAGGTGGATCGCCTTCTCATATGGGTTGTAAGGCCTGATGTAAGCAGTCACACTCAAAGCACTCCACTGGTAAATTGGGGACCAAGGATATGAAGACAGATCCCACTACTTCTGATAAATCAGTAATTGATTTGCGGATCCCCCAGATGCGTAGGTTATTGTAATAGAATCTATTATCTGCATCTTCTATTTTGTCCCGTACCTGCAGCTGCATTTGAAGAACCAGAATATCATTTTCATGAGCATCTAAGGCAGTAGTAATATCATCCACCTTGTGCTCAATGGCATCTGTTTTTTGCCAAAGTTCTTGGAGTTGTTTTGCAATGTCTGATGAAATAGTTGCAGCTGTGGTAGCCAGTTCTTGTTGTAACACAGTTTCGAATTTATCAGGCAACGCAGAATCCTCTAACGGAGCGTGTGGCTCTTAAGTGGATATAGGTGGTTGCGAGTCTGTTTCCAGCCACAAATCAGTTTGGGAGGCCATGGGCGAAGAGTCTGGGCCTTGCGGCCTAATTAGATATGATGCAATGCTCCGTGTGTTCTGGGGAGAGATGGAGATCTGCCCTTTTTTCTCCTTTTCGCCTTCTATGTGCCATCTGAAAGTAAAATTCAACTTCAAAGCTTGGTGCTCACTGTTTTTATTCCCGGTAATGCTTCTGTGTTATCTGTGTTCTGTGTAATATATCAGGGTTTTGCCTCCTCCACGTTAAGAGCACAATCAAGATGCGACCATCTTGGATCACAGCTCACTTGTGCCCCCTCTTGTTTTTTTTGCCATAATTGGACGATTGTACTTTTTAATTGTAAGACCATGGGTATTGTCATCTCCCAATCTGCCACCCCAGCCGATTTAGGGTAAGTTTTAATGAAAAAACATTTAAATTTTTTCTTTTGGGAAAGAAGACACATTTCATTTGGCAGAAAACAGGTTGCAGATTCTAGTGATGAAGTGACCAGTAAGGTATATTTGGTGAACATCAGTGAAACTAAGGCATTGGTTGACACATCTTAGTAATCATTTATTCAGCTTTTGGACTATTTATTTATGGGCTAAATAAACAGGCTGTTAGTTTGCTTGGCATTAGGGATGCACCAAATGCACTTTTTAAGGGTTAAATGTCGCTGCACACGGCGAAAAAAGTTTTGTGTATACGTAACAAAAAGTCACATGATTTTTAGGATTTGGATTCAGTTTGGCCAGGAGTGTGGATTCGGATGACTGTGACACTGTAACATCAGATACCTCGCTACCATTTGGCAGAACAAAAGGCTCACTATTGGATACAGGAGGAGCAAAAACACCTTGGGGACTAGCTTATGATAAAAACCAACAAGCACCACATCAACATGGCTGGGTGCATTACAGAAATGTGGTTGTCAAAAGGGGTTCCAAACATGTAGTGGGATGCTATAAGGTCCTAGTTTTAGACATCCTCACATTGGCCACTGGTTCAAAATAGCACAAAGACTTACGTGTACCACTAACTATATTGTCAAAATGGCCTGGTGCCCCTGTGGCCTTGCATATGTTGGCAAAGCATTTACCACATATAGGGAAATAATGAACAATCAGCAGTGTGCTATCTGTTCTGCCTTAAAGTGGACCTGTTACCCAGACATAAAAAGCTATATAATAAAAGCCCTTTTCAAATTAAACATCAAACTCAAAATCATTTTTTCATTACCACATCCATACCTATTATAAAAGCATTTAAAAATCCCAGCTGTCAATCATATATTGCCTGCCCTGCCTTTATGCCTTAGGCATAGAGGTGGGGCAGACAGTTACTTTCACTTTCAATTCATAACTTCTTAGATGTTGCTGCACTCCTCACATTACCCCTCCCTCCTCACCATGTAATTTTGTAACCAGTGCATTGGCATTTGTATCAAGTCCCCCCATACTGGCACAGAAACAAGATTTTGGCAGGATGCAATGGCTGCTTTGATAACAGTGTCCACAAAATGGCACTTGCCTGCTTGCTGCAATTGTGAATTCCAAGGCTGAAGAAAATAAGTGTCACGCACGGTATCCCAAAACTCTAAGCTCACTCTTCTGCCTATAACAGCCACCTTTCACTTCGGGAGGAGCCCTCCGCTACTCGGGTGTCGCCAGGACTTATTGGGAGAGGACCAGGGCAAATGTTCTGAGCAGGCTAGGGAACCTAGCATTAAGCAGAGTTTGGGGAGGAGAGACGATATGAACAGGCCGAGGTCAAACAGATCAGGCAGCGAAGTAAAAAATCAAATTCCGGAAAGCGTAGTCAGTAACAGGCAGAGGGTCAGTACAGGCGGCAAACAGCAAGGTCAGGGTCAGGGTCAGGCAAGGGTCAAAACACGAGTCAGAATCAGGAACAGTGAAAACAGCAATCATGAGGCGAAACCGAAGTTGGGCACGGAAATTAAGCACAGGCGCCTTTAAATATTTGAATTTTGCGCCTTGCACGATGACGTCATACGTCGCGCTGGCTTAAAAGGAAGCACGCGCACCTCCATCCGCAGAAGAGCAGGACGCGCGCACTGGCGCACATGGAGAGGCGGGCGTCCCCCCCGGAGAGCGGCGCCCATCCCCGCCGGCCCCCTAGACCACCAGGTACTCTTACAATAAGATTCAAATAATTTATATAGTGTAAGTAAAGTTTATTTTGCTTGACAAACACAATAGAAAACAATTTGGAATTATTTCTTAAGGTGACGGGTTCCCTTTAAATACAGGTACAGTTGATCAAGCCATAGCAAAACATTTCCTGACAGCCAAACATTCTCTTCCACCATTAAAACATATGATCATTGATAATGTCTTGTCCCCCCAAGAAGAGGTGATGACAGAGACTTGGACATTTTTAAATTAGAGGCTAAATGGATATTTAAACTGGACACAGTGGTCTCATGTGGCTTAAATAAGTTGTTCCCCTTATCTGTTTTTATTTAACATACAGTGAACTATCATATATTGGTACTATATTGGACTTTGATAATTTGGGGTCATGGGGACTAAGCCCTGTGCGAGTGTCTGGCTTACTAAGGGGCTGAATATGATAATATTGCTGCTGGCAATAAAAAAAAAATGCAGTTTTACACTTAGTACATAGTACAACACTTGCATTGTTTGTTGCATTTCTTTTAGTGTAGCTTTGCTGTTTGGTAGTTTGGTGTAGAAAGATGTCCTTACCCATGTTTGATTTGTCAGAATATGTACTTTCCAAAAATATATGGTTTTCTGGGGGTCTCTGTACAGTTAGGGGGTCTTACGGCACATAATATGCAGTGGGGGGCTTTGTTTGCAGAAGCTGAGTTGGCAGGTAAAAAGATTAATATGCACTACTTTTATTTGGGGTCTGTACATAACCACATACTTAAATCTATAAAGATAGATTTAAAGATAAATCTATGCATACTGGCTATCAAACTGTTCAGTAGACCTCTGGTGTTCATATTTAGGGTGATTTGTCATTGTATCTAAAAAACGGCAAATTGCAACATTCTTAGGTGATTTTCAGAAATGTCATCAAAACTGTGAAGTTTAGGAAAGCTTTGTTGTTTGGTAGTTTGGTGTAGAAAGATGTCCTTACCCAAGTTTGATTTGTCAGAATGTGTATTTACCAAATATATATGGTTTTCTGGCGGTCTCTGTAAAATTAAGGGGTCGTACAACACATACACAGTCTGGGGGCTCTGTTTGCAAAACCAAGTTGGCAGGCTAAAATTTCACCTGCATTAATTTCATTTGGAGTCCGTATATACCCCATAAGTTGATACATCTATGCATACTTGGCATCAAACGTTTACACTTAGGGTGATTTGCCATTGTATGTAAAAAAAATTTAGATACATTTTTTAGATAAATGCTGCAAATTGCAAAATTTCTAGGTCATTTTCAGAAATGACAAACGCTAAATTTAGTAAAGCTTTGCAGATAGGTACTTTGGTGTAGAAAGGCGTCTTTACCCGTGATAGATTTGTCTGAATGTCTGCTTTTCAAAACTATATGGTTTTCAAGGATCACCCTAAATTTTTGCCTCTTTTACCACACACAAAACTGCTTGTGTGTTTTTCAATTAGGTAAATGTAAGCCATGACAGTGTGCACAAGGTAAATTTTGGGGTCTGTAAGTGCCATGTACTTTGATAAACCTATGTATATTGGATATCAAACTGTTCGGTAGACCCCTGGTGTCCATATTTAGGGTGTTTTATATGGTCTGTGAGAGAAAAGATGGTGCAAAGTGGAAGTTTTGAGGTGATTTTTGGACGTTTTGTCAAAATCACCAATTTTAGAAAAGCTTTACGGCTTCCTACTTTGGAGTAGAAAGACATGGGTACCCATTTTAGAAACAGGGGACTGTGTACTTTCCAAAAATATATATGGTTTTCTGGGGTGAATGTACTTTTTTATAGCTTTACCCCCCATAAAATGCAGTAAATGTGTTTGCAGTAGCTAAAAATTACAGAAATGAAAGATCGTATGGGGTATCTTCACCTTGGGGCCCCTACATGCCACATACTTATGTAAATCTATACAAATTGGCCAACTACTGTTCAGTGGACCCCTGGAGTACATAATTGGATGTTTTATCTTGGTATGTATGTGGGAGGTAGGATGCTGCTAAGTAAAAGCTTTGAGGTGATTCTCAGAAATCTCTTCCCATTTGAGATTCGGAGGAATGTGTGCTTTCCAAAAATATATGGTTTTCTGGGTAAACTTCATTTTTTGTGGCTTTACTCACCATAAAATGCAGTAAAGGTGTTGATTTTGCAGTAACTGAAACAACAGAAATGATACAGCATACGGGGGTATTTTCATTTTGGGGCCCCTACATGCCATATACTTAGGTAACCCTGTGCATATTTGGTATCAAACTGTTCAATGGATCCATGGCATTTATATTTTAGGTTGGTTTATCTTGGTACCTAATGCTATGTGGGAGATAATAAGCTGTAGATTGGAAATGTTGCAATTTTTTCTAAAAATGTATAGCTTTATAGGGTAAACCTGCCATAAGCGGAATATTTGGCCTTGAAATCTAAAGTATGCAGCTTGCTGGAGCAGTGCTTTGGAAAGTTAGCAGTGTACTGCTGGGACTTTTTGACCTATACAAGTGAGAAATCTCCATAAAACAATACATATTTGGTATTGGTGCGTTCAAGAGACATTGAACTTTAAAAATCAGTTATATTTTCCTGCATAAAATAATCCATGTTTTGGATATATGTGTTTAAATTATGAAAAATATTATTTTTCATTTTTTAGACATTTAGAGGCCTATATCTTGTTACAGAAATGCGATTACACAAAAAATCTTTCATATTTTGAAGGATTAGACTGTGCCGAAAAAAAACCGATATATTATTTTTCCAGGTAAACTAAAAGTACCCTTTTGGAAAGGCCCCAAGAGGGTAAGAGAGCCAAATGTTCAAAAACAGTCTGGCAGTAGAAGTTCCACTTTGTCCAAATCGGCTGGCAGTTAAAGGGTTAAAAGATTTTTTAGTAGACGAAGTATTAAGACCCAAATTACAAAAAGATCCCTTATCTGTAAAACCCCCGGTTTCGAGCATTCTGGATAACAGGTCCTATACCTGTACTAAAATCTACAGTTAGTATTGATGTTGGTATACAGGTATGGGATCCGTTATCCGGAAACCCATTATCCAAAAAGCTAAGAATTACAGAAAGCCCGTCTCCCATAGACTCCATTTTAATTAAATGATTCATAATTGTAAAACTGATTTCCTTTTTCTCTGTTGTAATAAAACAATACCTTGTAATTGATCCCAACTAAGATATAATGAATCCTTATTGGATGCAAAACAATTCTACTGGGTTTAATTAATATTTTATTGATTTTTTAGTAGACTTAAGGTATGGAGATCCAAATTACGGAAAGACCCCTTATCCAGAATACCCTTGGTATCGAGCATTCTGATTAATGGGTCCAATACCTGTATATACAGTAGTTTATGTATGCGAGTGTATAGATAGGTTAGTTTAGGTTTGTGTGTTTGCTGGATTCACTTGGAAGGATTGAAATAGATGGACTTCGGTTATTTTTTTTCAACATAGTAACTACGGGCATCTTCAAGGTCACAGAACTTCTGCTAAATGGTTGTGGATGCCTTGTACTGGTAAAAAAAATCTCAAAACATAATGTGCAGCATTTCTACCCTACTACTTTGTTGAGCTTTAGTTCTCCATTTTTAAAGTTTTACTTTTTTAAAGTGTTCTTTGTTTAAAAAAACTGATTTTTTATCATTCTCAAAAATATGAACCTTAGCAACTCTCCAGAATACATTAGATACAAATGTTAATGGTTTTACAGTTACTATAAATATTTACAGTGGTGTGAAAAACTATTTGCCCCCTTCCTGATTTCTTATTCTTTTGCATGTTTGTCACACAAAATGTTTCTGATCATCAAACACATTTAACTATTAGTCAAAGATAACACAAGTAAACACAAAATGCAGTTTTTAAATGAGGGTTTTTATTATTTAGGGAGAAAAAAAATCCAAACCTACATGGCCCTGTGTGAAAAAGTAATTGCCCCCTGAACCTAATAACTGGTTGGGCCACCCTTAGCAGCAATAACTGCAATCAAGCTGTTGCGATAACTTGCAACGAGTCTTTTACAGCGCTCTGGAGGAATTTTGGCCCACTCATCTTTGCAGAATTGTTGTAATTCAGCTTTATTTGAGGGTTTTCTAGCATGAACTGCCTTTTTAAGGTCATGCCACAACATCTCAATAGGATTCAGGTCAGGACTTTGACTAGGCCACTCCAAAGTCTTCATTTTGTTTTTCTTCAGCCATTCAGAGGTGGATTTGCTGGTGTGTTTTGGGTCATTGCCCTGCTGCAGCACCCAAGATCGCTTCAGCTTGAGTTGACGAACAGATGGCCGGACATTCTCCTTCAGGATTTTTTGGTAGACAGTAGAATTCATGGTTCCATCTATCACAGCAAGCCTTCCAGGTCCTGAAGCAGCAAAACAACCCCAGACCATCACACTACCACCACCATATTTTACTGTTGGTATGATGTTCTTTTTCTGAAATGCTGTGTTACTTTTACGCCAGATGTAGCGGGACATGCACCTTCCAAAAAGTTCAACTTTTGTCTCGTCGGTCCACAAGGTATTTTCCCAAAAGTCTTGGCAATCATTGAGATGTTTTTTTAGCAAAATTGAGACGAGCCATAATGTTCTTTTTGCTTAAAAGTGGTTTGCGCCTTGGAAATCTGCCATGCAGGCCGTTTTTGCCCAGTCTCTTTCTTATGGTGGAGTCGTGAACACTGACCTTAATTGAGGCAAGTGAGGCCTGCAGTTCTTTAGATGTTGTCCTGGGGTCTTTTGTGGCCTCTCGGATGAGTTGTCTCTGCGCTCTTGGGGTAATTTTGGTCAGCCGGCCACTCCTGGGAAGGTTCACCACTGTTCCATGTTTTTGCCATTTGTGGATAATGGCTCTCACTGTGGTTCGCTGGAGTCCCAAAGCTTTAGAAATGGCTTTATAACCTTTACCAGACTGATAGATCTCAATTATTTTTGTTCTCATTTGTTCCTGAATTTCTTTGGATCGTGGCATGATGTCTAGCTTTTGAGGTGCTTTTGGTCTACTTCTCTGTGTCAGGTAGCTCCTATTTAAGTGATTTCTTGATTGAAACAGGTGTGGCAGTAATCAGGCCTGGGGGTGACTACAGAAATTGATATTGAAATTGAAAATTGAAACTGATAAACCACAGTTAAGTTATTTTTTAACAAGGGGGGCAATCCCTTTTTCACACGGGGCCATGTAGATTTGGAGTTTTTTTTCTCCCTTAATAACGTGAACCTTCATTTAAAAACTGCATTTTGTGTTCAATCTAAGTTATCTTTGACTAATAGTTAACGGTTTTTGATGAGCAGAAACATTTAAGTGTGACAAACATGCAAAAGAATAAGAAATCAGGAAGGGGGCAAATAGTTTTTCACACCACTGTATATAACATAGTTACATATTTTATGTATGACTGGGTCTCACTCCTGAAACAATGAAGCAGAAGTTAACTAATTAAAGGGGATATATAGCATAAATTTTTACAATGCACTAAACCATGTAAAAAACTGTAAAATAGAAGGAAGTGCTTTTATTTTAATACCTTTGGGTTCAAATATGTCCATAACTGCTTGAAAACTGTGCTCTACCCAGACCTTATGCCAGCTTCCGGTTTAGACTCTTCAGTATATCACTCAGAGCCACCGGCCCTCATAGACTTCTATGACACCCTCCTCACCTACTTAAAGTGAAGTGAATATTCATAGAGTGGTTGGGGCTTAGTGAGCTCACAGACAGTCCATTCCTGCTCTACTCGCTCCTCTCTTTTGTATGCTGCTCTCATATAATGCCAGTTTTAGGAGGAAAAATGCTTTCAAAACATCTTTCTTTCTGCATCATTTCACATTTTGAGGGAGGATGAATATTAGAACTGAATATGAACTTTATATAAAATGTCTCCTTTAACAGAATTGGAGGATAACTTATTTATGTTACTCTATTTTAAGAGCCAGAGCATATAAAGGGATAAACAAATAGGTGATGGGGATATTGGGATAAGCAAATAATGCATTCAACTGCAATTACAAAAAAAAATAAAATCAATAAAAAAATTCAATGTTACTGAGAATTACATTCTTGTATTGTTGCACTTTTTAGAGTGGAGGCCGAAGGAAGTTAAAGGAAAACTATACTTCCCAAACAATGTACGTCTCTATAAAAACATATTGCATAAAACAGCTCATATGTAAAACTCTGTCCAACTAAATAAACCATTTTTATAAATAAAAGTTTATTAGTATGTGCCATTGGGTAATAGAAAATTGCCATTATAAGTACTAAGGGCCACCCCCTGGTATCATACAATTTACGGTGCACACAAATAAACCAAGGGCACACATACATATTAGGTCAGCCAATTAATGGAGAAAATTCTGACTTTTACTCCAACACTATTTCTTGTAACAGTTAGAGCTGCATTATTTCTGGCCATGTGATCTCTAAGGAAGCTCACAAACTATCACAAAATGATGGCTCAAGGTAAAAAAAGCAATATTTACTGAAATATATTAAAGTTTGGTAAGATTCTTTAGAACACCACTTATTATGATATAAACTATTTGCTGGCTAAGTATTCATTCTGGGGGTATACATTTCCTTTAACTTCTTAACAGCAGAATTCTACACCATCATTTGCAATTACGATCAGATTTACGAATGGGTTTTTGCCAGTACTCGATTTTTCTGATATTGTTTCCCGTATAATTAGAGTTTTACGAAAATAATCCCATCATTTGTGATTTATGAATTTTTTTGAGGGGGGTAATAAAAAAAAAAATCAGGCAGGTTTGATCTATCATGTATCACTGGGTCCTATTAGAAGAAAAATAGAATAGTCAGTGACAGCTTGTCCTTGACACATTTTCAAGGAGAAGTAAACCCCCTTTCTGTTTCACCCAGTTTCAAGTGTAAATTAATCCCCCTCATTGTTTTCTGTTGCACGTAGTTTCAAAGGGAAGTTAATTGACTTCTATTTCACACGTTTTCAAGTGGAAGTTAAGCCCATCATTGTTTTGTATTTCACCCAGTTTCAAGTGAAACTTGAATGTGCGCCAATTCTCCTAAAATGGCTGCTGGAGTAATTCCTGTTTGGGAAAAATAAAGAGGATTCATGGAAACATCCGTTCAAACTCAAAGTTTTCGGGTTTTAACATTACTTTCGGCTTACATAACTATTGTTCATGACCTATTGTTCTAAATGTGTTTTATACATTATAATATGCATTTAGATAGTAAAAACAATGAAATAATTATATGAATCTATTCCATATTACTTTAAACAATGGAAATGCCAAGTGTTGCTGTATAATATTTTTATGACGAATGGTTGCCAAATCTGCACCTTCACTAACAGTCACCAAACAAAACACCAGGCTTTTCTTGATCTACTGTAAAATATTAAAGCTCAATTTGTTAAACATTCTTTTGCTGCTTCCCTCATCTTGTTCACTCTGTTCTCATCATATCTAGTATAAATAAATTTAAAGCAATTGGACTTGTTTGGTAATCATTGAAGACGTTTCACTAGTCATCCGAGCAGCTTCTTCAGTTCAACTGACTGGTATGGGAAGTCCTCAGCATAAATACTCTTGAAGTATATAAGTATAATTAGAGTATATATGCTGAGGACTTCCCATACCAGTCAGTTGAACTGAAGAAGCTGCTCGGATGAGTAGTGAAACGTCTTCAATGATTACCAAACAAGTCCAGTTGCTTTAAATTTATTTATACTAGATATACCATGACCTGGATGAATGAAAATCTTCATAGACATATCTGTTCTCATCACTTTCTCCCTATGTTCCTATCACTTTCCCCTTCATCTATAGTACAAAATACCAAAAAATGTTCCATTTACCAATCACTACATTTTACTTACTTTAATTTCCCCACTCTGCATGTCACTGGCATAAATGCAATTTTTTAAAATCTCCATTGTGAAATATGATTTACAGCATACTCGGACTTTTGCAGAAAGTAATTAAAAAAAACATGGTGGAAGACCTTTGGTTACACAAATTCGGTCCCATACTAACATGTAATATACAGTATATGACATATAAATCTAGTCTGTGGAAACAGGTTGACACACAGGAACTATAATAAAATAGCCAAAACATACATTAATGGTTAAACAAAAAGTCAAAATTTAAAGTTACAAACAGCCACTCAAGGAAGCCTGCATTTAATCCAAATTTACATTTTATGAATGCAATCCTGTTAAATGAAAGGGTAACCACTGCAAATAACGCGATCCTTACCCTCCGCTGACAATGACCATCAGGTAAAATATTAAGAAGCAAACACCGGTAGTGGATTTATAGCAGACCTTCATGATTCAGATACGAGGAACAGACAAGTTTCTCAATTTTCACATTCACCACAACGAGGAGTATTTAGCGAAAAGCAGAAGCAAACGTAATACTACAGCGCCGCAACCAATTACAACGGAGCACGTCATAAGACACGCATATATAAATAACCAATAAGAAGATTTTGCTGTGTAGTTTCCGCGTGATTTTGTCCAATGATATTCACAGACATGGCAAACGTACATGCTTAGCTGTACAGCCAATAGTAATACGTAAATGGTCGTGCTTATGGTTTTATACGACTGATCCTGCACCTCGGGAAATAGAACGCGCGTTTATGTGCTTTCTTACATTGAATGGCTATGGCCTGGTCTGTAAAAATTGCCTTGACGCCAATAATGTCAATAGAGAAGAAAGATAAAAGAACAGCACAGCAGTGTTTGAGCAAATTTTAAATTCGCCCAAATGACATGATTGTTAATGTGCGTAATGCAATCAGAACTTTACATGAGAATGCAATACAACACGGCACGCTTCTATATAATTTAAGCTTTAGTTTCAATAGTCTTCGATTGTAAATTCTGTGGGGCAGGGACCTCCATGCACGTCATCTAGCTCTGTGGAATATTTAATGCAACTGTACTTTTTATTTATTTGTAATTGTACTCTGCCTTTATCTATTATATTAATGGCCCCTACTTGTTTTTGAATGTGTTGTTATGCTGTACAGCACTGCCTATATAGTAGTGCCATACCTCCCAACATTTGAAAAATGAAAAGAGGGACAAAAAGATTTTGACCACGCCCGCTTTAGTGGCCACGCCCCAATTACCACACCCCATTTTTTTAAAAAATACTCCTTTTGTATATTACATTAACATTTATTTATAAAGCGCCAACATATTCCGCAGCGCTGTACAATAAGTGGGTTACATACATTGGACATACAGAGTAACATATAAAGCAATCAATAACCGATACAAGAGGTGAAGAGGGCCCTGCCCAAAAGAGCTTACAATCTACAAGTAGATGAAATGGCGGGATCAGACGCAAATGTGCTATACTCTCCTGTATACTGTACTACCTAAGGAAAACAATATAGCAACTCCTACATATAAAATACAAATATAGAAAGAAGGCAGACAGTTATAAGTGAGTTATAACTATGTATCAGCTTTGCCCCCCATACACTGTAGCCCCCATACACAGTAGCCCCCATACACATTAGCCCCTATACACAGTAGCACCCCCATACACAGTACCCCCCCCCCCAATACACAGAGCCTCCATACATGCTGCTGCTGCTTCTCCTTCAGTGGCTCCTCTCTATATGCGGCTCCTTGTTCGGCGGAGCCAGGCCCTTTTATAAGGTTGCGTGTGTGCGTGTGACGTCAATACGCACGGGCGCAACCTTATAAAAGGGCCTGGCTCCGCCGAACAAGGAGCCGCATATAGAGAGGAGCCACTGAAGAGGAGGAACGCCTGACTACAGCCAGCCCATCCCGCTGTCAGGGATAGTTCCATGAATGTCCCGCATTACGGAAATGCGGGACATTCATGGAACTATCCGGGACTGTCCCGCGGAAAGTGGGACAGTTGGTGGTATGTAGTGCTATATAAATAAAAATACACAAAATATCTATAGATGTCACCATCACACCCTTCTTAAAATTCTAATAATAGGTGTATATTTAAAAATCCATTTAAACAATTACATTGTCCTGACAGTCCTCACCATAAATATTGCACTAAAACATCATAAACTGTAATCTACAATCTCATCATTAGATAGCTGTCAACCCCCCTGGGTTTCCTGGGAGTTTGCTAGTTTTGGTCCTTCTCCTCCTTGCCTCCTCTCACTGTATGCCATTCCCTCAAGTTTTTAAGTTTCCCCAATGGTGTGCATACATGTGCACATGTGCAGTGAGCAATCTGGGACAGCATAACGGTCCTGTGAGCACCCTTGGTGAAGTCACATTAACTAATGTCAGTAACTGATATAGTGTAGGGCATCAAAGAGCCTTTTCCCCTGTTTTTTTTGTCTGTGACATCATGCAGCGTGATTACAGAATGGAGAGAAATCCAATTTGCCTCTCGGAAAACAGGAAGACCCAGATAGAGACAGGGATTGAAGCCAAACCACAGAGTGGGCCATTTCTGCAGTAACCAGCCAGATCTGAAGAGCAGAAAGAGAGACAACAGGGAGAGTAAAGGATCTGCCTTTTAAAGTGATACAGACACCTAAAACTAAACCATTTTTTAAATATATTATAACATTGTCTTTGCATGAGCTTTATTATTTTGCCATTAAACTATTTGCCATTACCTATCTGATCCCCTGTGTTCCTCTATAAGGGGGCTTCCATATTTACATTAGAAGCATTTCTAAGCATTTGTTAGCATTAGAAGCTATAAATGACAGGCTGAGAAGGGACAGTCAGGTTGGCAAAACAGTTGCTACAAAAGCAGCCCTATCAGTGAAAAATTATTAACATGACCTATAGGTAACTTTTTATGTACTCCAGCCATATAAAGAGAGAGTTCTGCTTAGCTGCTTTGCATTCCTACAGTTTGGTTTTTAACAGCAATCCAGTTGCTAGGGTCTTATTTACCCTAGCAACCAGGCAGTAGATTGAATGAGAGTCTGGGGTTGGCTGCATATTATGGTACACTGGCTCCTGGGCCGGTTAAGGGACAAAGAGTCCCACAATGAAAACAAGCTGCAGGGCCTTTTTAAGGCCTTGGTGGGCCCTGGGCCAAAATCCAAAGAGTGGGGCCCTATTATCCTGCCGTATGCAGCATGGCAATATTTTTATTTTTAACTACACCAACTTTTTGCCCACACCCGTTTCACCAAAACATAAACCCAGACGTGCTAGAATAATTACTATAGAAGATGGATACTCTGCAAATTTACTTAGAGATGCCAATATAATTAATAATGTAAATTAAAAATGTTATCCCCAGCTGTGCCATTGTAATGACTGTGGAAATGGCCAATCAACAAAAAATGGCCAATGAGACAATCTGCAGTTGGTCTTCATTTATTTTTTCATTTATTTAGGTTTCTGCTTTGCAATTCTACAGTTTGGTTTTGAACAGCAATCCAGTTGCTAGGGTCTTATTTACCCTAGAAACCAGGCAGTAGATTGAATGAGAGTCTGGGGTTGACTGCATATTATGGTACACTGGCTCCTGGGCAGGTTAAGGGACAAAGAGTCCCACAATGAAAGCAAGCTGCAGGGCCTTTTTAAGGCCTTGGTGGGCCCTGGGCCAAAATCCAAAGAGTGGGGCCCTATAATTCTGCTGCATGCAGCATGGCAATATTTTTATTTTTAACTACACCAACTTTTTGCCCACACCCGTTTCACCAAAACATAAACCTAGACGTGCAAGAATAATTACTACAGAAGATGGATACTCTGCAAATTTACTTAGAGATGCCAATATCATTAATAATGTCAATTAAAAATGTTATCCCCAGCTGTGCCATTGTAATGACTGTGGAAATGGCCAATCAACAAAAAATGGCCAATGAGACAATCTGCAGTTGGTCTTCATCTGAAACACCCAGACTGACCTCTGTAACATGGGCAACCATGGCAGTCACTATCCTCAGCCAGACACTACAGTCCCAGGGCAGAGCAGGACAGGGCCCTACCACTTTGGCTGCCCATAGGCAGCCATATTCTAATATGTCTGAATGTAGACACCTTTAATTGCCCACCCTTTAGGCCTTGGGGAGAATCAACAAAACATTGGCATTTTCAGTGCACAGTGCGTGTCATCAATATTATCCCTGCCTCTTCCTCGGGTTCCTTAATCAAAGCAGAAACAAACATATTTCCCCCTTCGTAATAAACTCTTCCACCATAACTGGTATGCAAATGAGCTGCAGATGCTGGGTATAGCCTTGCCCAGTAGGGCAGACAGCTCTACTGCTGCTGTGGGAGAGGGAACTGTTATTTAATGGGGGAGGGGCAGCGTCACTACTGGCTGCAGGTTTAACTATATTGATATTTTTACATAGCATTTAGATTCTATTCTGCTGATGAGGCCTAGTTTAGGTGCATTGCTCTATCTTTGACCATCAGGGACTCCTAATGACACAACCTCAATGCAGCTTACACAACTGTCACTGGATTTAGCCAATTGTCATCTTTTTTATTGCTTTGTGTTAAATACCAGGGGTTTTATTTCATTTATTGCTTTGTTGGCACAGACTGTCTTTAGCTGTTTGGCAGATCGTACAGGCTATACTTGCAATTGGTCTTGATCTGAGACAATCTGCAGTTGTTCTTCACCTGAGACAACCTGCAGTTGGTCTTCATTTATTTTGGTTTCTGCTTTGCATTCCTACAGTTTGGTTTTTAACAGCAATCCAGTTGCTAGGGTCTTATTTACCCTAAAAACCAGGCAGTAGATTGAATGAGAGTCTGAGGTTGGCTGCACATTATGGTACACTGGCTCCTGGGCAGGTTAAGGGACAAAGAGTCCCACAATGAAAGCAAGCTGCAGGGCCTTTTTAAGGCCTTGGTGGGCCCTGGGCCAAAATCCAAAGAGTGGGGCCCTATAATTCTGCTGCATGCAGCATGGCAATATTTTTATTTTTAACTACACCAACTTTTTGCCCACACCCGTTTCACCAAAACATAAACCCTGACGTGCCAGAATAATTACTAAAGGAGATGGATGCTCTGCAAATATACTTAGAGATGCCAATATAATTAATAATGTAAATTAAAAATGTTATCCCCAGCTGTGCCATTGTAATGACTGTGGAAATGGCCAATCAACAAAAAATGGCCAATGAGACAATCTGCAGTTGGTCTTCATTTATTTTTTCATTTATTTAGGTTTCTGCTTTGCAATTCTACAGTTTGGTTTTGAACAGCAATCCAGTTGCTAGGGTCTTATTTACCCTAGAAACCAGGCAGTAGATTGAATGAGAGTCTGGGGTTGACTGCATATTATGGTACACTGGCTCCTGGGCAGGTTAAGGGACAAAGAGTCCCACAATGAAAGCAAGCTGCAGGGCCTTTTTAAGGCCTTGGTGGGCCCTGGGCCAAAATCCAAAGAGTGGGGCCCTATAATTCTGCTGCATGCAGCATAGCAATATTTTTATTTTTAACTACACCAACTTTTTGCCCACACCCGTTTCACCAAAACATAAACCTAGACGTGCAAGAATAATTACTACAGAAGATGGATACTCTGCAAATTTACTTAGAGATGCCAATATCATTAATAATGTCAATTAAAAATGTTATCCCCAGCTGTGCCATTGTAATGACTGTGGAAATGGCCAATCAACAAAAAATGGCCAATGAGACAATCTGCAGTTGGTCTTCATCTGAAACACCCAGACTGACCTCTGTAACATGGGCAACCATGGCAGTCACTATCCTCAGCCAGACACTACAGTCCCAGGGCAGAGCAGGACAGGGCCCTACCACTTTGGCTGCCCATAGGCAGCCATATTCTAATATGTCTGAATGTAGACACCTTTAATTGCCCACCCTTTAGGCCTTGGGGAGAATCAACAAAACATTGGCATTTTCAGTGCACAGTGCGTGTCATCAATATTATCCCTGCCTCTTCCTCGGGTTCCTTAATCAAAGCAGAAACAAACATATTTCCCCCTTCGTAATAAACTCTTCCACCATAACTGGTATGCAAATGAGCTGCAGATGCTGGGTATAGCCTTGCCCAGTAGGGCAGACAGCTCTACTGCTGCTGTGGGAGAGGGAACTATTATTTAATGGGGGAGGGGCAGCGTCACTACTGGCTGCAGGTTTAACTATATTGATATTTTTACATAGCATTTAGATTCTATTCTGCTGATGAGGCCTAGTTTAGGTGCATTGCTCTATCTTTGACCATCAGGGACTCCTAATGACACAACCTCAATGCAGCTTACACAACTGTCACTGGATTTAGCCAATTGTCATCTTTTTTATTGCTTTGTGTTAAATACCAGGGGTTTTATTTCATTTATTGCTTTGTTGGCACAGACTGTCTTTAGCTGTTTGGCAGATCGTACAGGCTATACTTGCAATTGGTCTTGATCTGAGACAATCTGCAGTTGTTCTTCACCTGAGACAACCTGCAGTTGGTCTTCATTTATTTTTTCATTTATTTTGGTTTCTGCTTTGCATTCCTACAGTTTGGTTTTTAACAGCAATCCAGTTGCTAGGGTCTTATTTACCCTAAAAACCAGGCAGTAGATTGAATGAGAGTCTGAGGTTGGCTGCACATTATGGTACACTGGCTCCTGGGCAGGTTAAGGGACAAAGAGTCCCACAATGAAAGCAAGCTGCAGGGCCTTTTTAAGGCCTTGGTGGGCCCTGGGCCAAAATCCAAAGAGTGGGGCCCTATAATTCTGCTGCATGCAGCATGGCAATATTTCTATTTTTAACTACACCAACTTTTTGCCCACACACGTTTCACCAAAACATAAACCCTGACGTGCCAGAATAATTACTAAAGGAGATGGATGCTCTGCAAATTTACTTAGAGATGCCAATATCATTAATAATGTCAATTAAAAATGTTATCCCCAGCTGTGCCATTGTAATGACTGTGGAAATGGCCAATCAACAAAAAATGGCCAATGAGACAATCTGCAGTTGGTCTTCATCTGAAACACCCAGACTGACCTCTGTAACATGGGCAACCATGGCAGTCACTATCCTCAGCCAGACAGTACAGTCCCAGGGCAGAGCATTTTTTTTTTTTTTTCACATTTTGAAAGACTTTATTAAGATCAAAATTTCTCATACAAGATCAGCATTAAGAGCTTCACAGCATATTAATTACAATTCAAAGCATAATAATACATACAAATAACACATTTACCTTACCAGTTCCACCCACTTTTTAGTTTTCCACAGCCCTTCAGCATCAATTTCACCTTTTTTCGTACTTCTATCCAATAATATACATACAGTCTGCTCAAAACTAAATTCACAGCTTGCCTCACAGATAACTCTTTTTTAAAAACTAACAAATTTCTACTTTCCCATAATACTTGCTTAACACAAGACAAAATAATCCATACTAATTTACTTTGGACGTTCCCCAAACTAGTTAACCCAAAAGCTATTACCATGAATGATTAAGACTGCAAACCAAAATTTCTTTTATTAACCTTCCACATTTTTTCCATGTTTCTCTTGCAAAGTTACAGTTGCACAACACATGAGTTGTATCCTCCACCCCAGCACAACCCTCCCTCAAACACTTATCAAACTGAATCAAATTTATTTTCCTTAGAAACGCCCTGGTTGGTAATGCATTATGTAACCCCATCCACACTACATCTTTCTGTTTCCCTAACACAGTAACATCCTTAAGTTTACTCCACACTTCTTTTGTTTGCACATTATTAAGAAGACTAATCTCACACTGCTGATCTTTCAAAATTTGCATTATTTTTTTTCTTCTTTTTCCACTCTCCTAATGGCACATCCTTTAAGGAAAACTTCTCAAGTTTGACCTGAATCACTAAATAAAATTGCGGAACACAACAACAAAATGGCTTTTTATTATCCCATACCACCACCCCACACCTTTTAAACATATAACCCATCAAAAAAGTCATCATGTTTGCAACAAAGGTCTCTCTACTCAAAATACACAGAGTAAAATAATGAATAAACACAAATTCTTCAATTCTTGGGAAGTCAAAACCCCCTTTTGCAATCTCCTTCTTTATAGTTTCTCTTTTCAGTCTTTCCATACTTGCATTGCAAAAAAACAAAAACAACAACCTTTCTATTTTGTTTATAATTCTGACTGATGGGGGGAACACATGGCTAACATATAATATTAATGGCAAAATAACTGACTTAATAACTAACCCCTTTCCACCCAAAGACAAATCCCTGAGCCTCCAAAAATTTAGTTTCCTTACAATTCTTTTTCCTACCTCCTCCCAACATTCCTTACCTTTTAAGTCATCTGTAAAAAAAGCTAAACAAAACAACTTAATATGCAACTTAGCTCTGTTAAATGAACTCAAAGATGGACAAATAAGAACAGTGTCGTCCATATAGCCCAGCACCTTTACATCCCTTCCCATACCTCCTGGCACCATGTATCCTTTAACCACCTTATCCTTCCAGATTACCTGAGATTGCCTGTATCAAGGGCTCTATGGCACAAATAAATGCAATAGGCGAGAGGGGGCACCCTTGACACACTCCTGACTTCACTGCTATCTTACCCCCAATAAAATTGTTTACACGGACCCTACTATAAATATCTCAGTACAATGCTTTAATCAGATCCAAAAGCTTTCCATCTTCTCCAGAACCCTGAATAAAAAATCATGAGCTAGCCTGTCATAGGCTTTCTCAAAGTCAATATTGACTAATACTAATGGCACATTACGCTCTTTACTGTCCCATATGATGTCTCTAATAAAAACAAGATTTTGATGAATCTGCCTTTCAGGCACACCACAGACCTGCTCTTCCCCAATGACCTTATCAATCAGGCCCTTCAACCTATTTGCGACCATCTTTGCAATAATTTTGTAGTCACTGTTTAGTAATGTAATCGGACGCCAATTCCTGATATCTTTTTTTTCCCCTTTCTTAAACAATAAAACAATTAAACCCTCTTTCATTGATTCCGCCACCACCCCAAACCTAAAAACAAAATTACAGAGCTCAAAAAAATCCTTTTTAATCACATCCCACATTATTTTATAGAACTCATAATGCAAACCATCCACCCCCGGTGATTTATTATTTTTCATACTCTCGAGTTCCCCCTCTGAAATGTCTTTATTTAGTACCTCTCTGTCACATTCATCCAAACTATTATCCAACAGATCAATAATATCATTTTGTGCAGACTCTTCTCTTTCTTTTTCAGAGTACAAATTTGTATAAAAATCTTCAATTTCCCTCATTATACCTTCCTTATCTTTTATTTCCTGCCCATCTGGACCTAAAACAGCTGTAAAACATTTTCTCCTAGAAAAAACTTTTTTTAAAAAAACCTAGAGCATTTCTCTCCATTCTCTAAATGTTCAACTTTTGCCTGACAAATTATTTTTTTACTTCTCTTAGCAATACACTTTTTAATATCCTCCTTAGTTTCATCCATCCCTAAATTCCTCAACTTATACAAATACTGTAAACGAAAATTCAGAGACTCATATTTTTCTTTTACCCTTTTTGCCCTCATTACACCTTTCCTTATGAAAAAAACCCTTATTTGATTTTAAACCCAATCCCACCACTTAAGAATATCCCCAAAATTTTCCTTTCTATTTTGCCACACGCTGTACATTTTTTTAAATTCCATTTTAATTTGCTCATCCCCTAACAGGCTAGTGTTTAGTTTCCAACATCCCTTACCAAACACACGATTTTTCCCAAACAATAGCTCACACTGTAATAATCGGTGATCTGAAAATTTTTTATTAAAGGACACATACTTATTAACTTGTATATCAGAAGAAATTAAGAACATATCAATCCTAGACTTACTTACTCCTGCATCTGAGAACCAGGAAAACCTATAATTTACATCCCCACCACTAACAAATGCATCCTTCAAATGAAAATCTTGCATTATCCCGCTTAATATTTTACTTGAAACATCTAAAGAAAAATCTAAGTTCCCTTCTCTGTCCTCTTTACTGAGGACACAATTAAAATCTCCTGCTATTACCACCGGACCCCTCCCAGGAAGATTAAACATCATTTTCTCAAACAACTTCACTCTGGCATTTTTGTCTACTGGTGCATAAACATTAAACAACCTAAAACTAATGTCAAAATATTTCAGATTAACTAAAAGCAGCCTACCTGGCTCTAAAACAGAATAACTAAGGACTTTGGTTTTATTACCTTTCACTAATACACCAACACCCACATTCCTATTTTCTGCAGATGGTGACCAAATTGATTCCCCCTCCCCCCACTCACTTGCTAATGGGCTAAATTTTAACCCACACTCCTGCAAGCAAAAGATATCCCTCTTTTGTGATTTCAAATAATCTAGAACAGCAGCTCTTCTTGCTTTTGACCCAACACATCTCACATTAAGAGAGGATATAGTTACCGCCATTTAACATAAAACAATAACAGTTATGCAAAAAACATAAAATCACATAATTTCTTTTTTTCACTTTTTCCTTTCCCTTTGCCTTTACTTTTCTCCGTAAACCCCACAGTTGTCACAAAATCTTTAACCACTTCATTTTGCAGAAAGCCACTTGACCGAACAGTACCTGGGATTAAAGACACATTTAATGACTCTGCAGTAGTAGGGAAGGACTGGATATCAGCTGAGGGATTAACATCTTCCTCACTGTCCTGCATGAGAACTCTAAACTGATTCTCAGAATGTTCAATTCCCTCAGTGAGCTTTACTTTTTTGGAAGATGGGTAACCGTCTGCCTCCGCACTCAGCTTTGTTTTTGAAGACACTGTTTCCATGTCAGACAGCTCAGAATCCGAACTCAAATCCCACCTCAAAGCAGGAGATTCCTCTGCCATAACTCCATCTCTGCCAGATTCTCCTTCCATCACCACAGCATCAGGGGACAAAACAGGTGAAGATGGTTCCACACTTCCGATCGATTCTTCCACAACATCTGGTTCCACAACCACCAAAGGGACAGCAGCTGCATCAACAATGGCAGCAGGCTCCTGAGACACTGTAGGTGCAGGCACAACCTCCATCACCACCGAAGCAGGAGGAGAATGGACATACGGTCTTTGGGCCACTACCTCACTAAAGTAGCGGCGGTACTCTTCGCCCTAGCGATTGAACCCATGGCAATCCTGATTAGACACTCCCAGCAAGTCAAAGGACTCATATATAAAACTGTTGAAGAGAAAATTTCTTTATACGCAGATGACACACTGCTATATCTTGCAGACCCCAATGGCTCATTTCAAACAGTACTACACATAATCAAGTCCTTTGGTATATTCTCAGGCTTACAGATCAATTGGGAAAAATCCATAATCTTCCCCCTAGATGGCCAAACCCCCACAATGACAGACCCGGATTGCACCCTCAAAGTCGCTGACAGCTTCAAATACTTGGGAATAACGGTTCATAAAGAACCAGCGCAATTCCTTGAACATAACTTACGCCCACTATATAACAAATTTTCAGAGTCTCTCAAACACTGGACAAAACTACCACTCACACTAATAGGAAGAATCAATATATGCAAAATGATCTTCCTGCCGAAATTTCTATATCAATTCAGTAATACCCCGTGTCACATACCTAAAAGCTTTCTACTAGAAATAAACCGAACCCAATCTGCTTTTATCTGGGGTAACAAATCCCCAACGCTCTCAAGGTACACTCTGAATGCCCCGCAAGACCAACTAGGTCTAGCATCCCCTAACTACGAGCTCTACTATTTAGCTTCCCAGAGTGCCCATGTCGCAAATTGGAAAGTGTTTGCCCCCGAGAACCCAGCCTCAATTTTAGAAGCCCTCTACTTCTCCTCAATAGAAAGCATGCACAATGCCCTGTATAGAACAAGAAGGGATATTAGCCCACTACTCCCAGTTTCAGATGCCACCAAAAAAGCATGGGATTCCATGACCCTATTAACCAACAAAACAGGAATAATATCACCTGATGCCCCACTATGGGGAAACAGCAACCTACAGCAATTCGCTTCCTTCCCAGAAGCAGGATCCTGGGCTAAACTTGGGGTAAAACGTATAGATCATTTATATACAAATGGAGAGCTACATACCCTACCTTTTCTGCAGCAAATTATCCCCCGACCCGGCTTGTCTAACCTTAGATATGCACAGATCACACATTTATGTAGCGCACAGTTTCAACAACCTCCGAATATCCAGCACTTAGACCTAGAACGGCTGGCAGCACAAGAAAACAAAGCCAAACTGCTCTCAAACTCCTACAAAATCCTGATCGCTAAAAGATATGACCCAAGACCAAGAGTCAAGCTTAAATGGGAAACTTCTGGGGTACATCTAGACCCCGAGGACTGGGACGAGGTCATTAGCAACCTCTATCAACCCTTAATAAGCACAAGGGACAAGCTTATACATTTTAAAATCGTACACCAGACCTATCTCACCCCGCAAAAGCTACACATCATGGGGAAAACTGAATCAGCGAACTGCCCAAGATGCAAAGCGCCTATGGCTAACTTTATGCACCTGATATGGGACTGCCCCGTACTTCAACAGTTTTGGCATAAAATTACAGAATTCATGGGTACGGAACTGAACCTCCCCCAAATATTCAATCCAACCACCTGCATATTGGGCCTCCTAGACTCTCTGGTACACAGCAGAAAGTCTAAATTACTAATGAGACTGTTACTATTTTACGCAAAAAAAACCATTGCTCTACATTGGATGAGCCCCTCACCTCCAACACTCCGCAGATGGATTACCCTGGTCAACTCTCAACTAGACCTATACAAACTTACATATCTTGCCAGAGGATGCCCGGCGAAGTTTGAAAATGGTCTCCTTGGACTGACTCACCAGCTACTCTATTGTTACAACCATTACTCTCTTAACCCCCCTTCTTTCCCCCCCTCCTTTTCTCCCCTTCCCCATTCCCACTGTTGCTGTAAAACTCAATAAAAATCAACCTTTAAAAAAAAAAAAAAGTAGCGGCGGTTTTTCTGTGGGCAGTCCTTGCACAAATGACCTTCCGTTGCACAGATGTCACATTTCCTTGGCTTTGGACAGCGCCCAACCTCATGGCCCTCCTCGCCACAATTCCTGCAATGTGGGGCATTAGGACAGTCATCTTTAGTATGTCCAAATTGCAAACAAGATCTGCTATAAAACGGCTGCCCTGGATAAGACAAAAATCCTCTATTGCCTCCCAAAGAAAAGTTCGCAGGAGGATGTTTGACTCCACCAATTCCATCTGGGTCAGGCTGCAAACTGACCCAAAACTTCAACTTCCCGTTAAAGTAGTCAAACTGATTATACTGCTTAACTCCACCTCTTATAGACGAACAGTACCTCCTCAGGAAGGCTACAATCTCCTCATCAACATCTGTGAATGGATTAAATGAGATGAACCACCACCGGCCTTTCCTCCATCTGAAAACTTGGAACAATCAAGATGCCTTCCATCTTTGGAGCGGTCAACAGAGTTTTCCCTTTTTCAAAGAAATTAAAGCAATCCTGCTCCTTGAAAAAGGTGATGTCATAAATCCCTTGCCACTGAAAATCTTGTAGGCAATAGATCTGCATACGGTCCACGCAAAACAGCTTGTGCAGTAAGGTCTCAACCACCAATTGCAAATTCACCCGTCTTCTCTGCGCTGGCTCTACCAGAAATTGAACAGTGTTACGAAGATGTGTCTCAAACGCCGCCATCTCACACAGCCTTGATCACAGCCAGAAAACTGAGAAGCAATCAAGCCTACCACGTTGGATGCCCAAAGGCAGCCATTTTCTAGTATGTCTGAATGTAGACACCTTCAATTGCCCACCCTTTAGGCCTTGGGGAGAATCAACAAAACATTTTCAGTGCACAGTGCGTGTCATCAATATTATCCCTGCCTCTTCCTCAGGTTCCTTAATCAAAGCAGAAACAAACATATTTCCCCCTTCTTAAGAGCTGCAGATGCTGGGTATAGCCCTGCCCAGTAGGGCAGACAGCTCTACCGCTGCTGTGGGAGAGGGAACTGTTATTTAATGGGGGGGGGGGGGCAGCGTCACTACTGGCTGCAGGTTTAACTATATTGATATTTTTACATAGCATTTAGATTCTATTCTGCTGATGAGGCCTAGTTTAGGTGCATTGCTCTATCTTTGACCATCAGGGACTCCTAATGACACAACCTCAATGCAGCTTACACAACTGTCACTGGATTTAGCCAATTGTCATCTTTTTTATTGCTTTGTGTTAAATACCAGGGGTTTTATTCCATTTATTGCTTTGTTGGCACAGACTGTCTTTAGCTGTTTGGCAGATCGTACAGGATATACTTGCAATTGGTCTTGATCTGAGACAATCTGCAGTTGTTCTTCACCTGAGACAACCTGCAGTTGGTCTTCATTTATTTTTTCTTTTATTTAGGTTTCTGCTTTGCATTCCTACAGTTTGGTTTTTAACAGCAATCCAGTTGCTAGGGTCTTATTTACCCTAGAAACCAGGCAGTAGATTGAATGAGAGTCTGGGGTTGGCTGCATATTATGGTACACTGGCTCCTGGGCAGGTTAAGGGACAAAGAGTCCCACAATGAAAGCAAGCTGCAGGGCCTTTTTAAGGCCTTGGTGGGCCCTGGGCCAAAATCCAAAGAGTGGGGCCCTATTATCCTGCTGCATGCAGCATGGCAATATTTTTATTTTTAACTACACCAACTTTTTGCCCACACCCGTTTCACCAAAACATAAACCCAGACGTGCCAGAATAATTACTACAGAAGATGGCTACTCTGCAAATTTACTTAGAGATGCCAATATAATTAATAATGTAAATTAAATATGTTATCCCCAGCTGTGCCATTGCAATGACTGTGGAAATGGCCAATCAACAAAAAATGGCCAATGAGACAATCTGCAGTTGGTCTTCATTTATTTTTTCATTTATTTAGGTTTCTACTTTGCATTCCTACAGTTTGGTTTTTAACAGCAATCCAGTTGCTAGGGTCTTATTTACCCTAGCAACCAGGCAGTAGATTGAATGAGAGTCTGGGGTTGGCTGCATATTATGGTACACTGGCTCCTGGGCAGATTAAGGGCCAAAGAGTCCCACAGTGAAAGCAAGTGAGACAATCTGCAGTTGGTCTTCATTTATTTTTTCATTTATTTAGGTTTCTGCTTTGCAAGGGAACGATTGTAGTTAAGGGACCTAGACCAAGGGTAGGCAGGAGAAGTACTTGCCTGGTGCCTCTCCAAGACTCTGACAGTGAATACGGGTGTGCACTCATCTAATCTTCCTTTCCGTACCCCCTATTTACCAGGGCAGAGACAGTAAACCTTTTGTGAAAGGGAGGCTGGAGGGAGGAAAAGGGAAAGCAATGTTTGTTCATACGAAAGTATTAGTTTCAGTTACTAGGAAAATGTTACATAGAGATAAGTGGCAAAACTACTAATTTTATAAGATTTAAAGGAGAAGGAAAGGTTAAACATAAAGTAAGCTTTATTAGAAAGGTCTGTAAAAACCCCGCTTCCTTCTAGCCAGAGATACAAAGCAAGAAGAGAAGGAAGTTACATGATACTAAGCTTATATGGCAACTGCCATTTTAAACACAGAAAGATTCTAGTGCTGTTTACTCAGGTATGGTAAAGCATTTTACAGAATAAATAATGCTACTCTATTGGGAATTGCCCGTATCAGTAGCTTTCATTCATCTATAATTGATTTTCGGGGGCTTAAACAAAAAGTGAACATAAATTTTATAAGTAATGTTACATAAAAGGTACAATTCTGGGCAGTTACATCCTGGATCCAAATAGTACTGTGGTAGATTATCAAAAAATGCAGCTTTGTGTCTGGTTCAGAGAAAATAAGAATTCAGTGTAGAAACAGAAAAAGATCCTTGGAATTTGTTTTTTTACTATATCATTAACTGCTGCAGGAGGAATACCCAAAGTACGATACAGATCATCACCCAAGACTAGAATGTAGTAAAAAAAAAAACATGAGGAATGAAAATACAGAAAATAAATAAAACAATAGAGAAATAAACCTTTTTAAAAGTCCCCTTCTCTTGCTGACAGTTCCTCAGTCTGAATCTTTAATCAAAATACCATAGTGATCAGTGCCAAAGGCTAAAGACCACAATAAAAGCCACTTCTATTTCCGTGCCTTTATCGATTCGTGTGATTGTGCCTTCACTCTACACACTATTATTCTATTAATAATTGAACACATTGTAGAGAGAATGCATTTCCATGCCAACTGGGATGCACAAGTAGCATAAAAAGGAGGAAGCAGGGATGAGAAGGACACTAACTAAGCTGTTAGTGAAATGTGTCAGGTGAACATCTCATTCAGTCGCAGAGCACAGTGACATGCAAGGGGAGAGGTGATGCCAGCGAAACTCCATATTCTCACACACTTGCTTGGACACTGCCATAAACCCTCACAGAAAAGCTGCACTGAGTTCTCTATCAAAAGAAACACAGGATTTCTTTTCTTTAGTCTATTCATGTTCTTCTGTGTCAGACTGCTTGGTCTGTTCAGTTTGCTTATCTCTCCCTCTCTATTCTCCTCCCCCTCTCAACTGCAATTGTTGCAGAACCAGACTTCTAATAGCAGACTCAATTGCATACATGTCTGCTATTAGTGCTTTAGCACTTCCTGCTGTGAAGAATATATATATATATATATATATATATATATATATAGTCATTTTAAAAATGTATCAGGCCAACGTTTCGTTCTCCTCCTAAGACCATTGTCAAGACCAGGCCTATAATGCCTATATATAACCTGCCTAACTTCTAGTTGATCCAGAGCAGTGTTCCCCAACCAGTGGCTCGTGAGCAACATGTTGCTCCCCAACCCCTTGGATGTTGCTCCCAGTGGCCTCAAAGCAGGTGATTATTTTTGAATTTCTGGTAAGGAGGCAAGCTTTGGTTGCATAAAAACCAAGTATAATACCAAACAGAGCATTCTGTAGGCTGCCAGTCCACATAGGGGCTATTAAGTAGCCAATTATAGCTCTTATTGCTACTCCTAGAAACCTTTTTCATGATTGTGTTGCTCCCCAACACTTTTTCCATTTAAATGTTGCTCACGGGTGAAAAAGGTTGGGGATCCCTGATCCAGAGGAAGGCAAAAAACCCCATCTGAAGCCTCTCTAATTTGCTACAGAGGGGAAAAAGTTCCTTCCTGACTCCAAGATGGCAATCGGACCAGTCCCCGGATCAACTTGTACTAAGAGCTATCTCTCATAACCCTGTATTCCCTCCCTTGCTAAGAAGCCATCCAGCCCCTTATATACTGTATCAGCCAGTACGACTGATTTTGGGAGGGAATTCCACAACTTCACAGCTCTCACAGTAAAAAAACCTTTCTGAATATTTAAATGGAACCTCCCTTCTTCTAAACGGAGTGGGTGCCCTTGTATCCGTTGGAAGGACTTACTGGTAAATAAAGCATTAGAGAGGTTATTACATGATCCCCTTATATATTTATACATAGTTATCATGTCACCTCTTAAGCTCCCCTTCTCCAGTGTAAACAGACCCAACTTGGCCAGTCTTTCTTCATAATGTCCCGTTTGAGCGCTGGAGACTAAAACTGAACAGTATATTCTAGATGGGGCCTTACCAGTGCTCTGTAAAGGGGAAGAATAACACCCTCCTCCCGTGAATCTATACCCCTTTTAATACAGCTCAAAACCTTGTTTGCCATAGCAGCTGCTATCTGGCATTGGCATTGCTTGCTACAGCCAAGTTTATTATCTACAAGGACTCCAAGGTCCTTCTTCATTATGGATTTGCCTAGTGCAGTCCCATTAAGGGTATAAGTGGCTTGCATATTTTTACATCCCAGGTGCATGACCTTGCATTTATCCACATTAAATCTCATCTGCCACTTAGCCACCCAGATTAAATAAGGCATTAGAGAGATTACTATATAATCCCCTTATATATTTATACATAGTTATCATATCACCCCTTAAAGGAGAAGGAAAGGCAAAATCACTTGGGGGTGCCAAAATGTTAGGCACCCCCAAGAGACTTCAATCGCCTACCTTTTACACCAGGCTGGTGCCCCGGTTAGGAGAGAACAGCACCAGCCTGGGGTACCTGCAGCGCTTCCTCCTTCCTGTATCGCCACGCACGCATGCGCAGTAGAGTGAAAAGCCGCTACTCTACTGCGCATGTGATTGTCTGGGACATTCGGCAGCAGCGCGAGTAGGAAGGAGGAAGCACTCTGGACAGGTACCCCGGGCTGGTGCTGTTTTCTCCTAACAGGGGCACCAACCTGGGGTACAAGGTAGGCCGATTTAAGTCACTTGGGGGTGCCTAACATTTTGGCACCCCCAAGTGACTTTGCATTTCCTTCTCCTTTAAGCATCTCTTCTCCAGTGTAAACAATCCTAACTTGACCAGTCTTTCTTTGTAACTAAGAAATTACATACCCTTTACAGCTTAGTTGTCCTTCTCTGGACCCTCTCTATCTCAATAATGTCCTGTTTGAGCACTGGAGACCAAAACTGCAAGGCATATTCTTCCAGCGCTCTGTAAAGTGGAAGAATAACCCCTTCTTCCTGCAAATCTATGCTCCTTTTAATACAGCTCAAAATCTTGTTTGCCCTTGCAGCTGCTGCCTGGCATTGCTTGCTACAGCCAAGTTTATTATCTACAAGGACTCCAAGGTTTTTTTTTTTTATCTATTATGGATTTGCTTAGTGCAGTCCCATTAAGGGTATAAGTGGCTTGTATATTTTTACATCCCAGGTGCATGACCATACATTTATCCATATTCAATCTCATCTGCCACTTAGATGCCCAGATTGCCAGTTGGTCAAGATCCTGCTGCAAGGATGCCTCATCCTGGATAGAATTGACTGGGCTGCAGAGTTTTGTGTCATCTGCAAACACTGATACATTGCTTATAATACCCTCCTCTAAGTAATTTATGAACAAGTTAAACAAAAGTGGACCCCTTAGGGACCCCACTGAGAACCTTACTCAGAGAATAACCAAAGGTTTCCATCGAATTTGTAAATAAAATTAGTTTAAGAACCAGTACTGAGTGCAAAGGCCAGCAACCCAGGGAAGCAAGTGTAAGTGAGCACTAAGGGAAGTGCTATTATTTCACTAGCACCCCAGGGGTAGTATATGATCCTTACTCTATGTAACTTCACTCTGCTCAGACAGTTTGTATATAAATCATGTGAGGTGAGAGCCATGTCTCAGGCAGCACTTTACCGGGGCTGTCCAAAAGTAACCCCTGATAACTGGTGTGTTATGTTTGATAGCCAAGAAGGAGTAGGGTAAAACAGTGCTTTATTAGCAGGTTCATGCAGCCATTACATAACACAGGAACTTCAACTCTAACACTTTTAGTAGCCTAGAAAGTACTATGCATGCACAGTATTAATGTGCACTGTGTTTGTTCACAGTGACACCTACAGGCCATTTGTATAAACACCACATATTCCCCCTATAGTAGGAAAGCATTTTTTTCAGTACAGTAAATGTAATAAACAACAACTATGACATAGTATGCATCTTAAAGCCATATTATGCATATTTCACATCACATAGTCCTTGGTCCATGCAGGTTGTTTTCTGTTTCTTTCAGGCCGCCTTATAGGTTCACTTTGCTCAGGCCTATCACAGGTAATATCAGGAGTAGGAATATGCCCTTCATCAAATGGGACTTCTGCAAGGTCATGTCTAACAGGAGCGAGACGACTGGCATTCCATATGCGTCCATCAGACAGTTCGTATGTGTATGGACCTCGCTGGTGTCTCACTTCAAGTGGTGTAGTAAATTTGGACTGTCCTTGTTTCAGTAGTCCTGGCTTTTTAACTCGGACTAGAGATCCAGGCTGAAAATGTACTTCTCTTGCACCACGTTTTCTGTCAGTATAAGCCTTACATTTGGCTTGTTGACGTTTAACAATGTCAGCAGTAGATGATTTTGTAGCCAGAGCATGTTGTGGGAATTTGATGTCTGCAACATGTAACTTAGTGCGCATCTGTCTGCCATGTAGTAATTCAGCTGGAGATGCTTGGGTTGTTGCATGGCAGGTTGCTCTGTAGTTATGTAAGAACTCTGTTGTAAATGCTTTCCAAGACTTCCCAGTAAGATTTGCTGTTTGTAGCACTTCTTTTAGACTTCTGTTGAATCGCTCAATTTCTCCATTTGCTTGTGGGTAATACACAGAAGATTTCCTATGCACAATATTCCTCTCTCTCAGAAAGAATTCAAACTCAGATGAGACAAATTGTGGCCCATTGTCTGATATTAGCTCCTTTGGGTTACCTTCTCTGCTGAAGACTGTAGACAGAAATGTTATTACTGTAGCTGACGTTATATGAGAAACAAATGCAATTTCTGGCCATTTACTGTAATAGTCAAATCTGCAGTCTATAGTAGCATCTGTAAAAGGACCCACAATATCAATAGCAAGTTTTTCCCAGGCTGAATCAGGAAATGGTACTGGCTGAAGTGGTGGTGTATGTGTGATAGCTGTTTTGTCATGATTCTGACAAGTAACACAAGAGTGAATGGCAGTTACCACATCGGCATCCAAGTCTCTGGTACCAGTAAGCGATGAGATCCTCGGACAACATAGTCATCTACTAAGGACAGTTCATGTCTAATCCTGTAGTAAGGTTGAAGATCAGGGCTGACTTTCTTCTCGGAATTTGGCCATTTGCTTTGTAAGATGTCCCGTAGTTTTTCTTGAACTGGACATGTGAGACAAGCTTGCTTAAAATCAGCAGCTGTAACTGTAGATGATAGTATATCGTCAGTCAATGCCACGACTTCTATGTCCTTCTCCAGTGTATCAGTAGCTGCAGGTAAAGGTAAACGTGACAAACAATCAGCAGTAACATTTTTCAAACCTGGTTTGTACTGTATTTTGTAGTTGAAATTCAGTAACCTTGCTGACCATCTAGCTATACGCATTCCAGCTCTTCCTAGTCCCTTTGTTGTAAGCAGTGTAGTTAAAGGGCTATGATCAGTGCACAATGTAAATTCTCTACCCCATAGGTAGGTTCTCCATTTTTCTGTTGCCCAAACACATGCTAGAGCTTCTTTTTCAACCGTTGAATACTTGCGCTCTGCCTCTGTAAGTGTTCTGGATGCAAATGCAACAGTTTTCTCTAACTGATCGGCATGGATCTGTGTGAGGACTGCACCAACGCCATAGTCTGAAGCATCTGTAGTAACCATAGTTGGTAGTGCAGGATCAAATAAAGCCAGCGCTGGACTGTTCACAATTAACTGTTTCACTGTTTCAAAGCTATGCTGAGCAGTCTCTGACCAAACCAGACTTGAATTTCCACGTAATAGTGCTCTAAGTGGCTCCACAACTGAAGCATAGTTTGGAATAAACTTAGAATACCATGAAGTAAGACCTAGGAAAGCTCGTAAGGTCTGGAAATCCGATGGAGTAGGTGCTTGTGTAACAGCGTTGACATGGTCAGGGTCAGGCAGTAGTCCATTTTGTGAAATTATATGACCCAGAAATGACAGCTGAGTTTGTCTGGAGTGACATTTGGAATGGTTCAGTTTCAGTCCTGCAGAATCAATACGTTTCAGAACCTTTTTAAGGTACTTGTCATGACTATCCAAAGTTGGAGCATAGACAATTATATCATCCAAGTAGCATTGTACACCAGGTATGTCATGGAGGATAGAAGACATCAGTCTTTGAAAACAACTTGGTGCTGAAGCAAGTCCATAAGGTACACGCTTGAAACGAAACAAACCATCATGGGTGATAAATGCAGTGAGGTCTCTGCTTTCCTCATGCAGTAATACTTGATGATAAGCACTCTGAAGATCCAGGGTAGAAAAGAATTTTGCTCCTCTGAGTTCTGAAAATATTTCCTCTATGTGTGGCAAGGGGTGATTATCAATAACAACTGCTTTATTAGGTTCACGCAGATCAACACATAATCGAATACCTCCTGTTTTCTTCATTGTTACAACAATGGGTGAAACCCATTCAGAGGATTCTGATTTTTCAATCACATCTTGCTCTACCAGTTTCTTTAGTTCCTGGGAGACAGTCTCTCTTATAGAGTAGGGTAATCGCCTCAATTTCTGACGTACTGGCTTTACATCTGGTCGCAATTTTACTTTGTGTACAAAGTTCTTTGCACAGCCCAGTGGAGTGTTGTTTTGTGGTGAAATTTTAGACACTGGCTGTGAGGGAGGTACTGGTGCTGTAGTAATGCAGCTATCAACTAATTGTAGGTTTAATGCAGCAAATAGATCCCTTCCAAGTATAGCAGTACCATTATTCACAATGTAAAAGTCGCATTTTGCTGTATTTGATTCAAATTGTACAGTCACTTGCAAGCAACCAAGGACAGGAATTGGATCCTTTAAGTAACTGACCAGTCTCAGAGCAGGTGCAACAAGCGGATCTTTTGCAAAGTATTTCAAGTAAATATCCTCTGGTAGTATAGAAACAGCTGAACCTGTATCAAGCATCAGGTTAATGGTTTCTCCTTTGTCAGTAGAAGCAGTACTGACATTAACAGTGCATAGAAACTTGTCTGGAATAGATGTACCATCTTTAGCCACACTTAACACAGTAACATTCGGAGCAGTAACTTCATGAACATCTTTAGCAGAACTACGGCAGATTTTAGCAAAATGTCCTACCTTTTTGCATTTGCAACACTGTGCAGCTTTTGCAGGACATGCAGCATAATTTGCAGTGTGTTGTGTTGAACCACAGCGGAAGCAGTATTTTTAATTTGTATCTGGTGTATGGTTTTGCAGTGTAGGTAAATCCCTTTCCTTAGCACTGTATTTTGCATGTGAATGTGCCTTATTAGGCCCTGTTGCTGAATTCACAGCCTGTACATTCCCAGTAGTTCCCTGACTGAGAGTTTTAGCCTCTGCCACTGCTGTTTCAATTTGGCTAGCAATTGTAATAGCCTTTGCAAGGGTTAAATCATGTTCCAGGAGCAGTCTCTCTCTAATGCGAGGTGAATTTGTTTTTTCCACTATTTGGTCTCTTAGCATTTCATCTGGGAGATTCCCAAACTCACATGTAACAACCAGCTCTCTCAAAGCTGCTACAAATTGTTCTGTGGATTCGCCATTACGCTGTCCACGTTGGCGAAATTTATATCTTTCAGCAACCACATTTACTTTTGGCACAAAAAAGTTCTTTATAGCAGTAAGAGCTGTTTCATAAGTATTATCAGCTAATGGTAATGTATAGAATATCCGCTGTCCCTCTGCTCCCAGACAGTGAATAAGTAAGGCACGCTTTCTAGCATCAGAAATCTCCCCTTGGTCAGCAGCAATAATGTAATTTTCAAACATACGAATCCAAGCAGTAAAATTCATGGTATGCTCACCAGGGTTTGGAAGAAACGGTGCAGGCTGCTGCAGGGATAGAAGAGACATCCTCGTCGCCAATTGTTATGTTTGATAGCCAAGAAGGAGTAGGGTAAAACAGTGCTTTATTAGCAGGTTCATGCAGCCATTACATAACACAGGAACTTCAACTCTAACACTTTTAGTAGCCTAGAAAGTACTATGCATGCACAGTATTAATGTGCACTGTGTTTGTTCACAGTGACACCTACAGGCCATTTGTATAAACACCACATGGTGGCATGTGCATGGAGGTGGCATTGAGTCTGCCTCTTCAAATCGCAGTAGATGTGTCCTTAATTTTATACCAAGTCTTTTTTATATTTAGCTGACACTCAAACATAAAGAAAAAAATCACAGGATTTTCATTGGTATTATTAATTTATTCATGTATATTTTCGATTTGGAGTACATTATATTTATATGTTGTGTATGTCTTTTATGCAAGCTGAGCAGGACAATGTAGCATCATTCATTCTGAGACTCTTGTATATTCAAAGAATTATCTTCAAGTACAGTCTAGAAAAAACAAAATTGCAATCAAATTAGAAACTCTGAGCTTTTTTCCCAAAGAAAAGAAAAGTTTTAAAACAAAACTATAATAATCAATCAGATGTTTGCTTTTGAACTGAAGGCCAGTAAATGCTAAATGCTGAGGATGATAAATAACCTTGTAGAAAACTTTGTACTTTTTATTACATATTCTCCCTATATGCTTTATTTGAAAACATATTAGGAGTGTCGGATCTGCAACAGCTTACACACAACATACAGCCATACAGCTGGTCACGGTAAACTACATATAGAAACAATACAGAAAGAGATGTGTCAAATGGGTCAAATTAATGAAAATACTTCTAATGTTCTGTTATAAAATAATGGTACAATAAATGTAAGCTCACTACAGTACTAATATTTAACCCCCTGTTAAAAAAACTTTGTGAATTATTGTACATTAAAAGGACAGTTCACATTTAAATAAGGTCTTACTATAATGTAAAGAGGTAATCTGTTACAGGGACACTCCTGCCATGATGAGGCAAGGAAGAATCTTGCCTTAGGTAGGAGTGAGCGTCCAGATACCAGGGGCGGCAAAAAGCCAAATTTCCTTTTTTAAAATGGATATTGGGCTCTTCTAGTGCCAGATGCCAAATAAGTAAGTGTGGAGCAGGTTTGGGGTTCTTTTGTAAGAAATTGTGTATGATTACAAGCATTTTTTGCAGCATTTTTGGGGTAGAAAGACATATTTACTCATTTTAGATTTGTCTGAATGTGTACTTTACAAAAGTATATGGTTTTTAGGGCCACCCTACTTTTTTGCAGCTTTTACCCCACATAAAACTGGCTGTGTGTTTATGATTTATATAAATGTAAGCCATGAAACTAGTATTTACATGGTATATTTTGGGGTCCTTAAATGCCATGTTACTTTGATGCCCAATGTACATAGGTTTATCAAACTGTTCAGTACACCTCTGGTGTTCATATTTAGGGTGTTTTATCTTGGTACCTAATGATCTGTAGGAGATAAGATGCTGCAAAGTAAAAGTTGATTTTTAGAAATTCATAAAAATTGCCAAATTTAGGAAAGCTTTGCGGCTTGGTACTTCAGCGTAGAAAGATATGGGTACCCATTTTATATTTGATATATGGCTTTCTTTTTGTAGCTTTACCCCACATAAAATGATGTAAATGTGTTCATTTTACAATAGCTGAAATGACAGAAATGATAGATAATATGGGGTATGGCCCCCTAAATGCCATGTACTTAGGTAAACCTACGAACATTAGGCATCAAACTGTTCAGTGGACCCCTGCTTTACATATTTAGGGTGCTTTATCTTGGTACCTAAAGCTATACAGTATCTAGTAGAATTAAGTCTAAAAACAACTTCTACTAGATACTGGATATCATGACCTGGATGAATGAGAATCTTCATAGACATACCTAATGCTATGTGGGAGATAAGATGCTGCAAAGTGAAAGATTTGAGGTGATTTTTGGAAACTTTAGAAAAGCTTTGCAGCTTGGTACCTTGGAGTAGATGTGTACTTTCTAAAAATATATGGCTTTCTGGGGTGAGCGTACTTTTTTGTAACTTTATCCCACATAAAATTATGCAAATGTGTTGATTTTGCAGGAGCTGAAATGACAGAAATTATAGATCATATGGGGGTATTTTCATTTTGGGGCCCCTACATGCTACATACTTTGGTAAACCTATACTCAGTGGGCATCAAACTGTTTAGTGGACCCCTGGCATTCATATTTACGATGTTTTAAAAATGTCACATTTTTATAAAAACTGATATTGAACTGATAATTAGGAAAGCATTAAAACTTGGTAATTTGGAGTAGAAAGACAGTTGTGCATATTCTGGATTCACTACAATTTGTTCTTTCCAAAAATGTATAGTTTTTTTAGGGTAAACCTACTCTAAGTGGAATATTTGGCCTTGAAATATATGGAGCAGTGCTTTGGAAAGTTAGTGTACTGCTGGGAGTTTTTCACATATACAAGTGAGAAATCTCCATAAAACTATATATATTTGGTATTGGTGAATTCAGGAAACATTGGATTTTACAAATCAGTTGTATTTTTGTGCTTAAAATAATTTGTTTCTGATATATGTGTTCATATTATGGAAACGATGATTTTTCTTTATTATTTTTACATTTAGAAGCCTATATCTTGTTACAGAAGTTGAATTACACAAACATTCTAGCATATTTTGAAACTTAAGTTGTCCCGAAAAAAAAACCATATTTTGTTTTCCCAGGTCCCAAAACAATATATTGTTTTCCCTAGCACCACAATTCTGCAAAAAGCTGAATTCCTACACAAACAGCAAATGTGATTAGATTTGACATCACCTCCTTAGCTAATACCACTGTATCGTTGGCATCGCAAATGGGCAGGTTTCTTTAGTCATTATTGCAATTTTGTGGAGAAGTCTAACTTTGCAGTTTGGCCTAAAATAACAAAAACAAAAAGATCCAAAGTTTTATGGAGAACTGGGTCCACAGTTCTGCGTATAGGAAAGCAAGGGTTGCATTCCCAAATAAGTGCAGGTGTGCACTTTCAAGGGATATTGTTTGGTGGGGATAGTTACATAGTTACATAGGGTTGAAAAAAGAGCAGAGTCCTTTCAAGTAAACCCAGCACACACAACCTATACTTACCAATCTATTTTATCACATACATAAACTCTATATACAACCATATTTTACAAGTGGTATTTTGACTGAGAAACTGCAAGGTGTGCACTTAGAGTGCAGCCCCAAACTTTCCAGCTAAAATTTCTCTTACATATTGGCCCTGTTTTTGGGTGTTTTGTGGACCTATGTTTTGGTGCACCTAAAGAAAAAAAAATCCCCAAAAATATTGTTGAATTTCATAGTGATCTGTATGACGGTATCTACATTTAGAGCAAAAACAACACTTATATCATGAGACACACCATATTAACATAGAGATGTGCTTTTCTGTTTTGTTTTAATATAAAATTGTAGAAAATTATTGGGGTGTCTCCTGGGCAAGAAACATGGGATATGTGGGAACCAGAAAAATATTTTATTGACAAAAGAAATTCAGCTGATTCAGAAAACCTCATGTCTCCTGAATGTGCCAGTACCATATATGTGTAGTTTTATGGAGAATTCAGGTATGGGATCCCTTATTCGGAAACCCATTATCCAGAAAGTTCCAAATTACTGAAAAGCCATCTCCTATAGACTCCATTATAAGCAAATAATTCTTTAAAAATGATTTCCTTTTTCACTGAAATAATAAACCAGTACCTTTTAATTGATCTTAACTAAGATATAATTAATCCATATTGGGGGCAGAGCAATCCTATTGGATTTATTCCATATTTAAAAGATGTTTAGCAGACTTAAGTTATGGAAATCCAAATTACAGAAAGACCCTTATCCGGAAAACCCCAGGTCCCGAGCATTCTGGATAACAGGTCCCATACCTGTATAGCAGAATACAGCATACTTTAGATTACAAAGCCAAAAATTCTGGAACATTAGGTTTACCCCAGGAAACTATATATTTTATAGGATAAACATTTAGAAATAAGAATTCAAGTGGTACTATTTCAGATTGGATATAATGATGGGAAGTAGCCATTGGAGAACCTGCATTATAATAGAACAGATTCAGGGTGCTGTGCTGACTACTATCTACAAAATTTCTACGCCAGTGGCAGGAGGAGATTTCAACCTACCTTTAGATCCAAAACTAGACTGCTCTACAGGCCACTCCAGTATCCCTTCTAAACAACTAACACGTTGCAAACAACTTCTCCACTCCATACAATTAATAGACCCTTGGCGTATACTTTATACCAGAGAGAAAGATTATTCATTTTATTCAAATAGACACAACCTATATTCGAGGATTGACTACATCCTCTTATTGCATAATTTCTTACATGAAGTGATAAACAGCAAAATATTAACTAGAACATGGTCGGACCACTCAATGATTGCCCTTGAACTACAAACCCCTTTCCCAAACACAAAACATAACACCTGGCGCCTCAATGAGACCCTCCTAAAAGAGGAAGACATCAGGAAAGACCTAACAAACCAAATAAAAAACTACTTCAATGAAAACTCCAACCCAGACACAACTAACTTGCTGGGAGGCTCATAAATGTGTAATACAAGGGCACCTTATTAAACATGGAGCTAGACGCAAAAAAGAGAAAGAAAAAGTGAGATCAGATCTAATTAAACAGGTCCAACAACTAAAAGTTGCACATAAAAACACTCACTCTGACCAAACACTCCATCAACTGACAGAAGCGAGGAAATCATTAAACAACCTCAACTATTTCACACAGAAAGCAATTACAGTCTTCCAACATAAACTATATGAACATGGTGATAAATGTGGCAGACTACTTGCTCAAGTCCTAAAACAAAAACAAAACTAAAACTACATACCCTCCATAAAACTACAAAATGGAACAACTGCCCATATCACAGATCAAATTACTAAAACGTTTGAAACATTCTACAGCAACTTATACCAGCTACCAGACGAATCTACAAACATCCACTCTGACTATAAGAAACGTCTCTCAGAATTCCTTCTATCATCCCACTCTAATCACATACAAACAATAGACTCAGAAATATTAGAATCTAACATAACCCTAGAAGAACTCCTTGTAGATTGTAAGCTCTTTTGGGCAGGGCCCTCTTCACCTCTTGTATCGGTTATTGATTGCTTTATATGTTACTCTGTATGTCTAATGTATGAAACCCACTTATTGTACAGCGCTGCGGAATATGTTGGCGCTTTATAAATAAATGTTAATAATAATAATAATAATAACTCGAAACAGCCTTGAAAACGACTCCCACAGGCAAATCACCAGGACCAGATGGATACACCACCCTTTACTATAAAACGTTCAAAGATAAGTTACTCTCACACATGCTCAAAGCCTTTCAAGACTTACAGATTAAAAAATATACTACATAAAATAATAGATCCAGAACAAGTGGGCTTTACACCAGGCAGAGAAGGGAAAGACAATACCAATAGATTAATAAATATCCGATACATGGCTAAAAAACAAAACTGCAGGCTAATGCTGCTATCAACAAATGCAGAAAAAGCTTTTGATAGGGTAGACTGGACTTATATGTTTACATGCCTGCAACACATTGGGCTAGGCCCCAAAATAATAAATGGATACAAGCACTATACAATAACCCCTCTGCCTGAATACGAGTAAATGGCACCCTGTCTAACTATATAAAGATCCAAAACGGTACGCGACAAGGGTGCCCTTTATCGCTAACACTATTCATTATAGCATTAGAACCACTTCTATGCCATGTCCGCTTAAACCCTGATATACGAGGCATAACCATTGCCAACTGCCAACACAAAACGGCAGCATACGCAGATGATCTGTTATTTTTTATCAAATTTTGGATACCTTAGCAATTTCAAAATAAACTTTGCGAAATCCATGGCCTTAAATATATCACTCACACCGCAAACTATACAGGCCTTATCTCAAAATTTTTCATACAAATGGCCCCCCCATACCTTAACATACCTAGGCATAAAAATTTCTAAAGACTATGAAAATTGAGCATTGAATAACCTAAAAAGTCTCTTAACATCCATTAAAAAGATCTAGACAACTGGCTAAACAAACCTCTTTCATGGTTTGGGCGGATGAATGTTATTAAAATGAACATAATACCCAGGATTCTATACATATTCCAAACCCTCCCAGAATCTATACTAGATTCAATCCAATCCACTATTACCAGATTTATATGGCAGGGCAAAAAACCTAGACTTTGCTATAAAACACTAACAAAAGATAAAACACAGGGAGGAGTATCGCTACCCGACTGTAGACTATATTATCTAGGCTCTGTACTGGGGCGTATTATTGATTGTTCCCACCATGCTGATACTAAGCTATGGATTACAATAGAACAACAATCAACCTATAGCTATTTAATACATCTTCCATGGCTAGATAAAAGATACAGAAGAATCAGATATACAGACCATCCCTTACTAATGAATACCCTTGCAATCTGGGATAAGTGTCGCCTAAAATATAAACTTACGCAATTCCCGTCTCCCCTCCTGCCACTAATCAACAACCCAGCCTTCCCTGTGGGACAGCAACCAAATTATTTTGCACACTGGTTGATAGAAGAAAACCTACAACTAATCCACTTTATTGATAAGTGAGAATTTATAGACAAACAGAAACTCCAAGCAATCAAACCATTCTCAAGCATAGACCACCTGAAATATGCACAGATAGAACACTATTACCAAAGCCTGGGAGGCACATCTACAATGGGCAGACCTCTATCCTCCTTTGAAGCATTAACTGCTATGTCATTACCACCCACACACACCATCTCCCAGCTATACAAAAACCTTAGACAATCACATACATTTGTAAAACCTACTTCCTTGAATCCAGAGATACAGGCATACAGTTCCAGTACTGATACCGCAAAGATGGAAACAAACTACTACCCCAACATTACAAGACTGGTAAATATGTGTACCTACCCCTCCTTGTTTTCCAATGTTACCCAAATCAATAAAAATTCATATTGAGAAAAAAAAAAAAAAGGAAGTTAGTGCATGCAAATTGCCCCGGAGATCTCTTTAGCTACTGGAAATTCAATACATTTACTACATTTTTGTTGGGTAAAAGCACAAAAAAATATATTGACCCTCCCAAAACCATATATTATTGGAAAATACACATTTGGGTGAATTCAAAATGGGAACCCATGTCTTTCTACTACAAACTACAGAGTTTTCAAACTACAAATTTCTGTGGTTTCACAAATTTTTGGAGGAAGCGAAATGGACTGGCTCATCGCTAGTCTTTTCAATAATTTTTTAATTACACTGTATGTTTCTATGCTTTTTTTCCCTGTTTTAAATGCAAAGAAAGAATAGAATATACCCTGCACCTCCCACCTCATGTACAATCACTCCAAAGTCCCACAAGAAAACCACAGAGTAAAGTAATAGTTTATTTGAAACTTGGTACCCCAAAAAGTACCTATAAAGGGAAGGGATATACTGCACTACTGAATTGTGGTGATTATTGCAATATAGTTGCTAGGATATTGGTGCTTCCCTTTTGTCCTTTTATGTCAGATTGTATTAGGTAACTGGCTGAGAAGTATTGTTAAAAATTAACTTTTATTGTTACAAATCAATAACAGAAAAAAGAAAAAAGAAATGACTCCCATTGATAGTTAAAAGCAATTAAAACTCTGCTATCAGGAGAGTATGCAGTTTCAGGGATGTTTTGTTCCCCCTCTTCATCTCAACAGCTCTATGATGTAGTGTTTCTGACTGTGGAGTTTAACTATTAACAAAGACACAGGACACACTCTTGCTGTTAGGGATCTGTATTACTCCCAGGCTGCACATTTTAAGATGGCTACTGAACCTCCCCTCACCAACAAGTTACATTCTTTAATGCATCAAGCATTATCATGTTATAGCGACATCTAGTGTGCACCACAATATATTACATCTCCCTTCTTTTAAAGAACATAACCATGAAAGAATAAACGCATAGAGATACATTATGAAAATGTAAATAAGCATAATTATAAGTTCAGTCATTGGGGTGGCTTCACCATTCGACCACATCTTGTTGTTTTGATGTTCCTGTTCTGTGGTGATTCTCCTGCAGCAGTATTTGATGACTCTGTGTCTGATGAAGGAACTTGCGAACTATGTTGCAGTTCAGGCTGCTCAATTGGTGTACTTTCACTCTCCTCCAAATCGTCATCTAAACTGTTTGTAGAGCGCGGTGCACGTTTTTTGATCAAATGTCTACGGTTCCTTCTGTATACACCACCATCATCAGTTTCTACCAGGTATGATCTTGGAGTTTGTAACTTAGAAGTCACATGTCCTGGTTGCCACTTTCCTCCAGGCTTTTGCATCATGACCTGATCTCCCTCCTGTAGAACAGATAATGGCCTGGCACCTCTGTTGTAGTATCTGGATTGACTTTGTTGTTTATTCTGCAGTCTTGTGCTCACCAGAGCTGATGGTATAATCTGTGGTAGTAATTGGTTGTGTGTCATGGGTAGTGTGGAGCGCAGACAGCGGCTCATGAGCAGTTGAGCTGGTGACCCAATTCCATCTATTGGTGTGTTTCTGTATTCCAGTATGGCGATGTAGGGATCCCCACCACTTTGTTTTGCCTTTGAGAGCAGATGCTTAACAGTTTGAACTGTTTTTTCAATCTGTCCATTTGATTGTGGATAGTTTGGACTAGAAGTTGTGTGCTGAAAGTCATTGGCTTTAGTGAACCGTGCAAACTCTGCTGATGCAAACTGAGGGCCATTATCTGACACAAATTCATCTGGAATTCCATGTCTGGCAAATATTGCTTTTAGTTTTTCGATGACATTAGAAGTAGAAGTGTTTTTCAAACATTCTAGTTCAAAGAATTGACTGTAATAGTCCACCACAAGAATGTAGTTTACATTGTCTAACACAAACAGATCTGAAGCCACTTTTTGCCATGGTCTTGATAGTACACTATGTGGAATCATTGGTTCTTTGCGATTTGCTGCACGATATTGTAAACAAAATGGGCATGTGAGTGCAATTTTCTCTATATGTGCATTCATACCTGGCCAGTAGAATATGTCCCGTGCTCTGTTTTTACATTTTTCAGCTCCCATGTGTCCTTGATGTATTTGTTTAATCAATTCTGTTCTCATGGATTTTGGTATTACCAACCTGTCACCTTTGCAGACGATGTTGTCCATAAGAACCAGTTCTTCACGAAAATTCCAAAACTCTGCTGCTGCTGGAGGACAGGCATGTTTTGACCTTGGCCATCCATTTAATATGACTTTTCTCACTGCTGCTAGTTGCGGGTCCTCTGCAGTTGCACTTTTGAGCTGTTTCATTTTGCGTTCTGAAATGGGAAAGCTTGACATAACTAAATGTACTTGTGTTTCAAATATCTCTTCTGTAGTACTTTTTTTTCTGGAAGGGGCAATCTGCTTAGGGTATCTGCAACAGGAATCATGCTTCCTGGTTTGTATATCACTTGAATGTTATATTTTTTGCAGACGCAACATCATCCTTTGTAGCCTGGCTGGGGCAGATGCAAGGCTGCTTTTCATGATTATTTTCAAAGGCTTGTGATCTGATTCTACAGTCACTTTCCGGCCATAGATATACTGATGAAAACGTTCACATCCAAATACAATTGCATACATCTCCTTTTCTATTTGGGCATAGTTCACTTCTGGGTCTGTGAGTGACTTGGATGCATAGACAACAGGTTTCCCTTCCTGCAGCAGTACTGCTCCAAGGCCTTGTTTGGATGCATCCACTTGTATTGTTACCTCCTTTTTTGTATCATAATATGTTAAAGTTCCAGCATTGGAAATCACCTGTTTCATTTTGTTAAATGTCTCATTCTGCTGAGATCCCCATTGGAAATCAGAATGTTTCTTTAAGAGTTCTCTTAGGGGTGACAGAATATCAGCAAGATGTGGAATGAATTTTGCCAGGTAATTAGCCAGTCCTAAAACTGTTTCAAGCTCTGACCGACTGTCAGGTGGTCTCATATTAGCTATTGCTGTGATTTTGTCTGGATCAGGTTTTAGGCCCTCTGCTGACAGAATATGTCCAAAGTATTTGACTTCCCCTTTTCTCAGGGTACATTTGTCCGTATTGAATTTAACTCCTTTTTCCCTGGACCTCTGAAGCATGGCTTTTAAGTTTGAATCATGTTCTTCCAAAGTTTTACCATAAACCAGAAGGTCATCCACATAAGCTGCAACACCCTGAAGACCTGTATATGTTTCATCAACTTTTCTTTGGAAAACTTCCTGAGCTGAGTGAATACCAAAGGGAAGACGTGGTGTGGTGTGTTAAATGTTGTTAATATTGAACTATCCTGGTCTAGTTTTATTTGCCAAAACCCTGACCTGGCATCTAGGACACTGAAATACTTTGCTCCTGCTAGTCTGCTAGTAATGTCTTCCAAGGTAGGCATTTGATTGTGCTCTCGTTTTACTGCTTTATTTAGGTCTCGGGGTTCTAGACAAATCCGTAGTTCTCCTGTGCGAGGTTTTTCTACTATGACCATTGAATTTACCCTTTCAGTGGGCTCATCAACTTCAACAATGACACCCAGTTTTTCCATTCTGTCGATCTCTTTGGAAAGTCTTTCCATTAGAGCAGGGGTGGGCAAACTACGGCCCGCGGGCCACATCCGGCCCCTTTGCCTTTTTAATCCGGCCCGCCGACGACGCCAAGTCTCATCACGTGAGACTTGGTGTCATTGGCGTGCCAGAATTAAAGAGAGAAGGGGGCCCGCCCTGGCCCGGTCCGGCCCGGGGGAGAGTAAATGTGGCCCGTGAGCCAAAAAGTTTGCCCACCCCTGCATTAGAGCCACTGGGACTCTGCGAGGAGCATGTATAGTTGGACTGATTGTTTTATCCACCTGAATTTTGTACTCTCCTGGAAAATGTCCAAGTCCATGAAAGACATCTTTGTATTCGTTAAGAATATCACCACAATTTTTATCAGGTGTTCCAGTATTATGTGAATCTACCACAGACAGTACCAGCTGAATTAGCTTTAAATCTAGACAGGCCCTGAGTCCCAAAACAGGATTAGCCATAGTCTTGACAATGTAAAATTGCAGCTTCTGTTTATTACCCTTATAGGTACAGTCCAAATTGCAAATACCTTTCACATCTAGTTGTTCTCCACCATATCCATACAGCTTGCGATTGGTGTCTCTGAGTGGTTCTGAAAACCTTTTCTGCTGAAACATATGTAAAGGTATCACATTTACTTGTGCACCTGTATCCAGTTTGAATTTTACCAGTGAACGTTTGCTTCCCACTTCTATTTCAGTGAAAACCTGGTCAGGATGATCTTTTGCAATTGCACTTATGAATGCGGATCGGCTGGTTGTAGTAACTACAACTATGTCTTTCTATGGATAAATCACATGAATCCTCATTTGAAACAACATCAATGTCCTGCACATCCTGTGTTTTACACATTCTGGCAAAATGATTGCTCTTTTTACATTTATGGCATGTCTGGCCTTTGGCAGGGCAGTTTTGCACTGTGTGTGATCTTCCACATCTGCTACATTTTTGTGGGGTTTTTTCTGCACTTTTATTTATTTGTGAGTGTTTGTAGGTAGTGAGAGTTTTGCTCACATTATGTACTTTATCTAAGGCTGCCATTACTCTTACTTGTGTCTGTGCTGCCTCATATGATCTTGCAATATCAATTGCTTTGCTTAGGTTGAGATCAGCACCTTGATTTATTAATTTCTCTTGTATTTTTGGAGAGCTTGTGCCAAATACAATCCTGTCATGAATCATTTCATCAGCATCAGTGAATGCACAATCCCTGGCTAGCAATTTCAGATCTGTGACAAATTGTGTACCCTTTTATAGAATTTATATCTTGCAAACATTGGGTTTGCTTTTGTGGTCACATAATCACTATGGGCCCGATTCACAAAAGTGCGATAAAACGTGCGCTATTTATAGCGTGCGGTAAAAATTTTATCACGTCTTAATTTTCGCGACTTTTCGCATGATTCGCTATAAGCCTACTTGCGCTATTTTATGCGCGGTATTTCATGCGATATTTTCGTCACGATAAATAGCGTGCGCGGTATTTTCCGCATGCACGCTATTTATCGCATGCGCTAATTGTCGCAACATTACGCACGCGACAATCGGCAGCATAAAACTGGCGACATTTTGCCCTGGGAGAGCACAGAGTGCTAGAGAGTTGCTGTATAAAAGTTTATTTGCAAAATAAAACCCCAAAAAACTATAAAAATCTAAGTAAGAAAAAAAAAGTGCTAGAGATAATAAAATGGGGGGGGGGGGGGCATTTAAGAATATTTAGCCAAATACTTAGGGGTCCCTTTGCTAAAGTGGCTTAAATTAAGTGGGAGATTTTAGACACAGAATAAACGGCAAATATGTTATGGGCACTTTATTAAACGGGGACAAATATAATATTGCAATTATTCTGGCAACAAAACATTGGATTGGCAGTTATCACACTCGCCAGAACATACGCTACGTACTAATTAACGCAAGTTTTACTATTCAGCAAAATGGGCTAAAGACAAAATTGTTGGCAGAATATTTGCAAACATTTAACCCATATAGCATATTGATGCTGTTACTGATAAATGTAAGAGTGTAGGAGAAACTACATGAAAGTATAGAATACCATATCAAGGAAGGATAAATAATGAGACATTACTCAGTTCAAAAGTAGAAAAGTATAAAATGTTACTATAAAAAAAAAAAGGGGGGGGGGGAAAAACTTAGGGCTTGCTGCCCTTGAGCTCCTCCATGTCCCTCCTGAGTTGGGCAACTTCACCCGGAGCTGGGCCAGCTCGGCCTTCATATTGTCCAGGTCCTCCTGCATTGACCGATGTGCTGGGCCTTCGTCGGCAGGAGAACCTGGTGGCTGGGATCCAGGGGGGGGGGAACCCAAGGGCCGGGGAAACTGGGGTCAAACTGGGGGAGGAGTAAAGGGGGGGTGTCCGGGGCCTCCATGGCCTCCTCGGCCTCGGGGGACTCGGGGGCCTGGCTCAGTCCTGGGGCCTCAGGGGCCTTGCTGGGGCCTGGCTTGGTCCTGGGGCCTTGCTGGGTCCTGGGGCCTGGCTTGGTCCTGGGGCCTTGCTGGGTCCTGGGGCCTGGCTTGGTCCTGGGGCCTGGTCAGCTCCTTGGGCCTCTGGGGCCAGTTGTCGGGCCTCTGGGGCCAGAGGAGGTCGGGCCTCGGGGGCCGGTGGTCGGGCCTCTGGCCTCGGGGGCCGGTGAGCCTGGAGGGCCTGGGGTTGGGCCTGGGGAGGAGGCGCCAGCTGAAGTTCTGTGAAATAGTATTGCAAGATGTTATTTTGTGTAATATATTTTATATATATATATATATATATATATATATATATCAATCCAAATGGTGTCCGCACTCCAAGGCTCAATATTCTGTGGGGTGCTTAGCTTTTTTATCCTTGAGAAAGGTCCTAACAAGGACCGAAACGTTGGTTTTAACAATATATCTGCAATAAAAATTTTTTTGATGAAACATTGAAGGGTGTGCTGGCCACAGATGATTATTTTATATATATATATATATATATATATATATATATATATATATATATATATATATACATTCATACACCATCATAAATAATGGGGTCCCTCACAACAACATTTTTTGGGCCCCCCTCCTCCCACACCCCCAATGGCCCCTCCCCCTGTGAACCCTCACATCAATACAAAGGACACACAGACATTGTTAGCCAGGGCCCCCTAAAACATTCGTGGCCCTTCCCCAAATGACTCATACTATGGGCCGCTCCCTGCTGCTTCCCCCCTGCTTTAAACTTATTTATGCATATGTATTTGAAAATAGATGTGTATATATATATATATATATATACAATACGAAGTGCTGGGAAGCTGCACACCATAAGGAACAATAATACCTGGGTGCCTGTGGCAAAACAAAATCTAGACAGGCATGGGGTGACAGCACACACAGGATTTTCACAAGGAGTCACAAAGATGTGAAATAATATTCAGAGGTTTATTGTGACCAACGTTTCAGTTCCTCACTGGCATTATGGTTGAACGTGATGGACGTATGTCTTTTTTCAACCCAACTTACTATGTTACTATGTTACTTTCATCATCCCTGACATTTCTTACATTTGTACCTTTAGTTCAAATTACTTGCTAAATCTTTTACTGAACGTATACTGTAACAGCATAATAAAGTACAATAATTACCTTCTGCATTTCAGCAACCAGTTCTGGACTCCTGCGCTTCAGGTCAGACCACAGACGCTGGAGCTGGCGGGGGTCCACATCAAGGGCAAACCCGGCGAGCAAACCCTCTCTTAGCTCGCCCAGGATTGCCCTCTTCCTCTCGTGGACCCCTAAGTCCCCCAGCGGCGGGTCATCATATCCTGAACGCAGGAGCACGCTGATAATGTAGCGCCTCTCCCCTGGTAGCAGATCAGAAACCCCAGGCATGGTCCTCTCAGTTTGGTGGCTGAAGGCTCAATGACACAAAATGGCCCCAAGTCGCACATGTCACGAGATTACAAAATCGCCACAAAATGTCCGCAAATTGCGAGATTACAAAATCGCGACAAAAAAATTTGCCAAAATATACATAGTAATGTATTTTGCGCGACAAAATATTCACCGCTACAGTACAGTATATTATCGCGACAAAATATTCACCGCTATAGTACTGTATATTTTGGCGACAACATATTCACCGCTATAGTACTGTATATTAGTAGCGAAATTCCATACATGCCAAGACTTTAGTAAAATTGAGTAAAAAGACACATACTTGAAGAAATAACACTGTAAGTCCATATTTTATTGCCAAAAACTCATTTACTGTACTTTTCTATAATTTTTCGCCTGCCTGTAGTAGGAGTTAATTTTCGCATATCCGAATGCGATATTTAGCACGCCAAAGTTATAGTGAATCATGCGATCGTATTCTTTTCAGCGCGGAAATTAACGAATGAGCTATAACTAGCGCGAAAAATACAGCATGCGAAAATAGCGACTTATCGCAGGCGATAATACTATGGTGAATCGCGATCTAATAATCGCGACTTATTTAACGCAAAAAAGCATGCAATAATTTTTATCGCCCTTTAGTGAATCAGGCCATATATCTTTTATAATAAGCACTGGGCTGCTTGCTCTCCTCTGCAGACATATCTCCCCATGAGTTGTATATGTCCCTTCCTTTCTCTCCAGCCCACAACAACAAATAACAGCATTTGTCTTCCTCTTCTTTTGCCTTGAGAGGACCCTTAAATATTAGTTCTGCATGCTGTTTAAACCTTTTCCATTCCTCTGAGAGATTAATGCTGTCCCAGTCCATGCTGGGTGGCTGCATACCTGTAAACTCCATGCTTTTCCTTTTTGCAGTCTTCTCTCTGTGTGCTGTAAAATCACCACCTTCTGACACCATGTAGTGTTTCTGACTGTGGAGTTTAACTATTAACAAAGACACAGGACACACTCTTGCTGTTAGGGATCTGTATTACTGCCAGGCTGCACATTTTAAGATGGCTACTGAACCACCCTCACCAACAAGTTACATTCTTTAATGCATCAAGCATTATCATGTTATAGCGAAATCTAGTGTGCACCACAATATATTACATATGACATTGCCCTATATTCGTATGGCACATGAATGGGTAAATGCTGGTATACTTTGGTTTTACTGAGATAACCCACATTAATGGGCATGGCATCAGCGTGCGTAGTAAGTTATGTATTCACAATGAGCTCTCCCTGCCTGTCAGTTACATATACAGTACAAAGTTACATAAGGTTGAAAAAAGACCAGAGTCCATCAAGTTCAACCCATCCAAGTAAACCCAGCACACACAACCCACACCTACCAATCTATACACTCACATACATAAACTATATATACAACCACTAATACTAACTGTAGATATTAGTATCACAATAGCCTTGGATATTCTGATTGTTCAAGAGCTCATTCAGGCCCCTCTTAAAGGCATTTACAGAATCTGCCATTAACCACATCACTAGGAAGGGCATTCCACAACCACACTGCCCTCACTGTGAAAAACCACCTACGCTGCTTCAAATGGAAGGTCCGTTCCTCTAATCTAAAGGGGTGACCTCTGGTGCGCTGATTGTTTTTATGGGAAAAAAGAAAATCCCCTATCTGCCTATAATCCCCTCTAATGTACTTGTACAGAGTAATCATGTCCCCTCACAAGCGCCTCTTTTCCAGAGAAAACAACCCCAACCTTGCCTAGTCTGCAAGATCTGTTACGCATAAAACCATGCTGGCACAAACTTATAGTATTGTGAACTGCAATGTATTCAAGTACCCTATCCCTTATTACCCCTTCCAAACGTTTTCCTACTACTGATGTCAGACTAAAGGTGGCCATACACGAGCAGATCCGCTCGCTTGGCGATGTCGCCAAGCGAGCGGATCTTCCCCCGATATCCCCACCTACGGGTGGGCGATATCGGGGACCATTTAGGTATCGGCAGCTATAGTCGGCCCGTGTATGGCCACCTTAACAGGCCTATAGTTTTCAGGCTGAGAATGGGATCCCTTTTTAAATGACGGCACCACATTAGCAATTCGCCAGACCTCAACGAATCCTGAAAAATTAAGTGAAGAGGCTTGGCAATCACAGCGCTCAGCTCATGCAATATCCTGGGATGAATCCCATCCGGTCCTGGGCCTTTGTTTCCCTTTACACGTTCATGTCTCTTTTGAATTTCCTCCCGAGTGACCCATGCGTCAGTAGCTAAATTACTAGAACTGGGCATATTAAAAGGGAAGCCTTCATTAGCTGGCTCCTCAGATGTATAGACAGATGAAAAATAAGAGTTTAAAATTTCAGCTTTTTCCCCGTTCTCATCAACCAACTTACCCCCCCCCCCCCGTGATAATAAGGTTCCCACCCCTTCTTTCTTCATTTTTTTACTATTCACATAATTAGAAAATAATTTTGGATTCGTTTTACACCTAGCTGCAATATCCCTTTCCATCTCTATTTTAGCTTGCCTGATAGCTATTTTGCATGCTTTATTTGCTTCCTTGTACCTGATGAAAGTTTCTGCTGTCCCAGCTAACTTGAATGCTTTAAAAGCACGTTTTTTCTTACCAACCTTGACACTAACACTTTTATTCAGCCATAAAGGTTTTGCTTTGCGATGCCTCTCCTTGCTTACAAGGGGAATATACTGTTGTGTATACCTGCAAAGCAATGTTTTAAAGATGTTCCATTTTCCTTCTGTGTCTAACCCTATGAAAAGCCTTTCCCAGTTGACACACTGCAGAGATGCCCTTATACTGGCAAAGTCTGCACGTCTAAAATCGAGCGTTTTAGTTACTCCCTAGAGCTGTCTCTGCCGCATTATCTCAAAGGAGACCATGTTGTGATCACTGTTCCCCAAATGCTCACCCACACAAATGTTAGAGATGAGTTCATTATTATTAGATATCACCAGGTCCAAAATAGAGTAATTCCTAGTAGGTTCTTGAACCGCCTGAAATAAAAAGTTGTCATTTAGCAGATTTACAAACCTACTAGCTTTTTCTGACTTAGCCACCCCATTACTCCAGTCAATGTCCGGATACTTAAAGTCCCCCATAATAACAACTTGACCCAGTTGTGAAGCCTCCTCCATTTGCAACAATAACTGGGTCTCATCCCCCTCATCTATACGGGGTGGTTTATAGCATACACCAATGATCATTTTCTTTGTGACCTTAGCCCTCCTGAAATTTCTACCCAAAGAGATTCAACGTTTTCATTGGTAATGTCTTTATTACATGGCATTAAATCTGACTTTACATAAAGACAAACCCCTCCACCCTTTTTAATCTCTCTGTCCATCCTAAAGTTAAAGCTAAGGTAACGGAAGATCCTTATCTGATAAACTATATGCCCCCCTCATTCCAACCCCACAACCGTTTGCTAGTCCCACTGCCCAGTCTACACTAGCTTTCCTATAGAACTCGAGCTCACCCACCCCCCCTTGTCTAGTTTAAACACTCCTCCAGCCTCTTAACCATTCTCTCCCCTAGCACGGCGGACCCCCTTCCATTTAGGTGCAATCCGTCACCGCTGTATAGATTGTACCCCAAAGAAAAGTCAACCCAGTGGTCTAGGAACCCAAACCCTTCCTTCCTACACCAAGACTTTAGCCACACATTTAGCTCCCTAAGCTCCCGCTGTCTCCCTAAACTTGCACGTGGCACTGGCAAAATTTCGGAAAAAATTACATTGGAGGACCTTTCCTTAATCTTAGAGCCTAGATCCCTGAACTCACTCTTTAAGGTCCCCCACCTACCGTGTCTGTACCTGCTAGCTCTGATCACACCCACATCGCCCGCTCACTCAAACCCCATCCTCTGCTTGCCCATCCATCCACAAATCTATTTCTTTTTTAGCATTAGCGCCAGTGCCAGATTTCTTATCCGTGCTCCCGAGGCCGCCCCCATTCGCCACCCTCCTCCCCTCTCCTGCGCATGTGTGTTTGCGACAACCGCTCCACCTTGAGCATGTGCATTTGCGCAGGTGCACATTTAAACTCACCCCACTGCTTCATAAGAAAACAAAATTCCGGTGCGGCCTGATTAGCACCTGCCACACGTTTTGCCCAACTCAGGCTTTGTCACAGGCAGCAAACCAGCCAGTCGTCACTTTATTTACGTGTCTCCCCCTGCCATCTATGATGACATCCCAGTGCGATCTTGGGCACCTACCCTGTTTCCCCGAAAATAAGACACTGGGCCCGATTCACTAAAGTGCGATTTAACGTGCGCTATTTATAGTGTGCGGTAAAAATTTTATCGCATCTTAATTTTCGCGACTTTTCGCACGATTCACTATAAGCATACTCGCGCTATTTTATGCGCGGTATTTCATGCGAAATTCTTGTCGCGATAAATAGCGTGCGCGGTATTTTCCGCATGCACGCTATTTATCGCATGCGCTAATTGTCGTGACATTACTCAAACGACAATCGGCAGCATAAAACTGGCGACATTTTGCCCTGGGAGAGCTAGAGAGTTGCTGTATAAATGTTTATTTGCAAAAAACCCCCAAAAAACAATAAAAATATGTGCTAGAGATAATAAAATGGGGGGGGGGAGGGCATTTAAGAATATTTAGCCAAATACTTAGGGGTCCGTTTGCTAAAGTGGCTTAAATTAAGTGGGAGATTTTAGACACAGAATAAATGGCAAATATGTTATGGGCACTTTATTAAACGGGGACAAATATAATATTGCAATTATTCTGGCAACAAAACATTGGATTGGCAGTTATCACACTCGCCAGAACATACGCTACGTACTAATTAACGCAAGTTTTATTATTCAGCAAAATGGGCTAAAGACAAAATTGTTGGCAGAATATTTGCAAAAATTTAACCCATATAGCATATTTATGCTGTTACTGATAAATGTAAGAATGTAGGAGAAACTACATGAAAGTATAGAATACCATATCAAGGAAGGATAAATAATGAGACATTACTCAGTTCAAAAGTAGAAAAATCTTAAATTTTACTATAAGAAAATATTAAAATAAAAATAAAAAAGGGGGAAGGAAAAAAAAACTTAGGGCTTGCTGCCCTTGAGTTCCTCAATGTCCCTCCTCAGTTGTGCCACTTCCCCCCGGAGCTGGGCCAGCTCGGCCTTCATATTGTCCAGGTCCTCCTGCATGGACCGATGTGATGGTCCTTCGTCGGCAGGAGAACCTGGTGGCTGTGATCCGGGGGGCTGGGGGGGGGAACTCAAGGGCCGGGGAAACTGGGGTCAAACTGGGGGAGGAGTAAAGGGGGGGTGTCCGGGGCCTCCATGGCCTCCTCGGCCCCAGGGGCCTCCTCTGCCTCCTCATCCTCTGGGGCCTTGGGGGCCTGTCTCAGTCCTGGGGCCTCGGGGGCCTTGCTGGGTCCTGGGGCCTGGCTCGGTCCTGGGACCTGGCTTGGTCCTGGGGCCTCGGGGGCCTGGGCAGGTCCTGGGGCCTGTTGAGCCTGGTCTGCCTGGGGTTGTGCCTCCGGAGGGAGGAGAGGCGCCATGTCGATGTTGAGTTCTGTGAGACAGTATTGCAAGATGTTATTTAAATCTATTATACATATATATATATATACATTCATACACAGAGGGCCACCATCCTAAATAATGGGGCCCCTCACAACAACATTTTTTGGGCCCCACTCCTCCCACGCCCCCACTGGCCCCTCCCCCTGTGAACCCTCACATCAATCCAAAGGACACACAGACATTGTTAGCCAGGGCCCCCTAAAACATTTATGGCCCTTCCCCCAAATGACTCAAACTATGGGCCGCTACTTGCTGCTTCCCCCCTGCTTTAAACTCATTTATGCATATGTATTTGAAAATGTCTGTGTGTATATATATATACACAGGTATGGGATCCCTTATCCGGAAACCCGTTATCCAGAAAGCCCCAAACTACGGAAAGCCCATCCCCCATAGACTCCATTTGAATCAAGTAATTCATAATTTAAAAACTGATTTCTTTTTTCTCTGTAGTAATTAAACAGCACCTTGCAATTGATCCCAACTAAGATGTAAATAATCATTATTGGAGGCAAAACCATCGTATTGTGTTTAATTCATGTTTTATTTATTTTTTCTTAGACTTAAGGTATGGAGATCCAAATAACGGAAAGACCCCTTATCCGGAATACCCTTGGTCCCGAGCATTCTGGCTGTATATATATATATATATATATATTATAGCATTCGCTGCACATTTTACTGCAGTGGTCACTTTATGGCATGTAATGTTTTAATGACAATTTATGGCACGGATCACTTTGCAGCACTAGCTACATGCTTTACTGCAATAGTCACTTTATGGCATGTGTGCAATAGACACTTTATGTGAGCACTAATTATCTAATGATAATCTATGGCACGGATCACTTTGCAGCATTGGTTACATGCTTTACTGCAATAGTCACTTTATGGCATGGGTGCACTGATGTCACTTCCTATTTGCTGGTTCACTATGGATAAATAGAACATGGGGTTGGTTAGCATGGTTGCCTTGAGAAAGGTCCCGATGGGGACCGAAACATAACGTTGGCTGTTCATGCGTTTTTAATACACAATTGATTGTTTTTGGAACATAACTCGGTGTTGCTGGTCTTTTTTGGATATATATATATATATATGTATATGTATTTGTTTTTCAAAATGCCACAACATATTTAAAATTCCCTCTTTATTGTCAACTTTATTGTGTATTTTTGAAAAAACATGTATATATACACACATATATATATATATAGAGAGAGAGAGAGAATATACATTTCAAGTTCAAATTACTTGCTAAATCTTTTAAGAAACGTATTTTGTGTAAAACCATATTAAAGTAGAATAATTACCTGCAGCAATTTCAGAAATCTCCTGAAAGTTCCTGCGCTTCAGGTCTGACCAAATCCGCTGGAGCAGGCGGAGGTCCATTTCTATACGAAAGCCCCTGCGCAACTCAGCTATTAGGTTGCGCAGGATAGCTCTCTTGCGCTCATGGACCCCTATTGGCCCCAGCGGCAGCCTGTCATAACCTGAGCGCAGGAGGAACTCTATAATATAGCGCCTCTCCTCCATTAGCAGCTCTGAAACCCCAGGCATGGTGCTCTCAGTGTGGTGACAGCAGGCTCAATGACACAAAATGGCCACAAGTCGCACATGTCACGAGATTCAAAAATCACCACAAAATGGCCGCAAGTCGCGCGTGATTACAAAGTCGCGACAAATCGCCAACATATACCTAGTACTGTATATTATCGCGACTAAATATTTACCGCTATATAGTACTGTATATTATCGCGACTAAATATTTACCACTATTGTACTGTATAATATCGCGACTAAATTTTTACCACTATTGTACTGTATATTTTGGCGACTAAATTTTTACCGCTATAGTATTGTATATTAGTAGCGAAATTCCATACATGCCAAGACTTTAGTAAAATTCAGTAAAAAGACACATACTTGAATAAATAACACTGTAAGTCCATATTTTATTGCCAAAAACTCATTTACTGTACTTTTCTATAATTTTTCGCCTGCCTGTATTAGGTGTTAATTTTCGCATAGCCGAATGCGATATTTAGCGCGCCTAAGTTATAGTGAATCATGCAATCGTATTCTTTTCAATGCAGAAATTAACGCATGCGTTAAACTAGCGAAAATTTACGCATGCGATATGGCGACTTACCACATGCGGTAATGCTGTAGTGAATCGCGCGCTAATTGTCGCGACTTATTTAACGCAAAAAAGCGTGCGATAATTTTTATCGCACTTTAGTGAATCGGGCCCACTGTGTTATATTTTTTTAAGCTCCAAAATATGCACTAGGTGTTATTTTCAGGGGATGTCTTATTTTTCCATGAAGAATAATACAGTACACATTTATTGTTGAAAAAAAAGGAAATTTATTACCTGTATAAGGTACAGTAATAACGGTAGTTGTCATCACAAACCAGCATAACCAGACAAACTGTGGATCCAATTTCTTGTTACTACGCTGCCATTGTTTCCATGTACAACAATCTACGGTATGGTACATTTACACATTTATTCAAAGACAATCAAGTCATCATCTTCTGGAACCTCATCATAACAATCCACACCCTGAAGTTCCAGGTCAGTTAGTTGTGACTCCATTTCTTTCAGAATCAGTGGACGAAATCTCTAATGTTTAGCAATAGCACTGTCCTTAAATGAGTACTTCTTATCAAGTTAGCTAGCAAAATGCAACTGTCAGTGATTTTCTCCCATGAATTCTTCACCCAAGTCACAATCTCTTGCAGTTTAGGCTTCACAAAGTTTCCACGCTGATTTCTCTCCATTCTCTTTTCAATGTAGTCATTAATTTCCATGCGCAATGGCTTGTTTATTGCAATATCAAGAGTCTGGAGATAGGCCGTCATTCCTGCAGGAATCATTACTTGATCTAATTTTCTTTCACGAAGAAATGACTTCATATCTTTAGCACAGTGAGTGCTGGTTGCATCCCAGACTAGCAGACCTCTTTGGCCCCCTCGCATAACAAGTGGCAGCATTAAATCGACCCACTTTCTTATAACTGCTTGTGTGGCCCAGGCTTTTTCAGTTTCAAGAACAAAAATTCCCAAAACACATTCAATCTTTTCCTTCTTGCCCTTAGAAATGATTAGAGGTGTGATTTTAGTGCCATCCAGACGAATTGCCAAAATACAGGTAACGCATGCACTTTCGTAAGCAGTGGAGGGAATGTACACTGAGGAGGCACCCCCGCTGTTCAATTGTTGTTTGAGATGATTGGCCCATAAACACTGCAGTTTCATCCATAGCAATCATGTTGGAAAGATTGTATTTAGAGAATTTAATATCATCAATAAAGGACTTGAATGCAAGTGCTCGCTTAATAACTTAAGCATCTTCCAGCCTAAACAATGGTGTGGATCTTCTTAAAGGAAATGTAACACAAAATTTTTACATTCAATATATCCTTTCTAAATACTTTTTTTTAGCAAATATACAATAGAAAGATTGCAGTAGTATATGTGGTTTTTTTAAAAAAATGACTTTACCTAAGACTTACTGAGCTCAGGCAGCACATCTCTCCCAAGTCTCGTAGCCTGCTTCCGTTCCACTCCCCCTACACCCCCATCCTTTCCCAGTGCAGGCTCTGGCAGCGCTTCTCCTAACAGGCACGCAGATGCATCAAAAGAGGAGAAAAGGTCCGTCTCCTATCCCTCTTCCTTCCCCTCTCTGTGCCAGATCACTAGTGCCCATTAATAAAATAATGGTTGCTGACCTGATCCACACTTGTGTTTTTTAGCATTTCCCTTTTCCACTTGTTCAAGCAGTTTACCATACTCTGCTCGCCACTTGTGGACCAATCACATATTCAACATCTTTTCTTTGCAGAAAGCGTGAAGATTTGGCCCCAAGAATCTTCCACGATTCTCCTCTTGTTCTCCACAGGTAGCTTTTTCTTTTTGTGCTCATGCCTAAGGGTAAAAAAAATGACACTGGGGTATCTGGGTGGGGGGAGGGCGGTCACTTAAAATGACACAGAGGGTATCAGATGGGGGAATCAAAATGGCACAAGAGAATCGGGGGGGGGGGGGAATTACCATTTTAGTAACCCCTTCTGATCCTCCTGTGCCTCTTTTTATTGCCCCCTTTGATCCTCATGTGCCCTTTCATTGCCCCCTTTGATCCTCAAGTGCCTCTTTTTATTGCCCCTTTGATCCTCATGTGGCTCTTTTTATTGCCCCCTTTGATCCTCATGTGCCTCTTTTTATTGCCCCCTTTGATCCTCATGTGCCCCTTTCATTGCCGCCTTTGATCCTCATGTGCCCTTTCATTGCCCCCTTTGATCCTCATGTGCCCTTTCATTGCCCCCTTTGATCCTCATGCGCCCCTTTCATTGCCCCCTTTGATCCTCATGTGCCTCTTTTTATTGCCCCCTTTGATCCTCATGTGCCTCTTTTTATTGCCCCCTTTGATCCTCATGTGCCTCTTTTTATTGCCCCCTTTGATCCTCTTGTGCCTCTTTTTATTGCCCCCTTTGATTCTCATGTGCCCTTTCATTGCCCCTTTGATCCTCATGTGCCCCTTTCATTGCACCCCTTTGTCACATTTTCATTCTTATCGGTACCTGGCCCTCGTCTACTCCTGCCTTCTCTCCCCTGTGCGCTACCTGCGTGATCTCTCTCGCGGCGTTGCGCCTTCACAGCACATTGAGTGGTGATGTCGCGCGTGAGAGAGACCATGCAGGCAGCGCACAGCGGTCGCAGCGCTAGAAGGAATCCATCGGTGGGTGTCTTATTTTCGGGGGGGTGCTTTACTTTCTGAGGAGGCCCTATTTTCGGGGAAACACGGTATTATTAGAGGCTTTCTGTAACGGATGCTATGTATTGTTTCATCCAGTTAGCAGCTCCATTCATAACTTGTTGCTACCACTCAGCGGATGCTATTCTATCTATTTAATATGTCGCAACAATTATCGTATAAGGTTCATTACTGCTCTAATAGCGAATCATTCTCACTTATATCTCACTGCATATATCCCCTCCATTTGCCAGCACCATCACATTTTCCTAAAGCAAATAGCAGCTTTTACCCGGTAGCCATTTTTCCTCTGATACATAATCAGATACATTTAAATCAGACTTTCTCCCAATCTCTCTGCCTTAAAGAGATCTCTAAAAACACATTTATTTAGAGAAGCTTACCCTAATCTAGTTTAGAAATACCCTGTGCCACACCAACTCTGGTCATGCCCATTCTCACACCTTGTGTCTCAACCCTTTCTCCTTGTAGATTGTAAGCTCTTTTGGGCAGGGCCCTCTTCACCTCTTGTATTGGTTATTGATTGCTTTATATGTTACTCTGTATGTCCAATGTATGAAACCCACTTATTGTACAGCGCTGCGGAATATGTTGGCGCTTTATAAATAAATGTTAATAATAATAATAATAATAATCCCCAAACAGCACACACACAGACCGTACAGCGTACATTTCATCATGAAAAGAGGCTCACACAGGCAGAACTGTCTCTGATAAAAGTTCTGTTTTGTTTGAGCTGAGCTCAGGAGAGAAAGTTAGGAGAAAAAAATGAGGCAAACAGCTAGAGCTGAGTTTCTATGTGAACCAGCAATGCCATCTCTTCACTGGCTGCTGGACTGGAGGGCGTGTTTAGTAATCTGAGCTTAGAACAAATGAGCATGCCCACAAGCCAGAAGTCAAAGCAAGTGGGTTACAGGAGGAGAAGGAAATCTAAGTGATTAAGGAGATGTTGCAGCCTTACTATTAACCTCTGGACAACCAGAGTGGCAGGTATTGAAAGATTTCAAAGAGGCTGCTCACTGATTATTTTTTTGTGTGTGGGGTTTACATGTCCTTTAAAGGAGAAGGAAAAGGTTAAAATCTCAACCCCATTAATGCAAAGTCCTAATGTCCCTGTAGCTGATCGCTATATTTTTTTTACCTTTATATGCTGTATATTCCTTGCACTGTCCGATTAAACTGATAAACTGAACACTATATATCTCCTATTGCAGCCGCCATGTTTGATATTTAAATTAGTCCAACATGGCGCCGCTTAACCTAATGTGCCTGCACGAATCCCCCCCCCCCCAGACGTGAGCGCGACATGCAGTACTGTGCAGAACGACCGTGAGAAGGGGCATGCTCCTGCTTGTGCGCGCTCAAAGAAGATGCAGATGTGCATGTGCCACCTAAAGAAGCCGGTCGTAGTGTCTGTGCAGGAGCGATGCATTATGAGAATCCTCTTTACCCAGCTCAGCGTTTTTTCTTCCTGTTTGGCTTCTGATCTTCTGAACGATTGAAATATGGGGAGACTTAAGGGCACTATTAAGAGAACTGAAGGTATGCCTGCAGCTTGGGATTAACTCTTTACTAGCCTTTCCTTCTCCTTTAAGGTTTATTGCTACTCTCATACTGTATAATTTTCACTTAATGAAATGGCTAATGTATCAGCCACATGTCTTTTTCTTAAAACACCACAGATCCACCATAAAGACAACTGTATCTAAATAAATGTGTGTAAAGATAGGCTTTCATTAAAACCATTCAGGGATAATATATTAATCAAGTAAATCCAGCGGCTTTCTTTAGATAACTGTGTATGGTTGAGGTTCCCCCCTCTAATACCCAAATTGGAGATATGCTCCCCAATTCTTTGTCACAGAGTTCTATTGGTTTTGCCTATATACTTTAAACCACAGGGGCAGATGATCATATATACATATGACCCCCGTAGTTTTACAGTTCACATGTTGTTTGTTATGGTGAAATCTGCCAAATCTATCACTAAAAGTGATGTTAATGATATATTTGCAAATATTACACGAGCCACATGAAAAGGTCCCAAGTTTTACACATTTTGAACCCATGCCCCTATTGTTCTGAAAGTGACTCCTGACAAGCATATCCTTAAGATACAGACAAAACAGTCTGTTTCGTTGGTACATTCTGTAATCAATGGAAAGATATACAAAAAATATTGCAAAAGCATTGGCATATACTTAGAACAGATCCCACACTTCGCAGATTCCTGGGCAAATCCCCTCAAATGACACCTAGAAGAGCACCTAATCTTAAGGATATGCTTGCAAGGAGTCACATGGGGAGCATATCTCCAAAATTAGAATGACAACAATGCTTATGGACAATGGCAAGCCAGATATGGAGACCCTGGATGACAATAATAAAAAGACCAAGATAATAACTTTTGTGAACAAACTTTTTTATTGCAGTCATAATGGAAATTTTACAGACTTGAAAGTCACAGTGATTGAGAGGGTCACTTTGGGTATTAGAGGGGGGGAACCTCAACCATACAATGTTATATAAAGAAAGCCGCTTGATTTTCTTAATGAATACATTTTTCCCGAATGGTCTTAATGAAAGCCTATGGTTACACACATTTATTTAGATACAGTTGTGTTTATGGTGGATCTGTGGTATCTTGTAAATAAGACATGTGGCTGTTACATTAGTAATTTCTTTAAGTGAAAATGATGCAGTATCAGAGTAGCAACAAACCTTAAGAGATAACTGTTGCTAACCTTTACCTGTGGATCGAAACATGTTGCAAGTGGACTTAATTATTGAAGGACACAATACACTATATTGCAGATTAAACAATTTGTAATAAGATTTGTAGCTAGTACATTTACCAAATTGAGAATGATTCGTTATTAGAGCAGTAATGAACCTTATACGATAATTGTTACAACACATAAAATAGATACAATAGTGTCCATTGAGTGGTAGCAACAAGTTATGTTTGGAGCTACTCACTGGATGAAACAATACTCAGCATCCGTTACAGAAAGTCTCTCATAATAGGTGATTTAAGAATCGGTGCCCCAGATTGCAGTTGTGATGTCATCTTAGTGGGCGGGGGGGAAACACGCAAATAATGCAACGACTGGCCGGTTCACTGTTTTTGGCAAAGCCTGAAATGGGTGAAACACACATCAGGGGATAATGCTAAAAATGAAGTAGATTTGTGGGGGGATGGGCAAGTGGAGGTTGGGGTTTAAGTGAGTGGGCAGTGTGGGCAGTTTGTCAGGTGTCACATGAGCTCCTCATCTTGGAATGTGTCTGTGACACGCACATGCTCAGTGTGCTCTGAGCAGTTGTTGGGAAGATAAGCTGAGGGGTTGTTGCAACTTATCCAGCAAAAAGTGAGGTTTGTCTGTCATATAAGCTGATGTTACAGGGCTGATTATTAAATTCTTGTGCTAAATGTAACTTGTTTCAGAGCTGCCATGTAACTAATCTGCCACATATTGTGACATTTATATTTCGTATATGGAGTTTATTGTGTGTTGCTCCCTAAGCTCAGTAACTGACAGCAGCACAGAGCATGTGCAGTGAATCAGCAGAAGACAAGATGGGGAGCTACTAAGGGAATCTTTTGGGGCACAGAACTTCCCTACTAAAGGGCTGTGGTTGCCTTGAAATGATACATAAGTCAAAAACATAATGTACAGCATTTATAGTTTATTTATTTAGTTAAGCTTTAGTTCTCATTTAAATAAATAAATTATTGTCTATCCATAAACAAAGAACAGTGCTCTGTACTGCAGTCCAATAAAGTAAGACACATACACTACTGATCAAATAAAAAATAAGATTAATAATCTAATAGGGGTTGATAAGCAAAGCTACTGTAGGGACTTATGGGGTTAGTAGCCCCTATGGCTTTAAATCCCTACACTTTCTATTTTAATTCACTAGGCAGAAGCCCAGGTATCTAGTTTTTGTAATTATCTGTTATTTCCCCATAGGTTGGAGACCAATTCCTGACACACAGTAAGATAATGCTTGGAAAGGTGTGGCACTTCTTCTTTCGCGTTCACTGTTGAACCGGGTGAATATGTCCTGGGACCAATGTGTCCAAAAATCTCAATAAAGGGTTTATTCCTGGAGGGACAATCCCTCTAATGAAAGTCAGGAAACAGGGACCCCATGTATGAGGTTTCGTTAGAAACAACAAGAGGTGTTGTATTACAACAACATCACATTACTTTTCAACTTAGTGAAGGCCCCGTCCTGCGTGAGGGAGTCCAATGTGACCTGTGTTCTGTCTAAACTAATTGGATATGGCATTTTGATGCAAGATAGGGTTACTGTTTTACTGAAATGTTGTAAACTATGCTTATGATTCATAAAATAGTTGTAAGTAAGCTGTACAGATTAATGTGCAAGTCTTGTTTCACCCTTAAAAGTTCCCAGTGCAGCATCAATCACTAGAATTGCTAAACAAACAACATTTTTTTTTTCATATTAAGCCAAAGTCCTTTGTCAAAAGCTTGATAATGGACTATGACCCAAGATACTGTATGTTCTGTACACATTACCAATTTTTTTGCTGTAATCACTGCTAACCTTCCTTATCATATGACTGACAGGCTATGCTATGACCCACCATATTTATGCTTATGTTCTCCTAGTAATATACAATATAAGCCTTACCATACAGCCTTACAATTGTATGAAACTATTGTCCAACCCTAAATTTGTATGACCCATCTATACATTTCAACAACTCAGTAGGCTACTAAATTAAATTTTTTTGCAAGGGTCATTGTTGCATGATGGAATAGTATCTTAGTATGTTTCTCATTGTTGTATATTAACCATAAATTTACATTTATGATAAACCATAATGTATTAAGTGTACATTTTAAAAAGACCTAACAGTTTATAAAATATAATTTTGTTTAAAATGTTACTGTGGAAGAACTTACATCATTTTCAATTTCAGTGTATGTCAACTGCTCTCGTAGAGCAGCGAATATACTTGGAGACATGGGAAGATCCATGGGAGAAGGAGATGAAGAACCATTGGTCGGGCTGCCAGTATATAATAAAAAAATAGATAATTAGAATATTTATACATGTAGGGAAACAATGCATTTAAAGTGCTATGTGAAGAAACTAGGGATGCACTGAATCCAGGATTCGTTTTGGGATTTGGCCAAGATTCTTCCTTTTTCGGCAGGATTTGGATTTGGTTGAATCCATGCTCCTGGCTGAACCAAATCCTTAAAATCACATGACTTTTTGTCGTGTAAACACAAAAGTTGAAAATCGCCATGTGCTGCGCCATTTAACCTTTCTGTAGCCTAATGTTTTGGTTTCAGGGTTCAGCCAAATCCAAAAAAGGGGATTCGGTGCATCCCTAGAAGTAATTAAGAAAACAAAACTTTCTTGACTTCCTGAAAAAAATTAAGGATAATTAACATTATCCATAAGTTTTTAAAGGAAGCCCAGAAAGCCTATCAAGTCTACTGAGAATAAACAAATATCTGCCTTCATCTAACTACAGCTTGCAAAGAAGCAGCTCATTATACAGAGACTTTTGATGGGACTGCTGGTTTGTTTTCATCTTGCTCAAAAGGACTGGAAGTAGAATCAGACTTGAATTTAAATGTCAGATTTTGCACTAAGTACAAGAAACTTTACCTATCTCTTAATCAAAACAATAGGCAAAAACATGTTTAGCACAAGCCTATTAGTTGAACTAATGTTAAAAATGGGGGTATACAGCCCATATAAAAAGATGATAGAATGCATACATTATGCACACAACATTATACAGATATAACCTCATTTATATGATCCAGAGTAATGCAGACGCAGTAATGCATTTGTAAAATTACTCATACTGGGAAAATTAACTTCCTTGCTGATCACAGTACTATTTCACATTTGTCCTTGGTTTAATAATCAAATTGAAAAACATTATACAATAACAACTTCAATCAGGGTCTGACTGATGGCGGGGGCCCCTCCCCTGATGCGTTAAACTTACACGCACTCAGGGGAGACAGGCAGGAGCCCCTGCTGGGGGGGGGTTAGGGAGGCGCAGTGGGTGCCCCTGAGGGATTTATGGGGGCACAGCTGTGGCCCCTAGGGGGGGTGAGAGACACGGGCAGCGAGGACACCTGCTGAGCCCCTGGGTTTATTCTGAAATTAACAAGTGAATTTGGCAATCAGAAAAATCTAAAGCAACTGGACTAAGTAACTATTGAAGACGTTTCACTACTCATCAGGGCAACTACTTCAGTTCAACTAACTGGTTTGGAAAGTCCTCAGCATATAGAATCCTCCACTGATCCAATCACAATGGCACACTGTAATTCTTCAGAAAGGTGACACCTGAAACTCACAGAGGTGTAAATGCTGTGGGGTTACTTTGATAGGATTACGAAGTATCATGCAACTCATAGAGACAAATGTAACTTGCAAAAGTTGCATGAATGGATGTGTGAAGAGTTCTGAAGTTGCCGGGATACAGATGTTAGAACAGCATTGTATGTAGCAGGCAGATGGTGTTGAAGGCCCCTGTTTAGAGAAAATTTGGACATTGCTATCTTCAAAGGAGTGTGCCTTGTCTTTTAGGTGTAGAAAGACAGCCGAGTCTTGTTCTGTAGAGTTGACCCTCCTGTGCTGAGCCATTTGCTCTGTGAGCAGTCGCTTCAACTCCCCAATGTATAGGTCTGTGCACTCCTCACTACACTGGACTGCATATACCATATTGCTTTGTTTTTCCTATGATGTTGGATCTTTTGGGTGTACTAGTTTTTGTCTCAGTGTGTTGCTAGGTTTGAAAAACACAGGGATGTGGGAAGTGACACCTACCTACCTAAACCAGTGACTTGTTGTAGTTCCTTGAAAGTTAAGGAACCCCTTTCCACTTCTTCCATGTTCAATTTGGCTACAATTTTGTAGTGATTCAGTTCAGTCAGTTGAACTGAAGAAGCTGTGACTTGGATGAATGAAACTTTCATAGTCCATTTCTTTTTTGTGTAGGTTAGTCTGCAATAAAGCTTAATAACAGCAGTTATTCTGCCTAAGAGTGCTTCCTCTATTCTACACATTTCTAGATTTCTTTTTTGTTGACTATAATGTACAGATGATGGCTGCTTCTCTCACATGGTGCAATAATACCAGTAGCAGTACGCTTTTAAAAAAACATACTGTGCATAGTGATGAGTGATTTTTTTCACCAGGCGTGCAATCACTGCAAAATTCTGCATTTCGGCATTGGCAAATTGCTTCACAAAACTGCTTTGAAAAATTTGCTGTGACAAAAAAATTTTAGAATGAGAAAAAAGTTGCATCAAAAAAGTCGCAGTTGCATCCAAAAAATTGTCATGTTATGCAAATTTTTAGCAGTTTCGCTAACTTTTCAGCAAAGTGAAATGGGACAGATTCACTTATCACTAACTGTGTATATATTGAAATCCAATCTTATGCATATTATAGTGCATATTATATTAATAGTTTGAATAGAAGGCTGAAGGAAATAAGTTTCAAAAAATTTATATAGTGTAATTGAAGTTTATTTTGCTCGACAAACACAATAGAAAACAATTAGTAATTATTTCTTAGGGTGACAGGTCCCCTTTAACACCTCCTAGGAGAGTGGGTGTTACTAAAAAAACATTGCGGAGTGTTTGTGAAAACAAGATGGAGTTTGCAGTCGGATTTTTGTTGGATTGTGAAGAAGAGAATCAAGTATGTGATCGCCCTAGAGTGATGCATCCAGTTTTCAGGGAACCTGTCATTTTCAGAACAGTAGTTTTCAGAAAGTAACAGGTACGTGCGTAATAGTGTGCTAATATTGTGTGCTATGAATTAACTATTAAATATATTGCATGCTTTAAATTATGGCTTAAAAATATGCCATTGCAAGATAAATAATGGCAATAACATTGCTTCTTAATTCAGACGTGTCCTTTTTGTGAATTAATTATTAATTCTCAAAATATAAGAAGTGATAATATTTTTAACACTTGTGAATCGCCCCTATGTGTCTTACCTTAGAAGTAAGTAAATATGAAAAGTGGAAAGTGGTGCTTTTTGTGATGTTTTTTTTGTTTAAAAACGAATGCTTAAATGGTACTTTCATAGGTTTGTCTGTGTGTGTGTGTGTGTGATTGTTACCAGAAGCAAACAGGCTGGAAGGAGAGCTCAGAAAAGAAGGAAAACAACAGACATTGTTGCTACTATTGTTCTGGTGCTACTCATCCCCCATTCTGCTAATTATTTAGGGTTGGGGAAAAGAAGCAGAAATGGTTGGCTGGTTTTAAAAGCCAGTGCAGAGTAGTGATGATGAATCTGTCCCGTTTAGCTGCATCAAAAAAATTGTTAATTCTGGAAAAGGACACATGACAATTTTTTTTTGACACACAGAGAATTTTTGGGCAGCAAATTTTTGCACCCGTTTCACAAAAAAATCCACCAATGGCGAAATGTGGAAATTCACTGAGAATATTTTTGCCTGCCGAAAAATATAGCAATGTCCAAATTTTTGACAAAGAAGGCCACTGGTTTGAAGAGGTTTAAAAGAGGTTGTTCATGTTAAGGTGGAAAATTCATTCTTAAACAAGGGCGGGGGCCTTCACCACCATCTGTCTGCTACATACAATGCAGTTCTAACATCTGTACCTCAGCGGTTTCAGAACTCTTTACACATCCATTCATTGTCCCGCATTCATGCAACTCTTGCAAGTAACATCTGTCTCTATGAGTTGCATGATACTTTAGTAATCCTATCACAGTAACCACACAGCATTCACACCTCTGCGAGTTGTCACCTCTCTGAAGAGTTACAATGTGCCATTGTGATTGGATTAGTGAAAGAATTTATATGCTGTGGACTTCCCATACCAAGCATACCAAGATCGCCAAGCAAGGAGTTTCAGCCCATCCTGGCTCCTTGATTCCAAAAACCCATGCTCCAGAGCTCCAGGTCCCATCCAGTACCCCCGAAGATCCTGTGCATGTTGGAAGGGCACATCTCTCTGAGCTAGAGAAACTTCAGAGGCATTCAGCTGGTCTGTGCTTGTATTTTGGAGGCAAGGCTGACTTTGCTATTAACTGCAGGGAAACACCAATGCCTAGGTAAGATTGGGGAGTCTTATCTGGGCAGCCCTGAACTTTCTCCCCAAAAGAACTCCCACAGATTCCTGCTTTCTGGGCAGTTCCAGCTGGCTTCCAGAACTGTTAACTTTAAAGCTTTTCCTTTAATCAATCCTTGATGTCTGAAATCATCTCTGTGACAACAGGGGAATTCTCTCTGAGTGTGGGGTCTCTGCATAAAGAAAAATGATCCTTTTCTCATCATCAATTGTCCTTCTGCTCCGGTGGTATTGGGTCTACCCCTGGCTCCATCATTGATTGGTCCACCAGCCAAGTTTCCCATTGGAGTCCATACTGCCTCAAGAATTGCCTGGCCCCCACATGTATCCAACAAATAACATTTGCCTGTGTTGAACCTCAAGACCTGTCGCCCGCATATAAAGACTTTTTGGTGTCTTCTGCAAGAAGTCTGCAAAATTCTTCCTCCTCATTGCCCCTATGACTGTCCATCAATCTTCTAACTGGAACCATGCCCCCTAGACGCCATACCTACCCCCTATCTCCAGCTGAGGCCCAAGCAATGAAGGGCTACATCCAAGATAATCTTTAGTGAGGCTTCATACGGCCATCTATCTCTCTTGCTGGGGCTGAATTCTTTTTTGTAGAAAAGAAAGATGGGGGTCTTTGTCCTTGTATTGATTACAGGGGCCTCAACAAGATTACTGTTAAGACCCGTTATCCCCTACCCCTCATCTCTGAGCTGTTTGACCAGTTGAAAGGGGCTAGGGTCTTCACTGTATACTAGGGGGGATTAGTAGAAGATGACCTTTAACAGCAGAGATGGGCATTATGAATACTTAGTGATGCCCTTTGAGCTATGCAATGCCTCAATGAAATCTTCAGGGGTCTTCTGGATCAATCCTTAGACAACATTCTATTTTTTTCCAACAACATTAACAGTCATAGAGCCCAGGTACAAAAAGTACTCTCTCATCTGGGGGAAAACTTTCTCTACAACTTCAAGCTGGAAAAATGTGTCTTCTAGGTCCCCAAGATTTCATTCCACAGGTATATCATCTCCCAGGAAGGGTTTGAGATTGATCCTGCCAAAGTTTCCTGTATTCAGGACTGGCCCCTTCCTACCTGTACTAAGGCCATACAAAGATTTATTGGCCATCTTGTTTCAAAGGCAAACACTGTATGGGAAGTTACATCCCTGTGAGTACTTTTCTAAATAATTTTCTGCTGCTAAGGAAAACCACGGCAATGGAAACCAAGAATTACTTGCAGTCAAGATAGCCCTAAATAAGTGGGGGCATCTTCCAGAAGGTACACTGCATCCCATCACCTTTTTTATATACCATACAAATCTGGAATATATTCAGGCTCTCAAAAGACTGAATCCTGAGTATCATCACAGTGAAGATAAGGATCCAATCATTTCTCCTAGCAGTATTGTTGCCTCTCTGGTTCCACAGTTCATCTCTCAGATTCAGTCTGCTCAATTCTCTGCATTCCCTGACACTCCCATTGGCATGGCTTATATCCTGAACTTCATCATTCTATTCCTCAGTAGACTCGTTGTTCCAAACAGGCCGGGCATCCAGGAGTGAGAAAGACCATGGACTTGTTAAACCATCTTGTATGGTAGCCATCAGTGCAGGAAGACACTTCTTGCCCCATCTAAACCCAGTCATTCTCTCCCATGTGGGTTATTATAGCCTCTTACTATTTCCTATTGACCGTGGACTCACAGCCATGGATTTAATTGCTGTGTTGTCACCTTCCAAGCCACTGCTTTAGCAAGATGGCACATTTGATCCCGCTATGTAAGCTTCCATCTGCTCCTTATTCATTACATTTTTCACCTCAATGGATTTCAGTCACAGAATGTGTCTGACAGAGGTTCGCAATTCATTTCCAAATATTGGTGTTCCTTGTGCAAATCCATCTGCATCTTTCTCCAGTTTTTCTCAGCTTATCACCCCCAGTCACATGGAACTGCTGAATGGGTAAATCAAGCTCTTGAACAATTTTTAAGATGTCATGTGTCTTTTTGCCAGGATGACTGGTCCGACCTTGTCCCCTGGGCACAGTTTGCCCATAACAATGCCTCTCATGCATCAGAAGATCACAAATTTTGTGTTTTTATGGTCAACATTCCCAAGCCTTTCCCCACGACTTTCTCCTTTCTGATATTTCAGCAGCTAATGATCATGTGGCCCACATCTACAATCTGGAGTGCCACTAAATCAAATTTAGAAAAAAACGCACTGGCTCAAAAGACCTATGCTGATAAATGTCTCCTCCTACTCTTGTCATTGTGGATGGGGCCAGCAAGAATAGGAAGCTGAGAAAATTCTGGGTTCAAGGTTAAGATAAAAGGATGCCAAGGATGTGAATTTCCCAGGTTCCTTTTTTTTGTTACCACAGTTTATGGAAGCAATATCATAGGCTAATATTAAATAAATTCTATTTAATTGCAAGTTCACAATACTTTGCCACTTAGTGATTTACTTACAGTTTAGACATTGGAATAAAGACTGATGGAACATAACCCTTGACGTTTTCTGTTGGTTGAGAAACTGAGAGGGGCAAAAAAACATAACTGTTAAGGCACATTGTTATACAAATAAAACTTAATAACAGTACTAAGCCAGTTTGTCAATACTGTAGCCAGTTCAAGGCTACAGATGGATCTGAAGACCCTTACCCTCATTTCCTGTTGTCTTCCTGCAATTCTCTCATGTAGCCTGATTTCTGTGCCTTTGCTCCCTCTACATGTGACATCATATGGCTCAGTTTTTCAACCCTATGTAACTATGTAGGCAGGGAGATATGCTTTGGGAGGTGGGACAATGAAGGATTCTCTGCACTCTCTCTAGCTCATTAATATCCTTCTTAAGAACTGGAGCCCAAAACTGCACTGCATACTCAAGGTGAGGTCTTACCAGAGACCTATAAAGAGGCAAAATTATGTTCTCATCCATTGAGTCAATGCCCTTTTTTATGCAAGACAGCACTTTTACTGCTTTTTTTGTTCTCATCAACCAACTGACCCCTCTGTGATAAGGGTCCCACCCCTTCTTGCTTCATTTTTTTTTACTATTTACATATTTAAAAAATAAAATTGTTTTACCCCTAGCTGCAATACACCTTTCCATCTATATTTTAGCTTGCCTGATAGCTTTCTTGCATGCTTTATTGGCTTCCTTGTACCTGATGGACGTTTTAGTTGTCCCAGCTAACCATAAAGCTTTTGTTTTGTGATGTGTTTCCTTGTTTACAAGGGGAATACTTACCTGTATTCCTTTTAAGCAATGTTTTAAAGATATTCAATTTTCCTTCTGTGTTTAACCCTGTGAAAAGCCTTTCCCAGTTGACACATTGCAGAAATGCCCTTAAACTGGCAACGTCGGAACGGCTAAAATTTAGTGTTTTAGTTACTCCCTTATAGACCTGTCTCTGCAGCATTATCTCAAAGGAGACGATGTTATGATCACTGTTCTCTAAATACTCACCCACACAAATGTTAAACATGAGTTCAGTATAATTAGATATCACCAGGTCCAAAAGAGAATCATACCTAGTAGGTTCTTGAACTTTATGCGTAATTGCACCAGCAGCAGCCCAGGGTATCAGGTAAGTGATTACAATCACTGGGGGGGTGCCAAACATTTGGCATATTTTGTCATTTTTACTTTCCTTTTTTCTTTTAAGGGGGTTGCATGACCATTTTATGAAAATATATGTTAAAGAGGACTCAAAGGTGATTAAAATCACAATTCCCCCAGGAGCTTATGACAACAGCAGAATTAGGTGACTATGGGGCCGATTCACTAAAGGTCGATAAAACGAGCACAATTTATAGCATGCGGTAAAAATTTTATTGCTTCTTCTTTTTTTGCAACTTAACGCTCGATTTACTAAATGGACAGGCGTCTTAATTAAGACGCGTTGTTCTTTGTGTTATTTAACACGCAATGAGCGTTTTTCTTGCGTTATTTCTCTCTGCGCGCGATATATTTCGCCACGTGCAATATTATTGCACGATGTTACGCACATAACCATTACTTTTGAAAAACTACTGTTCTGAAAATTACCATTTCCCTGAAAACTGGAGGATGCATTGCTCTAGGGCCAACACATCTGCCTGGCCTGGTATGTATGGCATCTGCTGTGGAAAAGCTATTTGAAACATAAGAAATAATTTGTATGACTTTATCTAGCCATGTCAGAATTTTATAGTGGTTTACTATGAGGTACTTAAGTAGGAAATTAGATAATGGGTTGCAGTAGATGTGGTCTGCTTAGGTATTACCAAACATTTTGATGTTTTACAAGGTATTATTGATGCTGTCTGAACATGTATAGCAAACTGGCTTAAGGATGGTGAACAGAGGGTGGTTGTCAATGAGAATTCTCTGCCCGGAGAAGGGTTCTTAGTGGGTCCCACAGTAAGTATGGTATTTCATTTGTTCATTAACTGGGGGGAGAGTGCATTGTATTTGTGTTTGAAAATAAAAATATGCAAGCCACTTACACCCAAAATGGGATTACCTTAGACACATCCTTGAAGAGGAAGGGCCTTAGAATACTTGAAAAGTAGTTTTGTCCCACCAACTATAGATGTTGTAACAGAATCATATACTAATTTGGTTAAAAAAAGAAGGAAAACTCAAGCAAAAGATTAAGACCAAACCTTTACTTGGGTTTAGACCTAATTTAACTTGACAATAAAAAACTTAAAATTAAGGAACTTTGACCTAGAACATAATATTTAGATAGAGAGATATTAGTGGATAGAGAACTGGCTAAAGGATAGATCACAAAGAGTGGTGGTAAATGAAACATTTTTTAATTGGACCAGTGTTTTTAGTGGAGTACCACTAGTTTATTAATGACCTGGAGGTGAGCATAGAAAGTACTGTTTCTATTTTTGCTGACGACACTAAATTGTGCAAGACTATAAGTTCAATACAGGATGCTGCCACTTTCCAGAGTGATTTGACAAAATTGGAAAACTGGGTAGCAAAATGAAAAATGAGGTTCAATGTTGACAATTGCAATCCTACTTTGGTAGAAATAATATAAATGTAAGTTATACACTAAATGGTAGTGTGTTGGGGGTATACTTAATTGAGAATGATCTGGGGATTTTTGTAGATAACAAGTTGTCTAATTCCAGGCAGTGTCATTCTGTGGCTACTAAAGCAAATAAAGTGCTGTCTTGTATAAAAAAGGGCATTGACTCAATTTTGCCTTTTAATAGGTCCCTGGTAAGGCCTCACCTTGAATATGCAGTGCAGTTTTGGGCTCCAGTCCTTAAGAAGGATATTAATGAGCTGGAGAGAGAACAGAACTGTGCAACTAAACTGGTAAAAGGGATGGAAGATTTCAACTATGAGGTTAGACTTTCAAGGTTGGGGTTGTTTTCTCTGGAAAAAAAGGAGCTTGCGGTTGTTTTCTCTGGAAAAAAAGGTGCTTGTGAGGCAACATGATTACTCTGTACAAGTACATTAGAGGGGATTATAGACAGATAGGGAATATGCTTTACTATATAAACAATCAGCGCACCAAAGGCCACGCCTTTAGATTTGAGGAATAGAACTGTCATGCTTTTCACCATTGGCATTTTTTTTTTCGTGAAATGGCAGCAAAAATTCTCCATGTATTAAAGAAACTTGTGCGCGAAGTTCGAAAATTTTCCACCATTTTGCTTATCACTAGTGTAGACAGATGCCTGTTGTTATCTCTGTTGTTGTCATCAACCAACTAACCCCCTTGTGATTATAAAGGTTCCACCCCTTCTTCATTTTCTTACTATTTACATATTTAGAAAAAATTTGATTTTTTTTACTCCTTGCTGCAATACCGCTTTCCATTTTTAGATATGATTTCGAGATAATCAGCTTTTGAGATGTGAATATTAGGATGGTACCCAGTTAAAAACAGTTTTTTGTAAGAAAGAGACTGATCTTAACAGTCTGTTTTAATATTAGGGATGCAATGATTCCAGGATTCGGGCAAAATTTTCTTTCTGAGAAGGATTCTGTGCTTTTTGCCATAATCCTTAAAAACACTGACTTTTTGTCACATTTTTTCATCGCTCACTGTGAGCGCGAATCTCTTTAATCCTTCTTTATCCTAGTTTATGTATGTATATGAAAATTAGGATTTGGTTCGGTATTCAGCTGAATCTTTTACAAAGGATTCAGGGTTTGGCTGAATTCCAAAATACTGGATTCAGTACATTATACTAGTTTTCATCCTCCAACACTGAGGAATACTTTACCTAAGACACAATTTAAGTGAGTTAGACGCATTACTTCTGAATAACAGACAGAATATCTGAGAATGGAGTAAATGCAACAGAGGTTTATACAAAGAGGGTACCCAAGGAATCTCTTAAATGTATATGGGAGAGAAGTGGAGGCAGTCTCTAAAGAATTTTTGAAAGAGCAGAGAGAAAAAAAGGATTCTTCTAGACTTTCTTTTCTCAGTAAATATATGAGACATTGGCATGTTTTACAGACTTGTGCTCTACATGTGCTGGCTTTTTCTGAAGTTCCCTTGATGGCTTGTTAGAGAAATAAAAATTTAAAAATGTAATTTATCCTGAATACCGCAAAAATGGGGACTTTTCATTGTTTGAATTGTGCTAGTAGTAACAACATCACTAAGGGCTACTTTTTACACATCCACATAAGTTCTCTCTCTCTATTGACCCAGAGAAATCCTGGATCTATCACTACCTGTGGACCAGTCTAGGATGCCCTCAGCATCCTGCATCAATGTGTGCAATGCACTTGGATCTAAAGAATAAGGCTCATGCTTCACTCTGACCCCAAACACCAGAATAACTGGACTTTAAAAATACTCTGCACGATAGCATCCAATTTGCGACAAAGTGCAGGTGTATATGGTTAATTTTGACTTATTGGTGCTTTTTGGTAAAAAAAACATGGTGACTGCTTTCAAAACTGCGTGTTGCTTACAGCATTTGCAGATGTAAATGAACTGCTTTGTCCTGTATTACAAGGAGCAATAATTTGTGGGCGGAGAGGGTCACACTCCCTTTTTACAAAGCACTGGTAAGGCCCTATCTAGAATTTGCAGTGCAGTTTTGGTCTACAGCGCTTAAAAATAATTATTGAAACAAATTGAAACAGAGAAAGTCCAAAGGAGCTACTAAGCTAATATAGAAAATGGAAGGTCTCATTTGTGAGGAGAGGCTGGCTAAGTTGGGGTTGTTTCTGATAGATAAGAGGCTCTTAAGTGGCCATACGAATACTTTGTATAAATATATAAGGGAACCGTACAATAAACTCTCGGATTATTTATTTACCAGTATGTGCTTCAAGCAAGCACAAGGGCATCCCTTCAGATTAGAGGAAATCTCTAAGATGTTGAAAGTTTTTTGTTATAATGAGGATTTTGGTGTTGGGGAAATCTCTTCCCTTAAAAAAGATCTAGAGGAACAATTTTCAGTTGAAGCAATGTCAGTGGTTCTTCATGGTGAGATCAGTGAGGTAGTGGAATGCCCTGCCAGGTGCGGTTTTGATGGCAGATAATATGGTATAATGGTATAATATCCAAGGCTTTAGTTATTTTAAGATCTACAGTTAATATAGATTTTGTAACATATATATTAAATGTGAGTGTATGGATAGGTCTGTAGTAGTATGTGTATAAATGTGTACTGGAGTTCATTTTGAGGGGTTGAACTTGATTGACTTTTTTCTTTTTTTAACCAAACAACTAGATATCTTTGAGGCTGTTGCATAGTTTCAAAAAAGAGTTGGAAAATACCAAAGAAATACCAAGTTACTAAAATTTGGCAACCTTGTAGAAGGATCTAGACAACCTTGCAGTTGGGCAGGTAAGTAGCAGATGGAATTGAATGTTGATAAATATAAGGTTATGCACCTAGGAGGAGAAAGTAATTCTTCCCCCTTTACAAATCAGTGGTAAGGGAACATCTGGAATATGCAGTGCAGTTTTGGTATGGGGTTTATAGCTTTTCTCTGGATCAACTTAGCAGGTAGGCAAGTTTCATTTGATATGGTTTCAGCCTAAATTACTATTTTAGTATGTTTATACTATTCTCCTTCACATGTGAAATCAAATCTTCTCCACATTATTTCTTATTTCTCCTGTGCCTCTCTAATTTTTGCATTTCTCTATCTCCTTTCATACCTGCTCTTAGTTTTATTTCTTTTATTTGTACTTTTTCCTTTTTGAGCTTATCCCCCTTCTGTTTAACCTATGTTCTCTACTTCTGTTTTGTTGTATATTAATTTTGTAGTATCTTGCTACTGGCCTCACACTACATGTGATTTTGGCAGTTGTTTTGGCTTATACTTGTGCAGTCTTATATATTTTATGCTATTTATGCAATGTGGATAGAGGCTTACCTTCATTTTGATGACTATTGTAATGCTTTCCAAATGCTTTATCTTTAGGAACATCTGGGTACAAATAGAGCAGAGGGTTTTCAGGAGCATTTTCTGCCTCTATAACTTTGTATGTACGAAGTATGTCAGGAAAAGGAAGAGCATTCAGTCGGCCTTTATTGTATGGTTCTACTGAATGGAACCTAACTTCACCTGTTTAGAAAAATTAGAATATTAGTTTTGGAAGGGTATAAAGCAGCCAACTTTTCTTTGTAATAAACAGAATGTTTTTTTAAGATATCAATGCTTCACATTTTTATTAAAGGCATATACTACTCTAGACACATTTTGCATTATGGCAACAGGTACTCTTCTGCTATTTATCAAGTCAATTAGCATCTGCTTGAGTAATTCTGTTACTCTTCGCTTAGGACAGTGGTTCCCAAGCTGGTGGGCCAGAAGCAGTGGCGGGTGATGTTCTCAAACTAAAGGCCAGTTAGTGTAAGGTTGGGGGGGAATGCCATTATCTCTTCAGAAACATGGCTAAATATCTGATACTGATTTGTTAAATATAGGTACAGTATTTCTTCCTATCCTAGGTGAGGGTACAAACTAACTTATATTCTTGATGTCGGTGTCATAAAATAACATTAATCACTGTTCTGTAATCCACTCACAGAAATGGAATCCTTTATTCAGAAAGCTCATAATTATGGGAAGGCCATCTCTCATAGACACCATTTAATCAAATAATTTATATTTTTAAAAATGTCCTTTTTTTCTGTAATAATAAAACTGTACCTTGTACTTGATTGTAACTAAGATAAAATTAATCCTTACTAGCAGCAAAACAATCATATTGGGTTTAATTAATGTTTTCATGTTTTTTGTAGACTTTTGTATGATGACCCAAATTATGAAAAGATCCCTTATCTGCTTCTGTGTGATTTTTTCTGTGGTGAGCTCTAAACTCATATTTTGATAAATCTGCCCCTAAACCTTGAGGATCATTTACTTATGCAATTGCAGTGTGTAAAGTGCAATATCGGCAGAAATTGCCATGTTTTTCCCACAATGTAGCATTTTCACTCCAATTCTGGTGTAATTGCAAGGTGTGCACAGAGTTGCTTTTCACGCTATTGCATCTGATAGGTCAAACAAATGAATTTGTGTGAGCATTAGTTAAATTGGGTGCACGCAGCAACTAAAGTATTTTGTAGCGGGGAAGGTGGCAACCTCCACACTCCACAAATGGCATTAGCATGCGATTCTTTGGCTGGAATTACTGCCATGTTCAGAGGTGCAGAGCTGTCAACCGACCCCATGTCATCAGGGAGATAATGATCCAGTCCTTTTTACGCCTGAATACCTCATCACACTGACACAATGACTAAATAAGGTCTCAAAAAGGCCTGGAGTGGATTATCTCCCTCAGGACAAGAGGTTGGTTAACAACTCTGGAGGTGGTAGCACCAAGATTCTTTTGCATCAATAGATGCAATTTTCATAAAAATACTAATGGGTGCTTCCGGAAGAAATCACAAGTGTAAGGAGCATGTTTGGAAGCAAGTACTTTTAATGAATAGCATCAATATGTGCACAGCCTTGCATTCATCTGAGCTCAGGCATGCTTGTTCTTGCATATCTAAATGAGCTTTCTTATGTGTTGGGCTTTTGTACCACACCAAGGCCTCCACAGCCCTTTAGCAGCAAAAAGACAATACCTGAAAAATGCCCCTGTAGCTCTCCATATTATTTTCTGAAGATATACAACTCATGCTCTGGGCTGCTGTCAGTTCAGTTATCCTACAATATACAGTATATACTGTACACAACATTTAATTCACCATACAGTGATTAGTTAAATTAAAACAAAAAACAAAACAAAACGGATTTAGGGTACATGATTATATGGGTTAAAAAAAGACAAAATTCCATCAAGATAAACCCCTCAAACTGACCCCCAGTGCTTGGATGTAGGTAAAATATGTACAAGGCAACAAAAAAGTACCACACTCAACATGCTCGGAGTAACTGTTTTTAACAGACAAACTAAAAATTCCATATACAGTAAATAAAGGTAAATGAAGCCCGCACACTGTTTAGTGCAGATTCAATAACTCTCAGCATATACAATTTTTCAATCCAATATGAGGATAAATCCTCAATAAAGTCCTTATATAGGACCAAAACATTGGAAGCACCGTAAGACATGAAATAAAGTATCATTTTTGCTGTGTATACATATGCATATATGAATATGTATGTGTGTGTATATACATATATGAATATGTATATATATGTGAATTTATATATATATATTATATATACTTATACAGACTTATAAATACACTCAAAAAGTAAACTAAACTCACTATAGCCTTGGGAGCCTTGTTCAAGTAGTCATCAACTTTTAAAGGCATTAATAGAATCAGCCATCAACAGTTTCCCTTCCACAGATCGTAAAACTTACTATCCCATCAAAAGTGATCCACCTTCTAGTAGTGGCATATGTTACAATACACGTCACGTCTGGGTTTAGAACTTGACTGACATCCTTGGAGCCAGTGGGGAACCACAGTCAAGCCATAATTGGGTAGAGGTGTATGTCTCTAGGGTTTGGAACCTGACTGACATTTTTGTAGTCAATGGGGTCCAGGGTTCAACTGGTAATTTTGTGGGAGTTTGCGTGACTGTTACCCTTTATAAGGCAGTGTTCACATACTCAGGCCTCACTCCTGCAAGAACTCTCTGCATCTTGGAGCTCTCCTGCTGCCTACTTGCACTTTGGAAGACTGCTAGCCTGGGAAGACAATTGATCCTGCCATACTGTCTGTCTGGGAAGGCGGTTGATCCTGTCTGCCTGCCCACCTACCTGGGAAGATGGTTAATTCTGCCTGCCATATATTTTTTTTTCTTATTTTGTATTATTTGGTGGGGTGGTGTCTATGGCCAAAATGCTTTGCACAGCCACTGGGGCCTCTAGTTCAATGGAATTTAGTGATTCTGATCCAGAGTATGTGCCGAGTGACCTAGAAGCTGACTTATCTACCAATGCATCAGAAGTGGCAGCAGTAGCACTCTGAGTGTGGTGGAAATGCCTTTGGAGCTGTTGAAGAAGAACGAGGTAGACATGGAAGCAGTGGCAGAGGAGTCCACTGTAGTTGGCGGAGAGCCTGCTTGGGGGCCTTCTGGTTATTCTGCCCTGCTAATTCCCCTTTTAGTGGAGTCCCTGGAGTTACAGTTGAAACAGCTAACTTTGGCCTTCTAGATTTCTTCCATGTATTTGTTACAAAGGCCATCCTAGAGGATATGGTTCTCTACACCTATTTATATGCTGAGTAGTATATTGCCTAAAAGAACTTCTCAAGCTCAGTGAGGTGTCCCACTAATATCCATGAAATTAAAGGTTCTGGGCGCTCACCATAGCAATGGGACTAGTGAAATCCACCACCTTAAAAGTCTACTGGAACACCACTATAGTAATAACCATCCCTCTCTTCTCAGCTGTCATGCCTCAAAACTGTTACTAGATTTTACTGAGGTTTCTTTACTTAAATGATAATGTCACAGCTGCCCCCCCCCCCCCGATAAGCCTGATCATGACAGGCTGCATAAAGTGAGGCCCCTTATAGGCCCGAACCTAGGGCGGCACAAGTTTAGGGGCAACAAGTTTTTTAAATCTTGGGGACCTCTCTCCACTGCTCCACTGTCTGGGAGTTTAAATGTCTGATGTCCGCGCATGCACACATGGTGGGGGGTGCCTTGGGGTGCCCGGGTTGGAAATCTGGAGCTGGCTTCACAGAGGTTTACACCCCCTCCCAAAAAATTTCCATAGATGAGTCCCTAACGCTTTAAAAGGGGCATCTAAAATTTTGGCAGTACATCCCGAGTAAGTGTTCTAGCTATGCGATCAAACTTTGCGAAAGCAGCTACGGGTACACCCAATAATGTTCCATTCATGAAGGCAAGGACTCCAGTTTAGACCCCCAAGTTTGTCCACTTGGTTTGACTGTAAGTGGCAAGATTGTGTAGGAGCTCATCACCCCACTGCTGGGCCAAGGTTACCACTTATAGGTGGATAACTTTCATACTATTATACACTTGTTCAGAGCCCTCCACTCTTCTGGCACCCCAGCCTGCAGCACAGCCAGGTGTAACCGAGAAGGCTTGCCCAGGAAACTGGTAAATAATGGGGATACATATGTTCTAAGAAGCAATGAGCTCCTGACAATAAAATATCATGATACCAAAAATGTACTGATGCAGCCAAGAGTACAGCAAACACATGGGTGGCATAGATAAAACAGATCAAAATGCAACACTAATATAACACCACCCGAAAAACAAAGTCCTGGTATAAAAAAGCTGCAATTTACAAATGGCCCTTTACAAGTATCCGTTTACAAGTACCAGCTGCAGTTGCTCCCTGCCTTGCTGTCTGTTGCTTTTTCCCTTATGTCTTCTAGGAGCCTGATGATGGAGCCACCAGTTGGCTCAACCATCAAGCCAGAGCACAAGCCAGAGGATGACAGCTTTAGGCACCTTACATGGTGGAAACTGCCAGCACAGGACTACCAACTAGTGATGAGCGAATCTGTCCCGCTTCGCCGAAAAATTTGGTGGAAACAGCCAGCACAGGGCAAACTCACACAATCTTTCAAAAGATTTGCGAAATGGTGAAAATGTTGTGCATCAAATGCCTGTTTCGTGAAAAAATACGCCAATGGCTAAACAGGGAAATTCGACGCAAATCCATGCCTGGCGAATTTTTCCGCCCATCACTAATGCCAACACACCTCTACAGGACCAACCCACAGATGCTTGGGCTGGAAGTGCTTCAGGGACAATGAAGGAGAAACCTTCCTGCCTTTGTGCAGCCAACCCACCTGGGAGTTAACAGGCAGAAGACCCTCCTCTCCTGGGTACAGTATATAAATCGATCATGGGGAATGTGACACAATCACAGAGAGCCCTTCGGTTTGTGGAACTTATAGGAATAGTTCGCATTCATTGACCAAAGCATTATAACAGTTTTCGTGATTATGTGCAAAAGCACTGTGTCAACCCTTCCCCGGTAACTTGCCGGCACATGCTTAAAATATGTTGCATTAGAGTTCCATGCAGGGGGCCCAAGAGGCTGGTATACTTCACCTCTTTCCCAAGGTCGTGGAACTGCCATCTGTATAAGACAGGTAAATCCGTTCTCAGCAGGACTTCCATAGTGGCTGTCACCATGGATGTATAAGCCTCAATGGACAACGTTTTGTGCAAATAATTACTCAATAGTCATGTAACTACTTTTATGTCAGCATAGATAGATGCATCTCAGAGAGCCTCTATGGACCATGACAATGGAACGGGGACTTGTGAATGTCACAGGGCGGGGAGGAGGCCTTTGTGGGGCTGCCTGGTGCTATATCCTCGACTGAGGTGACTCTTCTGGAAGTCCCCTGTGTGAGACCTGGGTGACCATACCTGGCTTTCCCCCCTGTGTGCCTGGAAGTCCCCCACATGAGACCTTTGTGGCCATACCCTGCTTTCCCTCTTGGGTGCCTGGAAGTCCCCCGCATGAGACCTGGGACGGCCATAACTGGCTTTCCCCCTTGGCGCCTGGAAGTCCCCCTCATGAGATCTGGATTTGACAATTTTTTATGTAGCTATTAGTTATTTATTTCTATATCTATTTATACATATATATTTTTATGTTTTTTTTTTTCATTTCTATTCCTTTCTTTTTTTTATTATTATTCTTATTGCGAGGAATTCAAAGCAATATCTGTTTCATTTTAGTCTTCCCTTTCGCACCTGGGGGGAGGGCACCTGTCTGCTCAGACTCCCAGTGCCATAGTAGCTGGCTGCTGCCTTTGCACTTTGGCGGTGTTCTGCGGATAAGCAAAGGAAATACCCTGACACTCAAAAAGTCCTCCAAGGAATTGTCACAAGATGATGGATCCCTGTTTCTGGGGGTTAGACCTGGTGGTGGTACCTACCACAACTTAAAGTGCTGTCAATAACTGGCAGTAAAAGGGATTAAGGCATTAATAGAATCAGCCATCAAAACATCACCCAGTAGGTCATTTCACAACCTCACTGCTCTCATTGCGAGGAACCATTTTTATTGCTTTAAATGAAAGTTCAGTTACTCAATTCTAATGGGTGGTAACTGATTCTTTGATTTTTATTTTGGATGTAAACCCCACCCCGCGTTGTCGGTCTATAATTCTCTGTAATCTCATCCCCTTGGTACACCTTTTCTCCAGAGAAAACAAATCCAACCATGATAATCTTCCCTTATTATTTAATTCTTCAATTCCTGTCAGGGGCGGGCCAAGCTGACCGGACACCCTAGGCAACCGGGTTGGCCACCTTGCTCCTGCATCTCCTTCCTCCCCTTCGCATGTGCTTTGGTGCCTATGTGCAGTTACGGGGGCGGTGCGATGTGATGGGTCATTGCCCCCACCGCGTATTGACAAGCGGCAGGGGCAATGACAAAGGAGCGCAGACTACGGGTAGGCAGGAGAGGCTACTGCCTGGTGCCCCCCAATCGTTGCGCCCTAAGCAGCTGCCTCATCTGCCTACCCCTAGTTTCGGCCTGATTCCTGTTTAGTTTTATGCCTGCACTTTTTCCAGCCTATTAATATCCCTCTTTAGGATTTGGGGTAAAATAATGTTTTTTTTTATCCCTCGAGTTAATATCCTCTTTTTATGCCATAGATCTTTAGTTAGTTTAGATCCCCAACAAGTGCCTTGTGAGCAATATGTTGCACACCACTCCCTTTGATGTTGCACCCAGTGGCTTCAGAGTAGGTGCTCATTTTTAAATTTCTGAACTGGAGGCAAGTTTTGGAAGCACAGTGACACAGTTGTATTCCAAGCAGAGCCTCCAACAAGCTAGCAGTCCACATGGGGCAACCAAATAGTCAATCACAGTCTTAATTTGGCATCCCCAAAGAACTTTTTTCATGCTTGTATTGCTCACCAACACTTTTTACATTTGAGTGTAGCTCATGGGTAAAAAGGTTGGGGATTCCTAGTCTAGAATTACACCTTTGCTCACAAAAAATCCCAAATTTCCCTCAACCATGGAGGGCCCAGACATTACCTTTTATTGTATAGCTGGCATACCAAAGTCCATAACCTCAAATTTACAATATACCAACACTGATTTGTCAATTTCCTACCCAATTCTCCAATTTACTCCAATCACTCTTCAAAGCAGCAACATCGTGAATGAAACGTATAGTTTTGCACAATTTAGTATCACCAAAAAAAATACTTTTTTAGTACAGGTATCTGTATGTGTAGTTTTTATATCTGAATGTATAAATATGTCTGTTTATATACAGTATGTGATAAATGTGCACTGGAGTTAATTTGGAGGGGTAGAATGGAATTGTCTTTTTTTAACCCTCAAAACTATGGAACTATGTACCCTTCTTTAAGACCTTTCGTTAGCCCTTTATCTGTGATCCATGAAGTCATTCTTTAACCCTTTCACTGCCACCAATGTACGGCTTACATTGTTGCAGTAAAAGGCCGTACGTTGTTTGGCAGATAAAGGTACTCGTACGTTGTTTGGCAGATAAAGGTACTCTCTGCAGAAGCAGAGTTTTTAGCGATGACAGCCCCCTGGGCAACGAGCCAGGGGGGCTGTCATGTTGACCCTGCGATGCAGGGCCGACCCCCAAGCAGCAGACGCAATTGTATCGCATCTGCTGCTTCGTCGTCACTTCCTTCCTGTTCCCTCCCCCCAAGCACCAGCCCGGATGAAGACTGCAGCAGGAGGACCAGGACTGCGATCCCTGCTTCAGGACAGGTAAGGTGGGGTTTTTTGCACTTACACACACTCACACTCACTTACATACATTTACACACACTTACAGCAGAAAATTTAGCAGTTTTTTTTAATTTTGCACACTTATATACACTAATCTACACACTTACACACTGTCACAACAACTTTTACACATGTACTGTACACCCAAACACTTTTTTTTTTACATTTTTTTTTTTTACCACTTTGTTTTTAGTTTCTTTTCCCTAAAAACTGTAAATTTTGACAGCATGACTATTGGATCAGATATTCTGACCACTAATTACACTGTCGTGTGACTTTGTCGTTTCACTAATTTGCACAATTTTTGTGGTTTTATTGCATTTTTATCCCTGTATTAGTATTCCTGATCTGTTTTTAGCATAGCTTTGCCATGTGTAACTTTGATGTAGAAAAATAACTTTACCTATTTTGAATTCATCAGAATGTGTACTTTCCAAAAATATGTGGTTTTCTGGGGGTCTCTGTATAGTTAGGGGATGTTATGGCACATAATACGCTGTCAGGGGGCTCTGTGCAAAAGCTGAGTTGGCAGGCGAGAAATCCATATGTGCTATTTTTATTTTGGGGTCAGTACATACCACAGACTTTGGTATATCTATGCATATTGGGCATCAAACTGTTCAGTAGACCTTAGGTGTTCCTATTTGGGGTGATTTGCCTTTGTACGCAAGAAATTGTGTGAGATAAATGCAGCAAATTGTAAAATTTTTAGGCGATTTTCTGAAATGTCATAAAAACCACTAACTTTAGGAAAGCTTTTCAGATTGGTACTTTGGTGTAGAAAGGATTCTTTACCGATGTTGGATTTGTCAGAATGTGTACTTTCCAAAACTATATGGTTTTCTGGGTTTTTCTGTATAGTTAGTGGGTGTTACGGCACATAATATGCTGTCAGGGGGCTCTGTATGCAAACAGGAAAGCTTTACAGCTTGGTACTTTGGAGTATAAAGAAATGTGTACCCATTATAGATTCAGGGGAATGTGTACTTTCCAAAAATATATGACTTTCTGGGGTGAGTGTACTTTTTTTGTACCATTATCCCACATAAAGGATGTAAATGTGTTGATTTTGCAGGAGCTGAAATGACAGATCATATGGGGGTATGTTCACTTTGGGGCCCCTACATGCCACATACTTGGGTAAACCTATACATATTAGGCATTAACTGTTCAGTGGACCCCTAGCGTTCAAATTTAGGGTGTTTTATCTTGGTACCTAATGCTGTGTGGGAGATAAGATGCTGCAAAGTGGAAGCTTTGAGGGGATTTTTGGAAATGTCATCAAAATTGCTACATATAGAAAAGCTTTGCGGCTTGGTACTTTGGAGTAGAAAGACATGGGTACCCATTTTAGATTTGGGAGAATGTGTACTTTCCAAAAATATATGGATTTCTTGGGTGAGCGTACTTTATACTAGCTTTATTCCACATATAATGATGTAAATGTGTTGATTTTGCAGGAGCTGAAATGACAGAAATGACAGATCATATGGGGGTATGTTCACATTGGGGCCCCTACATGCCACATACTTAGGTAAACCTATACATATTGGGCATAAAACTGTTCAGTGGACCCCTGGCGTTCATATTTAGGGTGTTTTATGTGGTTACTTTATGACCTATAGGAGATAAGATACTATAGACTGGAAGCTTTGAAGTGATTTTTTAAAAAAATTTCACAAATTTTGATAAAAACCAATAAATTTGGGAAAGCATTGCGACTTGATAGTTTGGAGTAGACAGACAGTTGTGCCTATTCTGGATTCCCCAGAATCTGTTCTTTCCAGAAATGTGTAATTTTCTGGGATAAACCTTCTGTTAGTGGATTTTTTGGCCTTGAAATCTAAAGTATGCAGCTTTCTGAAGCAGTGCTTTGGATATTTGGTAGCGTACTGCTGGGAGTCTTTGACCTATACAAGTGAGAAATCTTCATAAAACTATATATATTTGGCATTGGCACGTTCAAGAGACATGGGACTTTCCAAATCAGTTGTATTTTTGTGCATAAAATAATTTTTGTTTCTGGTATGTGTGTTTATATTATGGAAAATGGGATTTTAGAAGCCTATATCTTGTTACAGAATTGATTTCACCAAAATTCTACCATATTTTGAAAGCTTAGGTTGTCCTGAAAAAAACAATATATTGTTTTCCTGGGTAAACTAAAAGTCCCCCCGAGGAAAGGCCCCTAAAGTGAAACAGTGCAAAATGTTCAAAAACTGTCTGGCAGTAGAAGTTCCGCTTTGACCAAAATGGCGGGCAGTGAAAGGGTTAAAGTCCTTCATCTACCATTAATTTGGTCATTGCTACCAATATGTACCAAGACAGCTGGGTCATGTCTAGGGTTGCCACCTCTCCTGCCCAGGAACTCTGGACAGGGAGACAGGGAGGTAGGGTGGCAGGGTGTGACGTCAAGGGGGCCAGGGCAGTGACATTCAAAGGGAGGTTCACACTTTCACAGGGACATGACACGACGATTTGTCAATCTTTGAGAATCCTGTCTGGTTGACCCAGGCAGCTCTACCAAAAACTTGGCTGTCCAGGTCAAAACCGGACAGATGGCAACCCTAGTCATGCCCAGCTTAATCCAGTAGTTTAAACCCTATCACTAAGGAGACAGCAAACTGTTGAGTTGCATAATGGGTAACATATTACCTCCCTACCTTCTCTCCCCTCCCTGCTGTAATCTGAGCTACCAGCTTTCTACAGAATAAATATAGAGTTCTAGCTTGCACTCTTGTGGCTAATCTATTGGCAATAAAATGCCCAAATGCCTTTCCTTCTCCTTTAAGATCTACAGTTAGTTTAGAATAGAAATATGAAGCTTTAGTTTCTGTGACAGATATAATTTCAACCACTGCTAACCTTTTGAAAATTTCCAATGACCACTAAATTTAGCTTCTCAACTGCAACCTAGAACATGTGCAGTGTCACTGACATCCAAAAGATAGCCTAAGAAGACCAGACATTTGGAAGTTGGTATGGGCAAATCTGAAGATTAGGATTGTTACTGTTATAGGATTGCAGAACCTCTACCTGGAAGATAGAGGTAGCTTTCAACACACTTTGAAACTCTGGTATGATACTTACCAGTGTCTGACAGATCCACCCAAGTAAATGTAATGCTTCCAAGATGACTTTCACTAAACCGCAGGAGAAAAGTTCCAGGTATCTTATCCTTCAAAAGGGCTCGTTCCTTCTCCTTGCTTACAAATCCCATGATGCAACTAGCAAAATGAAAAGCACATGTCTGATTATCACTCAATAAAAAAAAAAATATATATATATATCTTTTTTTTAATACTTGTAAAACATGTAATAATGTTCATGACATTACAGTAGTTATAACTACCCTATGAAAAAAATGATAAAAAATATGTGCAGTAAATGGGGTGGAGACAAGATGGTGAACTAAACATATGCACATTGAAGGAGCTTCCTGCCTAGTAAAATATACAGTGCAAATCCTTTAATCTTGCAGTAGTTCACGTAATGGCAAACAGCACACCACAAAAGAAGTAGTTAGTAGTTTTAGTCCCTTCTCCCCTACCAGTATTTTTAAATTATGCAGCTGGATTTCAGCATATAAAATGGTATTTATGCATACTTTTTGAAGGAACAGATTACAATTATGGGTACATTAGGGGTTTCAATGTTGTGTGGGGCTCTTTACAGGAGAAAGAAAGGCATTTTGGAATTTTATTGCAAATAGATTAGCCACAATAGTGCAAGAAAGAACACTTTATTTATTATGCAGAAAGTTTTCCCATACCTGATTTAACCCTTGATGCTCCCTCTGCCAGTTTAGCTTGGTTTCAGTAACTTCTGTGCTGCAGCTCTGGCTGCTGGTAGCTCAGATTACAGCAGAAAGTGGGGGAGGGAGGAAAGAGGGGTGAGAGAAGGTGGGAGAGGCGGATTGAGCTGCACAGATTTGTGTGTCCCCTGAATGATTTTTCTGAGAGAAGGAAGTCCAATACAAAAAAACATATGTACACAAAAGATAAGTCCTATGTTTCTTTTGATAGAGGACTTTTCTGAGAGTGTTTATGAGCGTTTTGTATGTATGTATGTTTTTCAGTGAATAGGGAGTACTGACCCAGGGTCTGAGGTAAGTCATTATAATTACTACTCCAGCCATGAGTACAGGGCTCTCTTTGTGTATTGTGTATAGTGGCAGTTAATGTAGTTCCACTTGAAATACAAGCAATTTATGGGTGTGGTAAAAAATTATGCACTTCACTGTACAGGGCAAAAACATGAATTCAGGGAAAGCGTTTTACTTTATGGGTAAAAAACATGGTGAACAGTACTGATTTTATTTGACCATACGCTCTTCACTTACTGGCATATATAAATTATACTTTCTTTCTGTCATTGTTACCTAAGTGTTTTGTTACTGTACATTTCAATTTGTACATTACTGTTACAGATTACTAGATCCAATACTGCATTATTCTGTTTGAGGCCTACTAAATTTGCAAAACGACATTATTAAGTAAATGTAAATTTCTTAATTTAATCATATTGACAGTACTTGGCTTGGTCCAAGCTTACATTTTTTTGTGTTTGTAACTAGAGCTGAACCACTTTTTTTGACAAGGAGGAGGACTACAACTCCTACAACTAATTTAGCTTCCCAATTTGTGAATAGTTCTACCATTACGGCTTAACAGTGAATTACGTATACTTCATCTCCCTTTATCTTCAAATATTCAAATCATACTTACACAAACCCTACTGTGTACCCTATGCTTATGAAATATGGTATAGCTTTCAATATTTACTGACCAGACATATTACAGTAAATTATTTACTGGGGCCAATTTCAATTCCTTGTTTAATTAAGTTCCATTAATAAATAGCCTAAACAGTGGCATCATTTGTATTTATTAACTTACCCATCAATCCAAATTGACAGAAGATATTTCTTGATCAACTCTAGAATGCCTTCAATCCATGCCCAAAATGAAAAAGGCTTTCCAGGCAAATGCTCCTAATAACATAAACAATATTGTATCATACATTCAGAAAGCTATGAGTAAAATACGTATTATTTTCTTTTTTTTAACTTGAATTTTAGTGAAGCAATTTTACATAATAAACATGTATAAGTACATTTATGTATAAGTATATCTTATAACTTGTTACACTTTTATAAAAGAAAAAAGAGAAGGTTGTACATGATTTACAGTAAATGAAAGACATGACTTAAGTACATTACATAATTACCATTTAGACCAGAGGAGTCTGATTGTAGTGACAGTAAAAAAAATTGACAATCGGTGGGTTATTTGGATATGGTTCCCATATTTTGATTTATTTGGTTTTACAGTCTGTGGTAGTTGCTGTCATTTTTTCCATGCTCACTCTAAATTCCATTTGATGGATTAGTTGCTGAATGGTAAGGGTGCCAGTTTTTTTTCCAGGCTTTTGCTATTACAGTACAGCTGTGTTGAAGACATAAAATAGGAGCATTTGGATTGTTCGTGATAGGTCCACCGGATATTGTTGCAGAAGTGCTATTTGGTGTTGTTAAGGCAGATTGCCGTGCAGTCTGGTGTGTGCAGACTTCCAAAAAAGGTTTGTACTGAGGGGCACTGCCACCATATGTGCATAAGCGTCCCTTGCTGACCTCATTGTCTCATTGTTATTAGGGCTATGGCTTTGGCAGTGAGATGCCACCTATGGGTTGTCTTACTATGCGTTTCAATGTGATTTGTACAGATGGAGACTCCTTTTGGTACTGTTAAGATCCTTTACCATTGATCTGAAGTTGAATTTGTAAGTACTCTTTCCATTTGCGCATATATGAATGTTTGCAACCCATTGTTGGAGGTTAATATTTGGAATCAGGTGCCCCAGGGCCATAAACAAGGTTATTGTTGATTGAAAGGTGCCAGATTTGTATTTGGCATTGCTTTGTAAGGTTTTGCTGGAGGGTCTATTCTTTTTAGGGATCCTGAAAAATTGAACTAGGTTACCATCTTGGGCCAAACTTTTTGTATCCTGGCAGTGAGTGTATGCATATAACAGTCTCTAATATTGAGACTACATAGTGTGCTTTGATGTTCGGGATTCCCAGTTCTCCTGAAGCCCTGGGGTACTATGAACAGGTGAAGGATATTCGTGGAGGTTTGTTTTGCCATATGAACCTATTATGTTGTGTGGATAGAGCGATATGCAGAGTTCTGAATAAATACTTTATCTTAGGTAGGAGATTCATTTTAATTGATGTAATACAGTGCTGTCCAACTGGCGGCCCGCGGGCCGCATGCGGCCCACGACCCCCCTCTGTGTGGCCCCCCACCTGTCTGGCTGCTTTGATGGCTTACCTTTGAGTAAGCATTAAATGGTATCAGTACTGTGATTAACTGCCCCCCTGCATGGTTCTCACCTCAGATTCAGGCTGTAATCCCTCTGTATTGTTTAAAAATGTAATCCCCTGTGTTTTTCACACCTTTTAATACCTGCATTGTTCACCCCCTGCAGTGTTCATACCTCAGGCTCAGGCTGTAATCACTCCCATTGTTCATTTCTTCACACCTCAGACATAGGTACTGTAGGCAGAGTATGGCACATACAGCCAGCATAGGGCAGGTAGAGTAGGCACACACAGGCAGCATAGGTCAGGGAGGGTATGGCACACACAGGAAGGGTATGGCACACACAGGAAGGGTAGGGCAGGCAGAGTATGGCACACAGAGGCAGCATAGGGAAGGCAGAGTATGGCACACACAGGCAGGGTAGGGCAGGCAGAGTATGGCACACAGAGGCAGCATAGGGAAGGCAGAGTATGGCACACACAGTCAGGGTAGGGCAGGCAGAGTATGGCACACACAGTCAGGGTAGGGCAGGCAGAGTATGGCACACAGAGGCAGCATAGGGAAGGCAGAGTATGGCACACACAGTCAGGGTAGGGCAGGCAGAGTATGGCACACACAGGCAGGGCAGGCAGAGTATGGCACACAGAGGCAGCATAGGGAAGGCAGAGTATGGCACAGACAGGCAGGGTAGGACAGGCAGAGTATGGCACATACAGACAGCATAGGACAGGCAGAGTGCTGCCTATGTGTGTCATACTCTGCTTGCCCTATGCTGCTTGTGGGAGGTGAACCTGGCAGGGGTTTGTTGTGGGAGTTTGTTAGCAGTTGGAAATAGCCATTAAATGGTCCCTAAGGTGTGTAATTATGTACTGGGGGTTGCTCTGCTATCCACAGGGGAGGAAGAGGCATATGGAATTTAAGGGTATATCTTAATATGACATAATTCTTTCACATATGAATGATGGTTGATATCCCCACAGTAAGGACCAATCATTTGGGATTTTGCTGTGCTACCACCATTGTGATAAAATAGGTGTGGTTTGAAGTGGGTGTGGTTTCAAAAAAGGGGAGTGGTCAAAACTGGCTTTCATTAGCGGCCCTCCACCATGTATGCTAGAGAAATTCCGGCCCTCGGCACCGTAGAAGTTGGACAGCACTGATGTAATACATCCAAACCAGGATATGGCTTTAGATTTCTATCTTGTTTACTCTGTCTCAATAGTTTTCAGGAGAGGTTGAAATTTAAATAGTATATGTTTGCTGGATCTTTGGGTAGTTTAATGCCAAGCATGTATGTAACTCGTGCTTCACAGAAAAGCCCGGTGGCGGTGCAGAAAGTTCGGTGTGCCCCCAACCCCCTAGGCAATGAGCCAAGTTGGTCCTGAGGCACAATTGTTGCAGGGCCCAACTTCTAACAGCAGACACGATCGCACTCGTGTGTGCTGTTAGAGCTTCCTCCTGCAGCCCCCCTGAGCCCACCCATGTACTTCCTCCCTGCCATCCTGAGACCCTCATCGCTGGAAAGTACCCTCCTGCTCACTTAAAAGTTGAACTGTTTTTTACACATTTACACACATAAATAATACACATTTTATTAAGGTTAGCTTTTATTTTTCACACTTTTGCACATATTTACACACTTCTATACACATATACACACATTCATTCAATGTTTAGAGGTATACACACAGGTATACACAATTTTTCCAAGTAGTAGTCAGCACGATACATTGAATCAGTTTTAAAATAGTGCAGGTTCTCCAGTGGCTACTTCCCACCAGCACATCCAGACGAAAACAGTTTAGAACAGCATCATTAGAGGCATATTTATCAAAATGTGAGTTTAGTGCTTAATACATAAAAACTCCACACATTATATTTATTCCTATGGGATTTTTAGAAGCGTATCTATCAAAGGGCGAAAGTTAGAACTCACCATTTGATAAATACGCTTCTAAAAATCCCATAGGAATGAATAGAACGTGGGTGAGTTTTTATGTATTAAGCTTGAAACTAACATCTTGATAAATCTGCCCCTTAGTGTTTCTTATTTAAAATGCCTTTATTGCATAAATCTTAGGGCATTCCAGAAACGTTTCAGGCCAGGTGTGGCCTTTTATCAAGCTAATAGCTGATACACACAAGTATACACAGACACACATATACATTTTTTTTTGCTTTTTCTTAGTTTCTTATTTTAAAATTTTGTCTTTTGTTTTTCTTTATGTGCCCATTAACCTTAGGACCAAGCTCTGTACTCCAAGTACTTAGGTGTCTTATAGGTACTGTCTTTCACTTTACTGTGACCAGCTGGATTATCATTACTGCCTTTTTAAGAGTAAGGGTGGATACATTGCATATAGATTTGTACCTGTACTGGCATATTAGGACTAGAAAAAATTAATTAATGGATAATGTAAGTGAACTTCCCATTATTTTAACAGTTCACTGTGAGAAATGTCACCACCTTTTCGGAACATTCTAAATGAATAAATTCTATATAACCACATACCAGTCACATACCTGCATAGTAGTATGATAATGCATATTAATTCTAAAACAAAGGAAGTATTGTCATTAAATAATTATTCCTTGATTGCATTAAAGGAGAAGGTAAGGCTAATAAAGAGTTAATATCAAGCTGCAGGCATTCCTTCAGTTGTCTCAATAGTGCCCTTAAGTCTCCCCATATTTCACCTGTTCAGATGATCAGAAGCCAAACAGGAAGAAAAAACGTTGAGCTGTGTGAAGAAAGTTCCCATACTGCCTCTCTCCTGCATAGACACCCAGACCAAGTGAACATGCTCAGTTAGTAAGACTATGAGTCAGCTTTCTGCTGATTGGCTCAGATCCACATTCCTAAGGGGGGGGGAGTGAGTTCTTAGCATTCTTGAGGGTGGGGGAGAAGGAGAGGGGAGACAGCAGAGAGCTGTGTGTCTCAGGCACAGGAAATACAGACACAAGAAATCTTTTCACAGAGAAGTCAGTGCAGCGTTTCTGTGAGTGCTTATGGCTGTATTTACATATACCTTTCTGATAAAGCTTACTTAGTTTTTACCTTTCTTTCTCCTTTAAAGCTTAAAGCAGGGAAACAAAAAAACCCATGACACATGCCGGAGATTTTATGCACAGCACCCTACATTTTACTGACTAATTGAAACTGAAAGCTTACAAATATTTTTTTTAAAAGGTTTCGTAAAATCAATTCCCTGTAAGCATGCAACTATGCTCACTGCGGACTTTAGGTAAGTAAAGGATTATCAAGCTGGTGTCACCTGGCAGCATTTTTTGGTTGTGGGCAATACATTTTGTGAGGCAACAGAACTTTACATTGAAGGCACAATAAAGCATTACAACTTACCTTACAAAATTTGACCCATGAGATGTGATTGTCTCCCTGGTTTACTGGTACACCTTTAGAAAAACATCAAATAGGTACATTTTAGATTGCAGTAATCAATTGTTACCATGCAAATACTCAATTTAAAGACACATTTCCCTCACTGGAGGCTACAAAAAATAGGAACTGCATCATACTGTGTGTTGTGTCCCCCTGCACTGGGAGGGAGCTCTAGGTGTGGGTGGCCATGCCAGGGCATGCAAATGATGAGAGAGATGTGGCACTGGTACTTGCTTATTATGTACATACATGTTCCCAAGCATGGTTGCCCACACCAGGTGCACTATTCCATTGTGGGGAGGTTCTGTTAGTGGAGAAAAAAATGTTATAAAGTTTCAAAGTCAAATATACACACATATTTCCTGCTCAAGCTCCTTTGATGGAAAATAACCAGTTTGTCTAGTATTGTTTTAAGTCTTTATAATTGCTAATAAATGCTGATATTGCCTGCTGACTTGCCACTCTTGACCAAGTTGGTCCTTATCATCCCATGTATGGGGAAAACATAACAGCCCCATGATCAATATATGGTTAAGATGGGCTGGCTAAAGAATTTCTTTGGGCAAGTACCACATCTATCAATGGATGCCATTAATGTGATACAATATACAGTATGCATTTCAAATGTTTGGATCAGCTAAGTGGCTGTAAATATTTAGCATTCTAGAAAGGTGCATGGACCATCAGCAGGCCAAGGCTACTGTAGCGTATGGAACAGACCCACTGAACAGACCCACTGACTAAGCTGTCTTCAATCAGGTCATGTCCTTAGTCTGTTTTTCTTGTTTTGATATTTACTGGCAATCTAAGCCACTTGAATGTAGTGTTGTTGACTTTTCAGTCAGTTAGGGCTCTGGCACACGGGGAGATTAGTCGCCCGCGACAAATCTCCCTTGTCACGGGCGACTAATCTCCCCGAGTTGCCATGACCCGCCATCCCACCGGCGAACATGTTCGCCGGTGGGATGGCGGGTCATGGCAACTCGGGGAGATTAGTCGCCCGCGAACAGGGAGTTTTGTCGTGGGCGACTAATCTCCCCGTGTGCCAGAGCCCTTAGAGGACTGTCCTGCTAGTTGGTGTTTGGGCAGGCTATAGGCCACTTTCAGGGCAGAGTGCTTTACAAAAGTGGCTTAACAGGAGATATACTTTTAGGGGCTGATTTACTAATCCACGAACGTCCGAAAAGCGTCCAAATGCGTTTTTTTCGTAATGATAGGTATTTTGCGATTTTTTCGGAAATTGTCGCAACTTTTTCGTAGCTGTTACGACTTTTTCGCAAACTGTCGTGACTTTTTCGTAGCGTTACGACTTGCGCGAATTGTTGCGACTTTTTCGTAGCCATTGCACCGAGTACGAAAGTTTCGGATTCATTCAAGCTTCAGTATCGTTACTTTCCTTGGGCCAGGATGGAGCTGCAGAGTGCCATTGAGTCCTATGGGAGGCTTCCAAAATCATGCTAAGTCTGAAAGTTTTGCCCGCAGTTTACGAGCGCTCAATACGAAAAAGTCGCGACAAGATACAAGCAAATCGTAACGGCTATGAAAAAGTCACGACAATTCGCGCAAGTCGTAATGGCTATGAAAAAGTTGCGTCAATTTACGAAAAAGTCGTAACGGCGACGAAAAAATCGCAAAAAAAAGACTCGCAAAATGTTTGTTTTCCAATCGGAATTTTTCCCATTTGGATTCGTGGGTTGGTAAATCAGCCCCTAAGTGTTTACCTTTAGGTAGGTCCTGGTTTTTATTATCTGTGGTGCTTATTAAAAGAGAAGGAAAGACTAATAAAGAGTCAATTCCAAGCTGCAGGCATACCTTCAGTTCTCTCAATAGTACCCTTAAGTCTCCCCATATTTCTCTTGTTCAGATGATCAGAAGGCTCATAGGAAAAAAAAACGCTTAGCTCTGTAAAGAAAATTCCCATAATGCCACACTCCTGCACCAAGACCGCGCAGTACATGCGCAGTATGTAAGACTATGAGGAAGCTTCCTGCTGAATGGCTCAGACCACACATTCCTAACGGGGTGGGGAGGGAGTTCTTAGCATTCTTGAGGGAGGGGGGAGCAGGATAGGGGAGAGAGGAGAGGGCTGTGGTAGGCTCTGGCACAGGAAAACAGAGACAATAAATCCTGTTTCTTTTGACAGAGAACTTAGTGCAGCGCTTCTGTGAGTGCTTATGGCTGTATTTATGTAGACCTTTCTTTCTGATAAAGCTTACTTAGTTTTTACCTTTCCTTCTCCTTTAATGATTCCATTAACTGTCTTGGCAGTACTGTTGCTTCAGTCAATAACTGGGTAATTAAATTGACCCATTAGTAAAGACCTAAAAGGCTTAGCTCATCAACAGTTTAGAATAAAAGATAATGTTTTTTGATTGAGGACTCTCTATCCTATATAAGGTCAGAGAAGAAGGCGGCCAGATAGACCCATTCTGCAAATGATTCTACTCAGTGTAACTAAAGGAGTCATAAACCGGATTGGATTTTTACTATTGCAAACTATTCTCATAGAGTGCAGTTTTAGCAATGCAGCTGTCCAGGAGCTGTTATCTTGCTACCTTCCCAATATTCTGCTGATCGGCTGCTGTGGGACAAATGGAGTGTGTGATATCCCTCCAACTTGCAGTGCAGCAGTAAAGCGTGACTGAAGTTTATTAGAGCATATGACATGCACCTGGGAAACTAAGAACATGCCTAGCCCCATGTCAAATTTCAAAATTAAATATAAAAAAAGTCTGTTTGCTCTTTTGAAAAATGGATTTCAATGGTGATTTTTTTGGAGGTCGTTTACTGAAGACAGTATCCAATTTAGTGAAGGGAGCAATAATGTCCTTCATTGTGTCAAGTCTCTTCTCATGAGTTTATCTTTTTTCAGAGAGTCCTTGCCATCTGGGCACCACACAGACCAAAAGTATCAATAAACCATATAAATGGGAACTGTGCTAAATAATTGTGCATGCACAAAGTAAGCACAGGAAGAACCTACAATGGTGATTAAACCTAGGAACCTACATTCTTTCATTTTGAATTTGATGCCAAAAACACTGTAACATAGTGACAGTAAGCACTTATGAGTATTCGAGATTCACACGTGTCCATTCCATCACGTAGGTCCCAAACTAACTCCTCAATGCCAGTAAGTAATAGCAGCAATAAGTGTGCATCATGATGCAGATGAGTGCGTCAGGATGTGGCAGTGAGTGACATTGTCTTGGCATGTGCTGTGATGCTTGGGCATTATTTAAGGTAATTCAGACTGCAATTCATTGCTGGGATATTGGCATTCCCTACTTGCTGTTCCTGTGATTTACCTCCTGACCATTTTCCCTATTGACTACTCTTTTCAGATTCTGAAGTAGGAACTGTTATTTTGCTTCTGCAGGGTGAAACTTGGGCCCATCGCCTTCTGGAACAGAATAACTGTGACATAGAGACTTTTTCAATCCCTTTTGGAATCCAGCTCCTTGTACAGAGATATCACTACTGCTTTGGTTTGTGTACAATTGAAAGATAAACTATCAAGAGTGGGTGCCCCACTCCATCCAGATTTGTGTTTGGAAATGCACATGTATTATCCTAATGCAAATCTCCTTGAAAAAATGAAAACCGATAGGGGCGGCCTCAGGGCACCCGGATTAGAGGAGTGTAACAGAGAGAGACAAAGGAGGACAGCCTGGATTGTTATGTGCCTGAAGTTTATGGATCTCTTGTGAGTAGTCACAAGCAGGGGTATACTGTAAAGCCTGCATGTGTTTAAGTACGGCACCATAACTGGTTCTCTTTTTTTCAAGGATATTTGCATTGGGACCATACGTGGACATTTCCAGACATGAATCGGTATTTGGTATACAAGTGTGTGAACTCTGAAACTATACTTTTACAAGGAATTTAACTACACTATTACTATACTGATATGGGCTGGCTGAGTACACTCACTTACCTTACCACACATTCTGTCTGTTTTTAGTTACATTTATTTGAGACGGTCAGTGGATATACTTACATTACATAAAGTACCACTATTTATATTGTCTGTTCTATTGTGTTGGCTTGCTTTTAAAGAAAAGAAAGGCGCACATCAGTGACCCTCCCCTCTTTGTATGCAAACTAAATAACAAAATTGCAGAATAATAAAGGCAGCAACATATACATGTCTGAACTACCAGAGGTCTACAGAGTAATTAAATAATCTTAGAAAAATTGTGTAGACACAATATATTCTTACCAATAAGCTTATCACCAAGCATATTAAGTTGCTCTGAATTCAATCCCCGACCAACATAAGAAGAGAACTGCCAGCTTAGTACTTCCAGAAGCTGATTTAAACTGGCTGTAGGTGGGTTAGCAAAGAATGCATGATTCTGTGGGAAAAAGCAATTCCAACAAAACAGTATTAAGTATACATTCATTTTGTACAGACAAATTAAGGCTCTGTTCTCAAAAGCAGTTATTTTTGTTATTGTTGAAAGCAAACAATGTCAAGAACAAGTATCAAAAATATACACCAAATGCTCACTGGACAGAAGTAGCCACCCTACTCATAAAGACCAACTGAAAAACATTCAAGAACACCTAGGTAAGTTTTTTTTGTATTTTGTATGATTTACTCTTTTCCTAGATATATACAGGTATACCCATTATCCGGAAACCCGTTACAAGAAAGTTCCTAATTTCGGAATAGCCATCTCCCATTGACTCCATTTTAAGGAAATCATTCACATTTTTAAAAAATATTTCCTTTTTCTCTGTAATAATAAAACAATACCTTGTACTTGATCCCAGCTAAGATAGAATTAATCCTTACTGGTGGCAAAAACACCCTATTGTGTTTATTTAATGTTTAAATTAATTTTTAGCAGACTTAAGGTATGGAGATCCAAATTACGGAAAGATCCCTTATCCAGAAAATCTCCGGTCCCAGTCATTCTGGATAACAGGTCCCATACCTGCACCTAGTTCCTGGTAATTATACAACACTGACACATTGCTTTGCAGAGATAATGCATAATTCACTGTGGCACTTACAACCTAAGGTCGCTATTATACTCACACACACTATGGTCAATATTTTCAGTTAACCTGCCTGTATAATTTTGGGAGGATGTATACCCATGCAGACAAACTCCTGGCTGGGGTTGAACTCAGGACCTTGAACTGCAAGCCATACGTGCTATCCACTGAGCTACCATCCTTCCCGTTTGCTACGTGGTTTTTTTTTGCCTAGTGTGGGTCTAATCACACTGTGTAATTACTTGTTTACCTTATTTCAGTGATATGGCTCAACATACTGCTCTGTTCAATGTGGTACTTTGGATTGAATGCAAATTGCAAGTTTTTTTTTGTCAAAAATGCATAATTTTTTAGACATTTACTACACATAAAAAGATGTTAATATGTTGATTTTGCGGTAGCTGAAGTGACAGCCATAACAATCCTTATGCACTGCTTTCAAATGTTTGTTCCCTACATAATACATAGTAGGGCCGATTCACTAAAGTGCGTTAATTTTTATCGTACGCTTTTTTGCGTTAAAATAGACGCGAAAATTAACGCGCGATTCACTACAGTATTACCGCGTGCGTTAAAGGAGAACAAAACCCAAGTTTTAAAAATGTTTTTAAAACATTTGCCACGTGTCCCTCTCCTGAACCGCCGTAATGAAACTTCTCCCTCTTACTTACTATTTCTGCACTACGCCAGAGTTATTTTCAGCCCCATCGTTACTTGCGGCGGCCATCTTTTTATCAATCGCGTCACTTCCTTCTGGCTTCTAACATCAGCGCTGGCCTGGGGAAATCTGTGGAGCTGTGTGAGCATGCGCTTGGCTTGGAGGAGTGAAAGTGCGCGTGCGTACGCCCTAATCTCACTTCGTTATGGGGCAAAAGGAAACTGGAATATTTTATAGGAGTGTACAGTATTTTTTACTTTGATTTATTATTGCTGGAATGGAAGAAGTCTACTGCAGGAAAGCTAATGGTAAGTAGATCTTCATGTAAAGGGCAACGCTGAACTTAATTTGTAAATAGGGTTTAGTTCTCCTTTAAGTCGAACATTGCATGCGTTAATTTACGCGCAACCACATGCGTTAATTTTAACGCATGCATTAATTAGCGTGCAGAAATAACACTAACACATGATTCACAAACACTTAGACGCGCTAAATATCGCATTAGTCCGTGCGAAAATTAACACCTACTTGAGGCAGGCGGTAATTATAGAAAAGTACAGTTAATGAGCTTTTGGCAATAAAATATGGACTTTGCAGTGTTATTTATTCAAGTCTGTGTTGGCCCTAGAGTGATACAGCCTCCAGTTTGCAGGGAAATGGTCATTTTCAGTACAGTAATTTTCCGTATTGGCGTGTATGGCTAACATGGCGTGCGTTTATTTGCATGACTATTTATATGCAGCTACTATTTATATTCGGCTACTATTTATATTCGGCTACTATTTATATGTGGCTACTATTTATATGTGGCTACTATTTATATGCTACTATTTATATGCGGCGACTATTTATACGCGGGGGTTGATTAGCGCACGTACCATCAAATACCGCACAAAAATAGTCTTTGCGACTAAAATAATGCATGCAGTATCGCGCGTAAATTAATGCAAGTATGCTTTTAGTGAATTGTGCGTTAAGTCGTGAAAATTTAGACGCAATAAAAATTTTACCGCATGCTATAAATAGCACACGTTTTAACGCACTTTAGTGAATCGGCCCTTGGGTGTCAAAATTACCAAAACTACAAATGTTTTAAATTAAAGTGACTTTTTAATTGGGGCAGAGCAGGAAAAAGGAAAGGTAGTTGTTCTTCCACGACATAAAGTTCTTTCTTTCAGCAATACAGAAAAGTTCTTCAAGGAAATCGTATATTTCTAGAAGTTAAACAGTGAGAAAACCATAGCAGGTTTGTCATGTCTCCAGCATAAGCTTTCATTATATTTGATGTTTTCTTTATTCATTTGTGGTGAACTTCCTCTGCTGGGCATTTCATGCATCAATCCAGAGCCTTCATTCAGTTATTTGCAGTACTACATTTAAACCCATCTGGGTACCATACTCCTATCACATGAACTAGCTAAGTACCTTGTGGGAGCTGAGACTCCTTCTTGTGATTTATGGTGTGGAAGAAGCACACACTTTCTATGGTAGCATCACTAGTAAGCTTAAATAAGTACCCAGTTACTTCTGTAGCTACTAGTGCTGCAGGAACCCCATTGTACATATAATCTTGTGTATACTTAGTCCATGCAGCTATGTTTTTCATGTGATTTGTTTATTGTGGTAGTTATTGTAAGACATCTGAGTTTATTTGCTATATTCATTGCACATCATTTATGTACTCATTGTAATTTCTTTCATTTATGTTAGTTTCACCTCTTGCCTAATATTCCACTAAATTATATATACTTCTACTCTTGGGCGCAGATTTATTATGCTGTGTAAGAAACACGGCAACAAAATTTGCCACACATCTCCAGGCTTTGCCATGTAAAAAACAGCACAAAATCGACCTAATGTTTTTACACATTTTTTCTTCCTCCAGAACTTAGGTAGAATAGGGGCGTATAATTTGGTGCTTTTTACACCATTTTTTGGGAAATTTCATTTTACACAGCATAATAAATAGGCCCCTTAGTCTCTTTTATTGGTGTAGGGGGAGGTTTATCTCCATGTCACACATTGCCTCAGAACGGGTTAATAAAACTATTCTCTGATAGTTTGTGATATTAGCAGCAAGCAAACTAAAAGTCCTAGTGTGGCCTGTGCAGCCCTTTCACTTCCAGAAGTATATTGCAAAAAAGATAGTGCTTACCTGAGGTTCAGAGGAAAATAGATTGTACCAAATGACAGAAGCCCATGCACTAGGCAATTGGCTTACATTGGAAATCATCACCACAGGCAATGAGCTGGTCTGCAAAAAATATTTATATATATTTATATAAATTACAAATCATAAACGTTACTTTCAGTTTATTTAAAATAGAATTAAAATATACATATAAAAATCTTGAAAAATATGCGTAACTTTTTTAAAATGTAAAGTGGGCGATTTTTTAAAGAAAAGGAAAAAGGAAACAAGCATAGACAAACTTCAATGTATTATAAAGTGCTTGTGCTTATACTTTGTAGTGCCTAATGTCATTAATTCTTGTTACTTGTAACAAGGAGCATTTACTGGGGATGGGGGGGGGATTAGTTTAGTTATGAAAACTATAAATATTTTTTTTAAGGAGAACCTGAGCTTTTGTGTATTTTCGCTTCTAGAACAAGATTTAGATATGATATAGGGATTTAGATATTATATAGGGATTTATACCATAAGAATATTTTATTTTATGGACAAAAATTCAACTAATTTGGAAAGCCTTGTGTCTCTTGAACCCCTAACAGTATGGAGATCCTAGAAAAGCATTTTCTAAAAGCACACATTCTGACAAAACAAAAATGGGTGAATTAATCTTTCTGTTGCAAACTATCAAACCAAAAAGCTATGCCGAACATGAAGGTTTTTATGCAAAGCTTGCATTTTACCCCATTATATACCCCACATTTCATAACCAATCAACATATAACATTCTAAATATAAATGCCAGGTTTCTACTGAATAGTTTTATGCCCAATATACATTGATTTACCAAACTATGGGGCCGATTCACTAAAGGTCGATAAAACGTGCACTATTTATAGCATGCGTTAAAAATGTTATCTCTTCTTATTTTTGTGACTTAACGCTTGATTAACTAAAAGGACATGCGTCATAATTAAGAAGCGATTTTATTGTCGTTATTTATCTGGCGATAACAGATTTTCAAGTGGTATTTTGCGCACAAGTGAATAACATGAAGGAGGCATGAGTGCTCACAGATACCAAAAACCAAACAACACAGTAAAAAAACCAGAGTTCCCAATACACAAACACAAAATTGAAAACAGAAAGGAACAAAGCAACTTCAAATCAGAGATTTAGCCCAAACAACCAAACATGCAACAAGTGTTAGTAAATGTTAATTGAAAATTGTCATGTTATGTCATGTTAATGACAACAGTGACAGTTCAGAGGTTAGTAAATATGACAGAACACATACTCAGCGCAAAACCAAAGAAAACATATGTGCACCTTCACATATGTCTAACAGTGACAGTGAGGAAGAGAGGCCTGGCTACATTAGCAGCCCACAATTCTCTGACATTGAAGGTACATAAAAAGATTATCATCCAGAGGAAGCAAGTGAAGTGGAAAGTGAGGAACTTCACAGTATTTCTACAGTAAATAGGGGGGTCATTAACATAACATTCCTAAAACTTGTTAATGCCCTGTTAATTGTTAATGCCCCGTTATGAAGTAGGATCATTGTGGAAGCATTGTTTAATACAGAATATAAGGGAGAGGGATGGGAGTTAGTGAGTTAGTAGCAAGTTGCAGTAGTTTAGTAGGGTTAGTGTCAGAGCATGCCTTAGTATTCTATTGATTACACTGGGAAGAAAGGGATTAATTTGGGCAATAATGAGTAGCAAAAAGTCACTATATTGTGATGGGATTGCTTATTGTAGCCAACACAATAAAAGCATTTATATATTTTGTTTAAGTCTGGAACTGGAGGTGGTCCTTGTAAAAAGGTTTTCTTCACATGGACTTTGTAATGTTCAAAAATACCAGAATTACATTATTGTCCATGAAGTTGTATGTTTCATGTCATGATGATCATTATTGAGAAGATTGGCCAAGATATATCATTTTTTTTTAACAACATCAAAAAGGTCAGTGGGTTGTTAAGTCAGCAAGACCACACCAAGAACCACAACAATCTCCTGAAATGGAAAAGAGATTTATTGTTGATGTACAGAGGCACCCAAATGAAAATAGTGCATACAGTGCACAAAGCAAAAATGTGTAAATACACCTTTTTATTGCAAACAACCAAACTACAATGCTATTCTAAAAATAGCATTTTTTAATGAAATTTTTAAAAATCATCACAAAGCTTGCATTTTACCTCCATTATATAACCCCCATTTCATAACATGTGATCAATAAAATCACTAAAATCCAATAAAACCACTAAAATTAATGCTTTTATTTTTGCCTAGTGTAAAGTGTAGTAAGAATATTGGCTTAGTTTTATGAACAAAAAAATGTAATATAAGCAGCAAAATAACATGTAAAAGGTATTGGCCAGTGTGGTTAGGAAATACTCTATCCATAATGGCAATAAAACATTTTTTTCAGGCAAAAAAATGCAGATGCGATAGAAAAAAAATCCACAGTAAGTGTGTCTGTGGCTCATTAAGCGTGTAAGTACCTTGCATATTTTTACATCCCAGGTTCATGACCTTACATTTATCCACATTAAATCTCATCTGCCACTTAGCTGCCCAGATTGCCAGTTGTTCAAGATCTTGCTGCAAGGATGCCACATCCTGGATAGAATTGACTGGGCTGCAGAGTTTTGTGTCATCTGCAAACACTGATACATTACTTATAGTGATGGGCGAAATGTTTCGCCAGGCATGGAGTTGTGTTTCACCATTAGCCGATTGTTTCGTGAAACTGATGAAAAAATTTGCCGCGGAAAAATTTGCCACACATACAAAAATTGTCGCCCGTGTCAAAAGAATAGTCGCTCATCGTCAAAAGAATAGCCACGCGACAAAAGAATAGCTGCGGGCGACAAAAGTATAGCCGTGGGCGACAAAAGAATAGCCGCACGACAAAAGAATAGCTGCGGACGACAAAAGAATAGTCGCGGACAACAAATTATTTTTGACACGTTACATTTTCGCCGTTTCGCTAATTTTTCGCCATTTCGCGGATCTTTTGAAAGATTTGCAAGTTTCTTGGTGGGCCTTGATGTTGAGGGGGTATATTCATCAATACCTTATGATCTGGGCCTGAGGGCCATTAAGATTTTTTGTCAGCTGATGCGTTTCATACTGAAAAAAAAATTCTTAATCAGTTTTACAAGCAGGTTACAGGTACGGCCATGGGGGCCACCTGCACTCCCACATATGTGTGCCTCCAGAAGTAATATCTCCTTTACTTTTCTTGCCATTGGATGCTGGGGCAGTTTCCTGTTGTGAACAGGAAGTTAAAAGAATGAAAAAGAAATTAACATTCCTTTTCCTCAAATTTGTAAGATATTTTACATTTCTCTTGATTTTATTAAATATTTTTTTTTTTTGTAGTTTCCAAATGAATGAGGGAGATGCCTTGTAGGTCAATGTCTAATTGTTCTTCATGTAAAATAATCTTAAATGTCAAAATCTTATTAAACCACCAACAATGCTCTCAGCATGTTAGAAATTCAGTTAATTTTTAGACCTGTTAAATCAGTCCTTCACCTGTCTAACTGATCAGTTTTCTGAAGGGATGGGCGTGGCCTATTTTGAACCTAACACACTGAGAACTTCCTATATGCATATATCATTATGCCCAGGCTTTGCCCTTACTTTTGGTGTTTGTAAATGTCTACAATACAATTCATCTGAATAGCGATGTAACTCAGAGCAATTCAATACATTATGTTTTAGTTTGTAAGCTCTATGAGGCAGGGACCTCCTTCCTACTGTGTCTCATACCACATGGCACTTATTCCCTGTGCATATATATATATATACTGTCCACAGAAAACACTCACGGCCCCAATGTCCAAAAAGATGCATGTTTAAATAAAATATTTTTTCATCTTTTTGGACATTGGGGCCGTGAGTGCTTTCTGTGGATAGTGGATGCATTTTTTGGGTTAGCACCCGGCTATTGCCTTTGGACTGGCGAGTGCCGATACCTGCAATGTTATATATGTATATATTATATGTTATATATATATTTATTATAACACTTATCCTCCCTGTGTGTAATTTTGTATGTTGTAAGATTGTACAGTGCTGTGTACCCTTGTGGCGCTTTATAAAAAAAGTTATACATACATACATACATAGGGTTCTGTAGCAGCCCAAGGCTACCACAGAAATTCAGTAGGGTAAATCTTTGCCTCTAAAGATGTCCCCAGTAGCTTCCCATTTTATTTTCTGCTGATTTACCGATTTACTGCGCATGCTCTGTGCTGCTGTTGGTAACTGAGCTTAGGGACTGACTTACAATATACCGTATATACAGAATAGAAATGTCATTATATAAGGCTGATTAGTCATTAATACGGATAATTACTACATGGCAGCTCTGAAACCAGTGCAATTAGAATCATAATGTAATAATCAGTCCTGTAGCATTAGCCTATTTGACCAGCAAGCCTGTGATGACCCCTAACCTTAGTTTATTAACAGCTGCTCTGAGCACACTTTGTGTCGCAGATACTTCTGATAAAATCAAATATGGGGAGCTTTTGTGGCAATGGTAAAGGCCTGGATCATTACTACTACAGAGATACTGAAACTGTAGGATGGTGCAGTAAGTTCAATATATAAAATATGGCATTTCTAGCCATGTTCATTTTTAAGGTTTAGTTCTCCTGTAAAAAGAGTTTGCATCCTATCACATCAGTTATTCAAACAAAAAAGCTGCACTGATATTTCAGAGCCAGTGTCACATATACACAGCTAGTGCAACTGCTATGAAAAAGTAATAACAAAAGGAATATTTAGGGGTTGATTCATGATCATCTGAAAAATGGGCGTGGGTACAAAAATGTTAGAAAATACAAGACAAAAATGTTAGAAAATACAAGTGAGTTCTTTAGCTCACTTGTGTTTTCTGTTATTGATAACTGATTGTGGAAAAAGCCCACACAAAGAAAAAAATAATTGCTAGAAAATCCAGGGAAGTGTTTTTTTGACAAATTTTTATACATAGAGCTTTAAACTGACCACCTTCAGGAGTATTGCCTGGTGATGTGGAAGTGTAAAAGGCCACACTTTACATTCACTCTGTTTGGTGCAATGGTGCATTCTTTGCCCTTTCTATTATCCAATTTAAAAGGGGTCATATACCCTCTCGTTGCAAGGGTTTGTGCTGAACATACTATTGTTGCAATAACAAAATAACTGTAGTTTATTTCTTGACCAAAACAGGACAAGAAAACTGAAACTACTCTACGTTTGTTCTTGTTGGGTGCACAGATAAGAAAATGTCCATTATGCAAAGGGATTCTGTGCATTTGTAATCTAGTTATCTACATGGCAAGGATCAAACTTGGATTAGCTGCATTTTCCCTGTTTATCCTGGTTAGTTCAAGAAATAACAAAAAATCTAGAAGGACATTGAACTCATCTTAAACAATGGACTTAGAAGCTGCAATTATTTATCAGTTTAATGAGACAAATGAAACTTTACATATACTTACTTCAAGGTCGATGGCCAGTCCATATAGACACACTTGGGTTTCAAAGCTTATCGAATGCAGTTCTTCTGTCACCATGTGAACGCCCTAAGGAATATTTAATATATTTCATTCTATTCAGGTAATTCAATTGTATTTAAACAATAGAAAAAGGAAGCAATCAGCTTAATGGGTACATTGTTTTTGTTCCTAAATTATTGCAACCCAATGACATTTTTGGTTTTAAAGGGTATCTCTTACACAGAAAAAAAAGCTGTATAATAAAAGTCATTTTCAAATCAAACATGAAACCCAAATTCCTTTTTTCTCCTTTCTCCTTTTTTTTTTTTAAACTTCCATACCCTTTATAAAGGCATTTGAAAATCACGACTATCAATCATATATTACCTACCCTGCCTCTATGCCTTAGACATAGAGGCAGGGCAAACAATTACTTTCACTTTCAATTCAGCACTTCCTAGATGAGTCACTGCACTCCTCACTTTTGCCCTTTCTCCTTACAATCTAATTGTGTAGCCAGTGCATGGGCATCTGGTCCTCATTCTATTACAAAAACAAGAATTTGGGAAGATGCAAAGCTTGCCTTAATAACAGTGTGCGCAAAATGGTGCCTGCTAGCTGTGATTGTGTAATTCCAAGACTGAAGGAAACAAGTTTTATATTATGTATATAGTATATATATATATATATAGTATATATATAGTATATATATATATATATATATATAGTATATATATATATATATATATATATGTATATATATATATATATATATGTATATAGTAAAGTTTATTTTGCTTGACAAACACAATAAAAGTACATTTGGAATCATTTCTTAGGGTGACAGGTCAAGTTAACCATACATTTTCCTGCCATGTATATAAGTTGGCCACATCTCCCCCACCTACAACACATCATTTGTATTGCATATATCCCCTCTGCTCACCACCCCCATTACATTTGTTGTCTTTTATCCTCTCTCATTATAAATACTTTAAAAGCACTGCTCACATTTTGTTGAGAGCTGCTGTTCACCAATTTTGTATGCTAATTTAAAGAAGCATAATAACCACTACAGCATTAATTTTAAAAATATTTTATTGAATATATTTTATTTGAACTTTATATAACGGCTGAAAATGGAAATGAACAACTTTATGGATAACTGATTATCCTGCTCTGAGGAACCTGTGCAGTCTATCCACTGCTGTCACAGTCAGTCTCTATAGCTGCCCAGTCCCAACTTGGATCCGGATAGACCACAACCCTTTTCAGTCCCTTCCCCAAGAGCTCTTAAGTCCCCCAGGTAGCGCTACCTGCCCCAGAGTACCTTCCCCTATGGAAAGGTGGCTGCTCCCACGTAGCAGGCAAACGAACAATACCTGTTCTCACCAGGGGACATACACGGAGAGTCCACTGATTAGAAAATAATTTGGAGTTATATCTTGGGGTGACAGGTCCCCTTTAAGTTATGGAGATCCAAATTACCGAAAGACCCCTTATCCAGAAAACCCCATGTCCCGAGCATTCTGGACAGGGCCGGAACTAGGGGTAGGCAGAAGAGGCAGCTGCCTAGGGTGCAACGACTGGGGGGCGCCAGTGAGGAGCCTCTCCTGCCTACCTCTCTAGTCTGTGCTCTGTTGCGCTTCGCATCGCACTCCCCTGCCGAACTGCGCATGCGCGCCAAACACACATGGGGGGGCTTTGGTCGGGGGTGATGCGATACAAAGTAATGCACAGGTGCAGGGGCGAGATGGCTGACCTAGGGGTTGCCTAGGGCGCCCGGTCGGCTCGGCCCGCCCCTGAGTCTGGAAACATGTACCAGGTTGACAATCCTCAGAGACAGAAAAGAGGCTCTGTACTAACTGTGCTCACTTTCTGGCACCTGTTTGTATCAGCCAACTACCAGCCAACAAGCAGCACCTTCCTGGAGACAGCAGCCAAGTGTAAAGGCTGATCTACATATAAACTATGAGGAAGACAACTTTTATCATAACTATGTACTACAAAAGTACATAATTGCACCATTACTGAAGCAGATATAATCATGGGACTACTTTCATTATTAAAATGTTGATTTAAATGCACACTTTAACATTGCTCCTTGCAAATTATCCTGTACTAGCATATATTTAGGCATTATGGTTGAACGTGATGGACATATGTATTTTTTCACCATAACTATGTTACTAAAATCCCTCTTTTAAACCAGCAAATCTAACCTTTTACATTTAAACTGTTACACTCATGTTAGATATTACAGTTATATCCCTGGATTCCCTCAGCCACCTGACTTAGCCTTTGATTAAAGGAGAAAGCAAGGTAAAAATCACTGGGGGGGTGTCAAATTTTAGGCACCCCCCAGTGACTTTAATCGTTTACCTTTTGGGCTGCTGTCCTGAGAAAACCGCACCAGCCCAGGGCAGCTGCAGCAAGTGTTTCCTTTTCCTTCTGTCTTCTGAATCCTGGGGTCGGCACATGCGCAGTAGAGTGAAAAGGCCAGCTTTTTTGTTAAAGTTCAGCTTTTTGCTCTACTGTACATGCGCAAATGTGCTAAGATAGAAGAAGGAAGGGGAGACAGTCGCTTGCAGGTTCCCTGGGCTGATGCTGCTTTCTTCTCACAGGAGCACCAGTTTAAAATTTTGGTACCCCCTTTCCCCCCCAGTGACTTAGCCTTTCCTTCTCCTTTAAGCTATAGCCTTTACTGCTGCCCTAAAAATTGGCATGGTTGAGTTTAGACATTTCTCTTTCTGCTAAGATTTGCTGTTGGAAAAAAAATGCCCCATACGCCATTATCTTAAATGAGAATTAAAGTTTAACACTGAAGCATGGGCTTTCAGAGGAGAGGGGCAAATTAATGTTTCCTCCCCCTGGAGTTTTCCCCTCAAGCAGGGGATAAATCACATATGTAAATATCATGAATTTTCAATTCTGACATGTAGCCATTCTCTTCTGCACTCTGGATGACTCTGTTAGGTTTTTATTTTATCTTATCACCTTAAAGGGGTAGTAAACTTTTAAGTTAACTTTTATTATGTTTTCAATAGGTCTTCTTTTTTATTTTGTATAGTTTTTGAATTATTTGCCCTTACTTTTGACTCCTTCAATTTTCAAAGGGGGTCACTGACGCCAGCAGCCAACAAACTATTGCTCTGTGAGGGTTGCATTTTAATTGTTATTTTTATTTTTTATTAGTTATCTTTCTATTCAGGTCCTCACCTATACATATTGTTATGTATGTGCATAAGCTGTGTTATGTTTTATAAAGTTATATGCTTTTAAAGGATGTTAGAATGTTGCAGCCTTGGGAAATAGTGGGAGGAGACTAGTCTATGTGTGTAAGCAATAAAGATGGTCAACTGTTGACAACTTGCCTGCATTACTGAACTGCATCACTGAAATATCAATGGCGACAAGGACATCTGAGCCCTCTGTGCAACCCCCTGAAAAGTTTCTGCAGCACCCAGGAGAGCCTGCAGTACCTTGGGATCTCTGTTATGAATAGTTTTCTATGTACTTACTGGCATCAGGTCTGGATGGGACCTCCCCTAAGAGGTATAAGGCCCTGTTATTTAACTCCATGGGCTCTGAAGCATATTCACATTTTTACAGTGCAGCATACACTGCTACAGTACAAGCCCTGGATAATTATTTTAAACCTGCCCCAAATGCTTTAGTTTGTTTTCGCAAACGCTGTCAGGCTGAAGGGGAACTTCAGCCTGTGACAGCTAGCAGCCCCCTGTAAATTTGGGTACTTGCAAGATGAAATGATTAGAGACCAACTTATTGCAAAAAGCTGTGGAATTGGGGTGCCAAATGGAAATGGTTTTGATGAAGGCCAAAAATATGCTGCCCCCTGCAGGAGGGAGTGAGGTCCCAGTTCATATACACAAACTGACTGACAGTATGTCTAATGCACATTGTTTTAATTGTGGAGGCAGCCACCATAAAGGTGGCATAAAACTGTACCCGGCACAAGGGAAACGCTGCAGGTGCTGTAACAAAATGAACCACTTTGCTAAATTCTGCCACTCCACGCCAGACACATCAGTTTATAATTTAGAGCAAGATGACTGTGTACCTGATGAAAGGCAGATTCATGCTGTGGGTAAGGATAATGCAAATATGAAACTTTGCCACTGTGTTATTGCTAATGTCACAATACCACTACTTTTGGACACCAAAGGTTTCCATTATAAATTCTGCTACATACAATGCACATTTTCGGCATTACCCACTCCAAGATACACTAACTTGCTAAACAGGATACAGTAATACCCACATTTCAGTCTTGGGCAAGGTAACCTTACCTGTTACACACCAAAACAAGCATCTGGGAAGCAAATTTTATGTCACTGAGAAAGGAGCTAACCTACTGGGGCTGGACTTGTTTTATACACTGAGATGTAAAGTTCTTGACCAGACAAATGCTGAAATACACATAGTAGACACTATCTGGTAAGAAAACCACAGCTCCACTACAAGTTAGGCCTTTCCACAATGTGCCATGGGATACAATTCAGCTGGATGTATGTGGAGAAATCTCTGTTGCACCGGAGGTACTTGTTGGTCGCATATGATTTGTACTCTAAATGGCCAGAGTTAGCTACAGCAGGAAACATTAGGGTTGATTCACTAAAGTGCATTAATTATTATGGCATGTTTTTTTGCGTTAAAATAGACGTGACAATTAGCGCACGATTCACTACAGTATTACCGCGTGCGTTAATTTGCATGCAAACACATGCATTAATTCTAACGTATGCGTTAATTAGCGCGCCAAAATAACACTAACGCATGATTCACAAACACTTAGATGCGCTAAATATCGCATTAGTCTATGCAAAAATTATCGCATAGACTATAGACTATAGAAAAGTACAGTTAATGAGCTTTTGGCAACACAATATGGACTTTGCAGTGTTATTTATTCAAGTCTGTGTTGGCCCTAGAGTGATGCAGCCTCCAGTTTGCAGGGAAATGGTTATTTTCAGTACAGTAATTTTCCGCAAGTATTGGCATGTATGGCTAACATGGCTTGTGTTTATTCGCACGACTATTTATATGCAGCTACTAGTGATGGGCTACTATATGCTACTATTTATATGCACTATTTATATGCTACCATTTATATGCTACTATTTATATGCACTATTTATATGCTACTATTTATATGCACTATATATTTATATATATATAGTATATATACTATATGGGCTACTATATGCTACTATTTATATGCACTATTTATATGCTACCATTTATATGCTACTATTTATATGCACTATTTATATGCTACTATATATATGCTACTATTGATATGCACTATTTATATGCTAGCATATATATGCTACTATTTATATGCACTATTTATATGCTACTATTTATATGCGGGGACTATTTATATGCACTATTTATATGCTACCATTTATATGCGGCGACTATTTACTGTATATACTCGATTATAAGCCGATCCGAATATAAGCCGAGGTACCTAATTTTACCTAAGAAAACTGGATAAACTTATTGATTCGAGTATAACCCTAGGGTGGGAAATGCAACCGCTCCTGCTAAGTTTCAATAATCAAATAAATAACAGATAAATAAATAATAGATAACTTTAGGGAAAGAAAAATTCTACAGCAGCAGACAAAAGCAAAAAGCAAGTTTGGGAAGGCTAAGCTGCCATACTAATTATCAAGTACTGGACCCCAGTGTACAAGTCCCACCACAGTACTACAATAGTAGTTACAAGGGCAAAATAATTCTTGATGCTGGACTTAGTGCAAATTTAATTTTTGTAAATAACAAATTATTGCTCGTTGTGCGATGTGCAGATGTAAAGCGCTTGTTGCGCGCACCCTCCCTCCACGTGTGTCCATGCATACCTGCCGCCTCTGGATCTGCAGATGTAACGAGATCGTTGCGTGCACCCAACCCCCCTCCACCCGTGGACAGCCGTGTGTCCGGGCGTACCTCTGTGCGTACAATGTTAATAATGTACAGAAAGGAAGGAAGAACCTCTTCTACATAACAGTATATTGTGTGCTACCAAAGTGTTAGGCGGCAGATTTTTTTTATAATGATCTATTTTCTGTGTAAAAGCTAATTAAGTTTTGACTAAATAAGTTTTTTTTTATTTCTAAAAAAAAAAATAATATGCTCACTGCATATTTTATTATCTGATGCACACAGAAACAGCAGGCATATGTAAGTAAGCAGGCAGCAGGTAAGCTAGCTAATTTACTACTTCAGATGCAGAATGGCATAAAAAGGTAGACATAAAGTCCATAATTTACAGTGCATGCATTTTAATACACTTGATTGGCCTTGATGATTGTGTATTTGCAAAACACTTATGATACATTGAATAAAAGTACCTGGTACGTCGCGCGAGCGCCTACATCAGCAGAGGCGGCAGCGAGTCAGCACAGGAACGCACACACTCTCGGCAGTCCACGGGGGGGCGGGGTGTCATTGGTTGTGAGCACCTTGCAGATCCAGAGGTGGCAGCAAATCACACACGTCAGTCCCCGCGCATGCACTTATGTCTGTCCACAGGGGGCGCCTACATCAGCAGTTCCAGAGGTGGCAGCGAGTCAGACCGAGCTAGAGTCAGCAGATCAGTATACTCAAGTATAAGCCGAGGGTTACATTTTTAGTGCTGAAAAACTCGGCTTATACTCGAGTATATGCGGTATATGCACTATTTATATGCTACCATTTATATGCGGCGACTATTTATACACGGGCGTTTATTAGCGCATGTACTGTCCAATACCGAAAATAACGCATGCAGTATCGCGCGTAAATTAACACAAGTATGCTTATAGTGAATTGTGCGTTGTCGCGAAAATTTAGACGCAATAAAATTTTTAACGCACGCTATAAATAGCGCACGTTTTAACGCACTTTAATGAATCAACCCTATTACCTCTAAAGTCGTCAACACAACCTTAGAAGGATGGTTTTCTCAGTGGGGACTTCCACTAGAAATTATTACAGACAATGGGCCACAATTTGTGTCAAAAGAATTTGAAGATTTCCTTCAACTGAAGGGCATAAGGCACATTTTAACACCTCAATACCATCCGCAGGCTAATGGAGGTGTGGAACACTTTAATCAGACTATAAAGAATGGCCTTAATGTACATTTGCATGAAGGCCTTTTGTTTAGCAAAGCTTTAACTATAGTTCTACAGCACTACCGGTCTGCACCCCATAGTGCAACTGGGGAATCACCAGGAAAACTGATGATAGGCTGTAATCTACAGATGCCCCTAACATGTTTACAGCCACAGATAGAAGTCATTGAACCCCAAGCGTTGCGAGCAAGGGTTAAATATCATCAGGACAAAACAAAAGCTTACTGTCATGTTGGAGCAGTAAAGGGTTAAGTTTTCAATTTAGAAAGTCTGTTTGGAATCCACATTTGAAGGAAACTCTTCACTGTAGGGGGTAATTTACAAATACCACCTAAAAAGACACTGAAGACGGACTGTCTGGCTAGGGGACTGTGAGGGCCAAATGAATTAACAAGGTAACTACATTATCATACCTGTCTATACCTGGTGTATCTCAGGGCAGACTCTTAGATAATCTTTCTTTGGGCTCATAAAATAAATATCCATTAGCTTGTAGCTAGGGCTCCCCACAGACCACTCCCATGTTATGATGATCCTATAATTCTCATGGTCCTATAATTCTGCTGAATACCCATAAGAATTTGAGGTTAGCTGGAAAATAAAAATGTCACCAGAACAGCCAGTTACCAAATAGTGACCTGCCCTCACCTTTCTCATTGGATAGGGGCGTGACCTAAATTGTGACCTGTATATCAATGGCCCAGACCACTGGGAAGATATGTGCCTTTGATGACCAAGCTGCTCGGGAGGTATATGTTGCTATTTCTCCGCCCCCCCCCCCCCGGAACAGGAATTACATAGGACCATTCAATTGGTCATGTATGTAGGTTACTGCATTTTTATCCCTTTTTATTTTATAACTGTTTGCAACATGTATGTCATTTTTGTAACCTTAACTGTTTTCATATAATATATGCACTGTCCACTTTGGATTATTAAATATAAAATTTAATAAGTTTGTCTTTGTGCTCTAAATGAACCTTTATGCCTTACGCCGAGTGTGTATGTTAAATGTGTTTTAACCCCTTGCTAGTTAGAAGAAAAGTGTGTCTGCTTACCCCTTTGTTTGCTTGTGGGAAAGTTGTGTGTTGTCTGTAGACTAAATTGCAGTGTCTGTTAGAGTGCTTAGCTAGAAAGTCTAGGGCGATTTGCCTCTGTGAAGCATCAGTGTGCAATAGAACATCTAGACTTGGGTGCTTGCGGCCATTGAAACGTGGTGGTGGTAGTTGTTAAGTTTGGTGGGTTGGGGCTGTTTGGGGTTGATTGCACGAGTTAGCGAGAAACTGTGTAGTCGATGTGTTAACCCTTACAGCCGCCCGCCTGGTCACGTATGTCTGTGGTGGCGTTCATGACACTCAAAACGAAAAGCCAGTTACCCTTAATGCTAGGCAATGGGTAAGAATAAAAAAGCCCTCAATCAGATCAAAATCTGATCCTATTTTGATCCTATTGAGGATCTGAATTTCATTTTTTATTTTATAGTCATTTTTTCTTTTACCTTAACTATGTATGTGCAACCAATTTTTGTATTTGCTCTTTGCCAGCCATATTTTTAACATTTTGTGGCAGATCTACTAAAAATAGAATTTTTCTGGGGTCAAAACTCATATAATAACAACTCAATAATGTTGGTAGGGCCAATGAAAATATCTAGTTTATTGTCAGAAAATCACAATTTTCTTGAGCCGAAACATTTGAGAAATTTGTGAAATTTAAACGGCCGTTCATTCCATGAATCCTCTTTATTTTTCCTAAACATGAATTGCTCCAGCAGTCCTTTAAGTAGCATTGGCGCTCATTCTTGGTAAACAATAATGTTTTTAAGTTTCACTTGAAACTGGGTGAAAAACAATGATGGGATTAGCTTCCCTTTGAAAATATGTGAAATATAAAACAATGATGCGATTAATTTCCCCTAAAAAGTGTATAGCAAAAGGACAGGCTGACAATGAATATTCACTTATTAGTATTCAAAGAATTCAGCAACATCTTTAGGGATCTTCTGGGTCAATCCATGGTCATTTACAGACTACATTCTTGTTTTTTACTAGGACATTAACATCCAAGCTGAAAAAATGTTTTTGAGGTCCCAAAGATTTTCTTCCTTGACTGAATCATCTCCCAGGAAATGTTTCAGATGGACACTGTCAAAGTCTCTGCAATCCAGAACGGGATCCTTGTTGTTCCATTGTTCCAAATAGGCTGGACATCCAGATGTAAAAAAGACCATGGATTTGTGAAATTGTCTTCTATGGTGGCCATCTATGCAGAAAGACTTCAAAGATTTTGTAGCTTCTTGCACCATCTGCGCCTCTTCTAAGCCCAGTCACTCTCTCCCATGTTGGTTACTGCAGCCACCTCCTGTTCTCTGTTGACCGTTGATTCACTTAGCCATGTATTTTATTGTTGAGTTACCACCTTCCATGGGCAAAACAATCATGGGGTGGTAACTGACCACTTTTGCAAGATGGCACATTTCATCCCTCTGTGCAAACTCTCATCTACTGTCTCAACTCTTTATTCATCACATTTTTCGCCTCTATGGAGTTCCAATAGAGATAGGTTCTAATATAGGCTCCCAGTTCATTTTAAAATTTTGACATTCCTTGTGCAAATTCTTGGCATCTCTTTGATTTTCTCAGCTTATCACCCTCAGTCAAATTCTGTATGGGTAAACCAAGCTCTTGAACAATTTTCAAGATATCAGGTGTCTCTCCCTTGGGCAAAGTTTGCCCTTAATGCTTCTACTGAAAGATCACCTTTCTTGTGTGTTTATGGTAAACATCCTTAAGCCTTTCCCCAGGAATTTCTCCTTTCTAATGTTCCAACAGCCAATGATTAAGTGGTCAACATGTCTGCAATCTGGAGTAGCGCTAAATCAAATTGGAAAACAGTTCCTTGGCTCAAAAGGAAGCATAAATCCACTCCCCAATACTCTGTCCAAAACAAAGTTTGGCTATGCACCAAAAATATGCATCTAAAGATTCCTTCTCCCAAGTTTTTTGGTCTTTTTCCTATTCTGGTTATTATCAACCCAGTGGCTGTCTGACTTCAACTTCCACCTGAAATGTGTTTCATCCAAATGTGTTTCATGTGTCTCTTATTATGCCTGCAATTTCTAACCATTTTTCTTTTGGACAATCTCCTTTCACACCTATTATTGTTGACAGTCACAAAAATATGAGGTTGAAAATATTCTGGACTCTAGATTCTCCAGAGGGCTTTTACAGTTCCTCATCCTGTGGGTTTGGGCCTGAGGAATGTTCCTGGGTAAAGCATTCAGATGTTCATGCTTTATGGTTAATACAGGAATTTTTCAAACAATCTTCACAGAAGCCTGGTTGTGGTGGTCTGGTGGCCCCCCACTGTGGAAGGGAGTACCATCAGGAGCATTCCATTGGGGAGCACTCCACTAAGAATTCAAGATGGCAGTGTCCATGGCTGCATAGTGACTCCATTGCACCATGTCATTTTTCTTTTTTTTAGCAATAGCAGGGAAGGTAGAGAGAAGAATGAGCAGGGCAAGAAGGGAAAATAACAAGCAGGAAGGGGGGAAGAACTAGCGGGACAGGGAGAAGGAGGAACCAGCAGGGTTTGGATCTGCAGGGCAGGATGGAACTCTATCTGAAGGAAATGTGCACTCCTAGTCCTTGCTCAGCTATAATTTATTTCTACCAAAGTTCATAACCTTTCAAATTTCTCTTCAAAGTGGTAGCATCCTGCACCACAATTTAGTGGTACTCCATGTCAGGAGTGCTCAGTGCTCAGTTGTGGAACACTCCGCTTTGAAGTCAAGATGGTGGCGCCCATGGCCGCGCAGTGATGTCATTGTGCCACATCGTGACATGGCGCATGAAGTCAATGCGCCACATTTCGCCATGACAATTTAAAATAGACGATAAAGTCCCATGTTCAATGCCTGGATATAGAACTTGATCTCCTGGGTGCACTGTAAATTGTTTTTATTTTTGGACAAATTTGCTGGATTTTACCCTTTTGCATGATTCTGATTCCACTGCTGCCTGAACTGACATGTGCCTGAATATCTACTAGAGACTCTTGTTAATCCTTAGTCCTTGGAAGTCCGTGGGAACAGCAAGTTGGGAGGTTAATTTTTTACACCAGCAGCAAATCCACTAAGTCTCACATTAGCTATAGGTCAGTCTATGTATGTCCCATATTTAGCCTCTCCAAACAAAAAAGTCACCCTCCGCCTAGGCCAGCAGGATTACTTCCCTGTTAATTTATGGAATGCTCTCCAGCTCTCTTAAAAAGTGGAAGTGTCCTTAAATATGTGACCTTCCTGCTGTAGCTAAAGGAAGTCATTACTTGCCACTATCGGTCGACCTGGTAGACAAGAGAGATGAATTTTGGGTAGTACATAAAATACTGGAGTCACTGGATGTATACATAACAGAAAATGACTCCCAGTTCCTGATACTGATCTAATAACTTAACTATAAGGATTTTGTGAAATATCATATATGTTTTACAGTTCTGCAACTGTCTCTGAACTTCCTAAATATAATCCTTTTTATCCCAAATTACAAAAGCACCCGTAAAAATGTATAAACCACATCCTTTCTCTGTGTTAAGAAAAAAAGAAAAAAAACCCATGTGCACGTGCGTGTTGACGCCCGGAAGGGGGCGACGGGGGAGGGGGGATGACGTACACCAAAGGACCTTGATAAAGTTCCCAAGAGGAACCGAAACGCTGGATCGCACTGTGAATAAAAAGAAGATATTGAATGTGACCTGGTGTGCTGGTCCTTCTTAGGGCATCTGCCTTTTGATTTGCCCTGTATCATTTGCATCTGGTGCAATGGTACAGGGCAAATTTTATGTAATAATGCCATATACTATGAAGTATAGAGTGGAAGTATCCTCTATCATATCTTAATTTTTAAGCTGTTGTACCCAGGGAGGTGATGTGAGTTGGGACCAGGGAGAGGCAATTTTGTGTGAAGATGCCTATTTTTCATTCAATTGAATACCAGTTTAATCCACGCATGGCATTTAGTCTAAACACCAGACATGGTCAAAGGCATGTATTAAGCCCGATTCCATATAAAGTGTTTTTAACAAGTCTGGTGTGAAAAATATCAGGTATAGGGTAATATTTGACTCCTTCATTATGGACTTACCTCATGGCCTTTATTTCCAGAATTTGATTTACTTTCTTTTGGCTTCTGTGTAAAAAAAATGGATAGGTAGTTTAATTTATTGTTTTACAATTTTTACTTCAGTTCTTTGAGAATGTTTTATCTTTATGTCTTTAAGGAAAGTATTCAAATGTTCTCTGAAAACCATATGTCTGCTGAATTAGATTTTCTGCATACCTACATGCAGCTCACACATTATGCTTTTTGGACACTCCTACCATAGAAAATAATCCTGTCATCCTGCCTGCTTATCCAGTGTCATAATTAACGACCCAGGTCTCGAGGGGCTCCCTCTGCCCTGGCTCTTGAAAGCTGTGTAGCCTGACTGGACATTGTTCAGGGGTTTGTCCAATTATGTTGCAGGCAATATTGTTCAAAGAAGTGTGAACTGAACTGGAAGGTATAATAAGCCTCTAATCAGAGAGACAGGTGCATGTTTACCATGAAGATTATTTCATTTTGGCTGTGTGTGGAACACAGTGCTGAGAGGCAAGCACAGACTGGATAGGACCTTACAGTAAAAATAAATATTCATTAAATGAAATGTGAGGGATTTAAACATATAAAGGCAAGGGGAGAGGCAGGCTCAGATTTGTGGAGAGGCCACAAAAGCCCGGGCCAAGGCGGCAGTGTGGACCTCTCCCTACTGCTTTGTATGCGAGTGTAAACTTCCGCCCATGAGCACGCTCGTGGGGAGGGGGAGGTGCTGTTCGCGCATGTGCAGGTGGGGGGGCAGCCTCGGGGCGCCCAGATAAGCAATCCGATGCTGGGTAGAGGTGGCAGAAGATTAGGGAGAGGAAATGGGAACTGACTATACGTTTAAAGGGGATCTGTCACCTTGACAAATAATTCCAAATTGTTTTCTATTGTGTTTGTCAAGCAAAATAAACTTTACTTACACTATATAAATTATTTTAATCTTATTTTCTTCAGCCTTGGAATTCACAATTGCAGAAAGCAGGCAGGGGCCATTTTGTGGACATTGTTATCAAAGCAGGCATTGCATCCTGCCAATATCTTGTTTCTGTGCCAGTATGGGAGGACCTAATGCCCATGTCCATGCACTGGTTACATAATTACATGGTGAGGTGGGAGGGGGAATGTGAGGAGAGCAGCAACATCTAAGAAGTTCTGAATTGAAAGTGAAAGTAACTCTCTGCCACTCCTCTATGCCTAAGGCATAGAGGCGGGGCAGGCAATATATGACTGACAGCTGGGATTTTAAATGCTTTTATAATGGGCATGGATGTGGTAATAAAAAAAATAGTTTTGGGTTTCATGTTTAATTTGAAAAGGGCTTTTATTATACAGCTTTTTATGTCTGGGTGACAGGTCCACTTTAAAGAAGAATGGAAAAAAGATAAAGGAAATTTAGGAAAAGCAAAATGGTAAAGAGGTTGGTGCAGAAAAGAAAGATCAGAGCAAAAACAAAAAGCAGAACTGACATGCATTATGGTGGAGACAACATATAGCACAGAGAAAAGACGAATGAAAATAGAGAACAGGGGAATCAAAACAGAAGTGAAAATGTGGTGTAATGATCAGGAGCAGAGGGGAATTGTCTTTCTTTTGTGTGTGTTCTGAGAGGCGTAGACATTGCAGGCTCTGTGCATGCCTACTACCCCCTGCTGTTTTATGGTTCTTTGCTGCAAGCAGTCCACTCTACCCTTACACCCCCAGGCACTGTCCATGTGTTCATGTATCCACCAGAGAAAATTAACAATGTTCCCTTTGTTCTCAAGGGACCGTGTGGGTTTATGCTGACTACGATAAGAAAAGTGGATTGGCTGAAGGGCAAAACTGTTTGGGTAGACTAAGATAGACCCAACTTAGTAGTTTGTCAGTCATCCCTGGGGGGGTGTCCCTCTTGTGGGAAAGCGCAGCCTCGCCCAGTTAGTCTCTGCAGAGGAAGCAACCCAAAAATACATTTTGCAAGGGCTCCCTGGATTTTCAAAACCAGGGTTCTACTGAACCTCTACTTCCTCAGAAGCCATTTGCCATGTCTTACAGTAGGGACGTAAGTGGTTAGTTTTCTTACATACTTCACCTTGTATTTACTGCACTGTATATGTATATATTTCTAATTGTAAATATTGTGTGCTGTGGACTCCTTCTATTAAATTCCAATTAATAACTCTACTGGTTTGGCTGATGATAACTACTTACAATTTTATTCTTTTTGGGGCTTTGGTAATTACTTTGATTACCCACTTAATTTGTAGTGATATTCTTGGCTGCCTGGTACCTCTGAGACCTAAGGAGTTATAGGAGAACAGAGTGCCCAGACAGATAGGATTCAGGGTGGGCATTTTAATTACCAGGTGGTCACATGCTACCCAAGCACTGTGGTGCTTGCTAGAGAAGCTGAGTATAATCAGGCTGGTTTTAATTTGTGCCTGTGCCAGATGTCAGGGTAAATTAGGCCTTTGTGAATTAACCTCAATTTTTATAGTCCTCTCTTTACTTTATGTCCACTTAATACCCTTAGTAAACAGAATTACCCCCTAGGTTTGTCACATAGGTCATAAAGAGAATGTAATAGGAGAAGAAAATAATAAGGCAAACATTTTTTAAAAAAGGAACATTGCAAGTAGGCAGGGCTATTTCTAGGTATGTTGGGGGCACACTAACAATGTAAATATAATTTGCAGTCTTTAGTGAGGGTAGGTGGGTCATCCAAGGAAGAGGTTAAGGGTAAATATGGTCAACGCAAACATTAAAGGAGAACATGAAAATATCATGTTTTATGGGGTCAACTTACTTATTTCCCACATATATTTCTACTACTAAAAAATACACGGCCTGATTTATATGACATGAAATATTTATGCACCAACTTCCTTTTGGGGTCTCTAAATGCCAGATACTTTGGTGATCCTATGAACAGTGGGCACCAACTGTTCAGTGGACCCTTGGCTCTCATATTTTTGGAAGATAAGTTGCTTGAAAGTGGAAGCTTTGATACAATTTTTGGTATTTCATCAAAACCGATAAGTTTGGGAAAGCATTGCAAATCCATAGTTTGGAGTGCCCAGTGTTTATTGTATGGTCTGTGTATATATGTATACATAATTAACATTAGCTAAAACATCATTCAAGCGGTACTCTAACAAGTTTTGGATGTATTTAAATGGTTTGGTCAATGTCTGGAGGGCTAAACATCAATAACAACAACACACACAATATACTAGCTATTCAGCCATCCACAGCTTTATGTTTTATATTGATTTAGCACTTAGGGACCTTCTCTCTCAAACCCGTCAGGTTAAGATATTAGTTTGTGGAGTGTCTTACCATAAATGTAAATTTACCCTCTTGCAAACCACTCCAGAGAATAAAGTTGATTGCTTAATACATTACAGGAGCATCACAAAGGATTTTATGCAATAAGCTTGAAAAAGTATACTATACTCCCCAAAAACTTACCTAGTATGGTGCCCTCTTCTACAATGCATACAAACCCAACATAGCAAACCGTTCCTCATAACCGAGACCTTCCGTACAATTTAAAAACAAGTATACTATACTCCCAAAAAATGACAGTATGGTGATAGAATAGGACATGCATAGTAATATATATAGAGAGAGGTTAAAAAAAGACACACGTCCATTCATTTTAGCATTTTTGCTTAAGTGAAACTGGCCTAACTGCTAGTTCTTTAAAAGGAAGGTGAAAAACAGCAACACCATCTGCTGACTCTTCAAGTTGCCTCAGAGGGGGAAAAAATATTTCCTAACTCCCAAGAGGGCAATTTGACCTAAATCCCTGAATCAACTTTGCATAAGAGTTAATTTCAGTAACTTGGTATTTTCTCATTTTCTAAATAGGTATCCAAACCTTCCTTTAAAATGTTCTAATAGCTCAACAGCTATGGGGAGACAGTTCCACAACTTAACAGTCCTCACTGTAAAAAAAAACTTTTTTCGCATCCTAGGATGGAACCTTTTTTCTTCTAATCTAAATGGTTGACCTTGTGTTTGCCAGAAGAATCTACTGGTGCATAAAGCATCCAAGAGTTTATTGTATAGTCTCCTTCTATATTTTTACAAAGTAATCATAAGCCCCCTCTTCTACAATGTAAACATCCCCAACTTAACTAACCTTTCCTCACAAAAAAGACCTTCCATATCATTATTTTAACTCTTTCTTGACCTTTCTATTTTGTTAATATACATTTTATGGATTGAAGGCTAAAACTGCACTGCAAAAATCGTAAGTGAAAAGCGGAGCACTGGAATGCTTCTTATTAAAAACATATGTTTATTTCCATAATTAAAAACATAGCAAAATGTCCTCACCACACAGCTTAACGCGTTTTATGGCTAAATGCCACTTTCTCAGAAGCTGCACTGCAACAGTGCTGTGTAAAGGGGACTTTGATTCTCTCCCCCAGTGAACCCCTAAAACAGGAAAATATCTTACTAGTTCTTCCTGATGCTGACTGACAGAGTTCAAACAAGAAGGAGTTGTTAGTGTGTGGCAGACAAGCCATCCTGTTTTAGAGAATCTAGTTGTTGGGATCTATAAGAATCAAATAACAAAATGTTTCAGTAAAATAAACAGACCATTTATTGGCTCTAAATCTAAATCAATTAACAAACAATTCAAATTTAAACAATAAACATACTATACCAAACAGACAGGTACCATGGGTACCATGAGGCACTGGGATGCACATGTCTGTTTGGTATAGTATGTTTATTGTTTAAATTTGAATTGTTTGGTAACTGATTTAGAGCCAATAAATGGTCTGTTTATTTCACTGAAACATTTTGTTATTTGATTGTAAATTGTTTCTTGACCTATCAGTGGGATATAATTTATGGATTCTTTTTTCTCAATTTACCGTTAATATTTATTCGGGATCTATAAGAATGGCTTTGCCCAAAGAACTCAAATAGTACACTCTTCTGAACAGAGGCCATTCTATAGGTTGGTAGTCAACATATTGGGACACAGTGAGACTATGGTTGAGCAAACTGCTTCCCAAATTGCTGGAGATGTGGCCAAAATGAGGCAATGCTTTTGCACATAATCTGGATCTGCCTGAACTTTTAAATATAGATAAATGGAGGGTACTCACTTCACAGTCACAAAATAAAATATAGACATAGAAAAACCCCAAAAACATTTAAATGGTTTTTATGTATGATATATTCAGATTGGCTATTTTGATTGAATGATATGCACTGTCACTTTATCCCATTAAGTACGCAAATTCTGACACTGAATAATTAATTTTGTAAGAGAAGGAATAAATATTACATGAATTTTGATGTGGTGTATAGATTGAGGATGTACTTATCATGTCACGCTATTTTATTGGTTTTATTTGTAATATCTAGTTTTCTGAATATGCGCTTCCACTTTTATCACTGTATGCACTTTTAAGGACTTAATGTCTCCCACTGAGTAAATGATGTGCCATCATAATGTATTGTTCTTTTAAAATCTATAATGTTTATCTGTGTGAATATCCCTCTTTTTGTATATGCACTATGAGAATAATAACGTTTTCCGTTCTTTGAATAGAGCAGCGTAATGGTTGCTTTGGCTGGTTGCTATGATACGATGCGCCAATACAATGCGCCAATAGTACTTGCAAAGTTTCCTATGTACGTGCGTGACATAGCACGCCTATATGCGCATACGTGAAATCGCACGGCTGTGTGCGTGTGCGCAAAGTCGTGCACACATATAGGTGTGCGACGTCGTCCACGCGCACATAGGCGCGCAATTTCACAAATCTGCGTATAGACATGCTATTTACTCTAGAAGGCTGCGTTACTCTACGGAAAACGTACCAGCGGAAGTGACGTTAGCATACGTGATGTCACGTACCGGGAAGTAAGCCAGGTGCTTGCTGTAAGAGAAAAATTGGCATTTAATTGAAGAGGGTATTTATATCTTCCACATTAGTTAATGCATCAGGATTCCCCTTGAAACGTTGCTGAAATGTTGGGGTAATTCTCATCTTTGGCAAGTGTATCAGCTTACCTGTGTGTCTCTTTTTGCCTGTGCACATTTTTGTGGTATGTCTTACTTCATAATATCATATTTTATTTTCTGTATTTTGTTGATTAAAATTGACTTTTGTTAAACCTTTTGCATAGTATATAAAGGATAACTATTTTATTAATACTGCCTGTGATTATTTGTGTGTAGAGATGTAGCGAACCTCAAAAAAAAAGTTTGCGAACCCGTTCGCGAACTTCTGCCAAAAAGTGTGAACTTTTGCGAACTTTGCGAACCCCATAGACTTCAATGAGAAGGCGAACTTTAAAACCTAGAAAAGCCATTTCTGGCCAGAAAACTGATTTTAAAGTTGTTTAAAGGGTGCCACAACCTGGACAGTGGCATGCAGGGGGGGATCAAGGGCAAAAATTTATCTGAAAAATACGTTGTTGACACAGCATTGCGTTTTGTGCTGTAAAGGGCAGAAATCACACTACATTTCTAAACTTGTGTAATAAACTGCTTTAAAATGTCCGGCGTCTACATGCCAATCAAGGTTACAGCCGGTTCACATGCAAAGACAAAATGCCGCATTTACTGCAACGCAAAAAAACGCAAAGAGCTTTAATGATACCGTCAAGTGAGCGAATAATAGTTTTTACTAGTTGCTTGTCACCTCCAGGACAGGGTGTGCTGTGTAAGCCAGTCAACTACCTCTCCAGCATTTTTGGAGTTCAGGGTACGTGCCTTCGGAACACTGGGTGCACTACTATGCACAACAGCAAACAGCACTGGGCACGTTAAAGAACAGTAAGATAAATAAATAAAAAAAATAAATAAATAATAATAAAAAAAAAAAGTGATCTCTGGTTGGTGCTGGTGGTGAACTACTAGGAGCAGCACACCAGTCCCCAACACAGCTAGACTAATAGCACTGGGCTCTATAAATTACAGTAGCAAAGTAAAAAAACACAAATGAAAAAAAATGATGTGAATGTGTGGTTGGTGCTGGTGCACTACTATGACCAGCACACCTGTCTCCAACACACACAGACGGAGCTGCAGTACATAATGAAAAGAAGAGTAACAGTAATCAGAAAATAAAAGCAGTCCTTACAAGGACTATTGGATAACAGCAGATGAGATCAGCAGGACAGCTGTCCAGCAGCTACATACAGAGCAGTAGAAAGTAGATTACTAGTCAGCAAAGCTACCTAAACTGTCCCTCAAACCCCTGCACAGCTCTCTCCCTATGCTAACTCATCAAGCACACACAGGCAGAATGTAAAATGGCTGCTGGGCTTCGGTTTATATATGGAAGGGAGTGGTCCGGGGGGGGGTGGTCCAGGAGGGAGAGCTGCCTGATTGGCTGCTGGGCTTCGGTTTATATATGGAAGGGAGTGGTCCCGGGGGGGGGGGGTGGTCCAGGAGGGAGAGCTGCCTGATTGGCTCCCATGTATCTGCTGGCTCTGGGGTGAGAGGTCAAAATTTGGCTCCAGCTAAGGCGAACCCAAAATTGCGAACATTGCTAAAAGTTCGCGAACATCGCTAAAAGTTCACGAACTTGCGAACACCCGATGTTCGCGCAAATTAATTCGCCGGCGAACAGTTCGCTACATCTCTATTTGTGTGCAAGCCCTTATTCTATTCAAATTTTCTGCCTGAACCTTTAAACATATTGGTTGAACCCCAACGAGATCCAATGATACTGGTTCTTGGGAAAAAAATTCTGAAACTTATTAATTCAACCCAAGCTGACAGATGTGCTATTGCAGGGAAATTAAAGAATATACATCCCCCCCATATAAACAAACTTTCTGAGGAGAGTCTACCACACCAGGAGAATGGAATATCTGACAGCACTCAGGAATAACACTATGGACTAGTTTTATAATCAAGTTTGTATTTCTGGGACATTTGTTATTTTGTTTGTAAAAATATATTTAAAAAACCTCAACAAGAGTTAAAAAAAATATCTTGACAAACATTCTTTGTTCAATACTCAATAGTGTTGAACTTAAAGGACAAGGAAAGCCTCACCATAAATGTTGTCCATCTGACAGAATGCATAAAAAGCATACTGAAATTGCTTACCCGGCATCTATATTCTGCACAATATCTCCTGAAGCTTTAAAGTAACTGGGCACTTTAACAGTATAGAAGGATGTCTCATACAGCTAGTAGTGTGATTGGGACTAAGACCAAGAAGGTGGTACATGTGCAAAACATCCAGTTTCGGTCTTTCAGCACACAGGAGCACACTACAGCCAACAAGATCTGCAGGTTCACTACTAGGTGGCACATTTGAACAAGGAACTTAAGGTCTGGAGGACAATGTGAACAGAATCAAAATGGTGTCTGCAATCTGAGAGTAAGGAGATTTCAGGGGAAATAAGGTAGTGATTAGCAAGAGGCAGGGGTGGACTACTATTAGACAAAGTGCAGGTTTGGGCGCTTTCCTTGTTCTTTAAATAGTACATAAGGTTCAAACATGATTTATACAGTATTTAATGGAGTAATATTTGTTGTTCTGCAGTGTTTATGTCAGTTAGCGAGTAGCATATTTTCAGTACATTGTTAATCTCAAGATGAAAAAAAACTTTTAGTTAGTTTCCATATACTATAGACTTGACAGATTTATCTCGTAATACATTCCATGTTTTTTCCTGTGAGTCCCCACACAACTGTTTCCATTATGTCACTGTTATGTAGTTTCAGAAGCGTTTTTTACTTTACACATCTAAATGTTAGTTTAGTAGCTTGCATTTATAAAACTCACCAAATGCCTCATTTCAACTGAGAGACTTCCATTGGCAGAGTCTTCGATGCTCATAACTTTGACAGGTGTTCCAAAAAGAACAAATCTTCTATTACTACAGAATAAAATAGATCTTTAAAAACTCAATTAAGAAACATAAAATGAGAAATGTGTGAAAGTTTAAGCGTTTCTATGTCTTACCTTAAATTAAATGATGGATCCCTAAAAGATAAACAAGAATTGTTACAAAGTACTCAGAAGTTACTTGTCATTTTGTATAAGAATTGCATGACTAAAAGAAAGCCTTTTCCATTTAAATGAAAAGCATTTAAAAAAAAAAAATACATAATACATAAATTGCTGTGGCAATAACTACATAACGCCTTCCCTTAATGAGTGGAATAGCACTAACTTGCTCTCATCTTCTAAGGGTTTCTATATTTCCAAATATCTGACACATGCCAGAAGAATATGCTTCATAATGTCATTAGTACAGGGAAAAAGAATTACAAGGACTTAATTTTTTACTCTGTTACCTTAAATTCCATGGATATAGGTATCCATCTGAGTTTCAGAGAATCACCTCTGATATAGATATGAGGTGAGCCCAAACCAACTATTGCAGAAAGAGGCATACAGGAACAAAAAACAAACACACAATTGATAAAACCAGCCAACAGCTGAGTCCCAATCAGCACAGAAAACTAGCTACTGCCTATAAAACTCAAGTCAACCACAAGATACATGTAAACCTACACTGGAGCAACCCCAGCCATAAAGCATGCCAAATGTTGGTGCAAGACAGCAACCCTGCATGCAAATACAGAAGCTTTGCCCACCAATGACAGTAGCCCTCTCAAGAACTGCCAATAAAGAAAGAGCCATGCTTGCCATAGCAAAGACCAGCAGCCACACCTGCCTAAAAGAAACAGCAGGGCTAGCAGACATCTGTGCTAAGGGCTGCAGCATAGGCCGGCAGGCACCAGCACCAAGGGCCACAGCTAAGGCCAACAGCCATCGGCACCAAGGGCCACATCAAGGGCTAGTGGACATGTGAGTCAAGGGCCACCGCAAAGGCCAGCAGACATATGAGCCAAGGGCCAGCGGACAGGTGAGCCACAGGCCACAGCCAGCAGTCACATAAGCCAAGGGCCACAGCCAAAGCCAGTGGTCACGCAAGCCAAGTACTACAGCCAAAGCCAGTGGTCATGTAAGTTAAGGGCCATACCAAAGACCATGCTAACCAAGAGCCATAGCTAATGATAGTATCATAGCATGCCAAATGTTAACCAAACAGTGTTGGCGCCTAATGTGCAGGTTGCCAATCCACCAATTACATATAGTTATATAGCGTTAAAAAAGATTCAGCCCTAAAAAGTTCAACCCTTCCAAGTAAACCCAGCACACACAAGCCTTTACTAATTTATCTATACACTCACATTCACATACATAAACCATATATATCAACATCAATACTAACTGTAGAATTTAGTATCACAATAGCCTATTACAAAATCACTTGGAAGGGAATTCCATAACCTTACTGCCCTCACTGTAAAAAACTACCTGTGCTGCCACAAATTAAATTTCCATCCCTCTAATCTATAGGGGTGGCCTCTGGTGTGCTGTGTTTTTATGGGAAAAAAGAACACCCCCATCTGCCTATAATCACCTCTAATGTACTTGTACAGAGTAATCATGTCCCCTCGCAAGTGCCTTTTTTCCAGAGAAAATTACCCCAACTGTGACAATCTAACTTCTAATCTAATAGTTTAAATCTTCCATTCCCTTTACCAGTTTAGTTACATGTCTCTACACTCTCTCCAGCTCATTAATATCCATCTTAAAGGAACAGTAACACTAAAAAATAAAAATGTTTTAAAATAATTAAAATATAATGTACTGTTGCCCTGCACTGGTAAAAGTTGTGTGTTTGCTTCAGAAAGACTACTGTAGCCATGGGGGCAGCCATTTAAATTGAAAAAAGGAGAAAAGGCACAGGTTACATAAGAAGATAACAGATAAACTGTGTAGAAAACAATGGGAATCTATGCTACTTATCTGTTATCTGCTTAGTAACCTGTGCCTTTTCTCCTTTTTTCAATTTAAATGGCTGCCCCCATGGATACACAGCAGGGTATTTATATAAACTGTAGTAGTGAAGCAAACACAAAACTTTTACCAGTGCAGGGCAATAGTACATAATATATTAATTATTTTTATACACTTTCATTTTTTGGTGTTACTGTTCCTTTAAGGCCTAGAGCCCAAAACTGCCCTTCCTACTTAATCTGTAACAGTTTAGCTTGGGCCTTGATGGAGGCCTCCTAGGCTGTCTCTGCCACGAGCTCCCTGCAAAATGTGTTGGAAGCACTCCGTTTCCGGCTTCAGTTGTTTCTCCTCTTGTAGCACAGTTTTCTGGCCCCAAGATTTCCATGGACATTTTTGCAGATTTACCCAAATCAGCAGAGTTTACTACAAGTCTGGTGGTTGTGGATCATTTTTCCAAAATTACCCACTTCATTCCTTTGAAGAGGCTTTTATCTGCTGCTCCCCTGGCAAGTATCTTTATTAAGATTTTTCAGCTCCATGGTTTTCCTTCCTCTTTTTTTTGACCAGGGGGTCCAATTTGTCTTCAGTTTCTGCAAGTTATTGGGGATTGGTTTGAACTTCTCTTCAGCTTATTATCCACAAAGTACTGGCAAAACTGAGAGAACCAATCAAGCCCTGGAGCAGTTTTTTTTGCTGTTATCTCCTAAAACCATTACAACTGGTTGGAACTACTTCCCTGGAATTTGGGTTGGGTTCGTCACCATTTTTGGTCTCTACAGGTGTCTACAGTCAGAATCCTCTTGCTCTACCTTCTTTTGTACTTTACGGTATAGCTGATGTTCCTGTTGCTGAAGTTGCTGTTCATGACATTAAGTTCAAACCCAAATACAAAAAAAAAGTAAAAAAATCAATAAGATGGCCCAGTGATATAAAGAAAATGACTAGAAATAAAGATTAAACCCATAAACACAAATCAAGCAAGTACCTAAATCCCTGTTTACCTGGGTGTGCATACCCCAGGTCCTTCACCATATAAAGCCACAGCCAGCTCACAATGAAAGATCATAGTGTTTGGTCCGGGTGCTCAAAGCCCCGAACCTGTAGCCCAGGGGAGCAAACTCGAATCCTCAGAAAAAACAGCTTCAAAAGCACCACGGACAGCCAAAGCGTATCGTAAAAACACAATCTTTATTCACATCTTCTTAAAACCCAAGACGCCTGACGTGTTTCGTGCGCATGCACAATCATAGGCATACATTTGGAAAGACACACATGATATATCTAGCCCCATAATTAGTGACATCACACATTGAATAAAAACCAAAGAAAGGGGAAAGAAAAAAGAAGCAATGAATAAAGCAATGAATGAGACACTCATAAAGCATTCACGATACTGGTAGTCTCATTTAGAAGGAACATAACAGTTGATATCAAAAATGGAATTTAAGCCATTTGGTTGGTGTGTGCCTAATAAAAATATCCATTTTACAACCTTCTGTAAAAGCTTAGTCCACATATTGCTACAACGTTCGTCCGGAAAAAACCTATCAATCACTTGAATTTGCAACATAGTTACATCACCATTGCAACAATCCATAAAGTGCCTTGAAACCGGATTATTTCTATTTTTCACAACAATGTGCCCAATGTGCTCACGCATTCTACATTTGAGTGGACGAATCGTGCAGCCTACATACTGAAGGGAACATCCACTACAAGTCAGCAAATAAGCCACATTAATGCGTGCTACAGTTCGCGTAAAAACACATATCAAGTGATCTATTCGTTACAGTGCTTTCAAAACGTTCTGTTGCACGATTCGTCCACTCAAATGTAGAATGTGTGAACACGTAGGGCACATTGTTGCAAAAAATAGAAATAATCAGGTGCAGAAAATTTCTGGACAGCAGAATCAGTGAAATCACAACAATCAGGGAATAAGGTGATGGCTTAAAAAAAAGTTTTGTGAGATCAGAATTTGTAAGGCCAAATACAGCTATTATGCTAGAGGATGGAGATAACAAATTTGATTTTGGCCACTTCCACAGATATAAAGTATAAGACTAAACTAAAAAAAAAAAATTAGCAACTTTTGTGAATGCACAAAGTTCCCTATAATCCCTTCATCAGGGAATTGTGCCTTAGGTTCTGGAGTTCTTGCTCATTCAAATAGAATGGACAGGCCAAAGGTCAGGACGGGCAACAATCAGGAGTAGTGGGAAACAAAGCCGAAGCCAAAAACCAGGAGTTCGATCAAGGGTCAGGAAGAAGCCGAAGTTAGGAACAAAGGTATGGGATCAAACCGGAATCATGAACAGGAACCGCTCAGTGTCAGTCAGAAAGGACCTCACCTCGCACTGGACTGTAGGCCACAGTGTCTTTTTAAACTCAATGCACATGCGTTGTTTGTGCGCGAAAATGTGCCGAAGCGTGCACATGATGACGTGACCGTTTCAAAGTGCGTGTGCAGGGACGCAAAGGAGAGTGTGAACAAATGCACATGCGCAAAGCAAGTGGCTTAGTGCGAGAAGCGCAAATAGCTTGAAACTGGATTCTTTGACATCAATGCTCTTTTGTAATGTCTCCTGTGGCAATCCCTGATTCTGGTGAAGGTACGCTCTTCTGCCTAAAGCAACCATCTTTGATTTTGGGTCTGACCCTCAGTTACTCAGGTGCAGTCAAGTCTTAAAGGAGAAGGAAAGGTAAAAACTAAGTAAGCTTAATCAGAAAGGTCTATGTAAATACAGCCATAAGCACTCACAGAAAAGCTGCACTGTGTCCTCTATCAAAAGAAACACAAGATTTCTTGTCTCCTTTTTGTAAACATGTTCTTAGGGTATCTGACTTCCTCTCTCAGAAAACTCCTTCATTCTCGGGGCAAGAGTCTGCGCAGTTCTCTCCTCTCTTCTGCTCCCTCCTCCAATGAGAATCCATGAAACCCACTCCCCCCATACTTAGGAATGTGTAATCTGAGCTATAATGGCTAGGGCTGCAAGCAGGAAGCTATGAAGGCCAAGCTAAAATGGCAGCTGCAATCTTAAACAAACAGAGAAACTGTAATACAGGAATAAACTGAAGTCAAAACCAGGAGCTCAATACTGGGTACAGGAACAGAGCAGGACAATGGCAACTCTGTTTTGGTAGATGCTTCTACTGCCAAGACCCAATACATAGGCTGTGGTTTAAAAATCATGATGCACTGTAAGTTATCCAGTGGATGAGCCAGGATTCACCACATGATGTATCAAAGAGGATGCACTGCTTAAGGGCAACCAGGGCAAAGAAGTGAGAGAGATTGCTTGAAAGTGGTTATAACAGGTGTGAGTGCTGGAGGGTATGTGGCAGGTAGGACTATAAATCTAAAGTTACTAAAATGGCTTGTCATGGAAGGGTACTTAGTGCTGGTGGCCGCATCTGTCTGATCTCACAGTCCAATCAAAATTACTTTACAAGTATACAGGGTGCATATGTTATGGGAATTTAAAGGCCTTTTTTGGTCCTGAAAAAGGTTGAATGGCTGCAAAATTAGTCTTGAAGTCCAGAGCTTCAAGCATGTTGTACATGCTCCCACTCATTGAATGGCCATGCCCACCCACCGCAATGCTTGTTATGTTAATTGTCCCCAACTCAAGTTGTTTTAAAATATAAATATAAAACAGAATATAATTTTATTTTATGTTTAAAGCTTCTGCAAAATGAATACTTACTAACATTCAAATTTTGTTGTAAACTTTATAGAACAATTTTTGAAACTTCAGTGTCTGGTGCTAGACCAGGTGCATTTTATAAAAACTTAAATCCACTTTTAGACAAAGACTTTTGTGATTCCCACATTTATTTTTGTGAGTGTCCATATCTTTACATTCTACTGTATTTAAGTTATGTTTTTTTTTATACATGCATAAAGGAAGTTTAAATTACTTACTTGTCAATAGTTGCTTTAACACGTAACTGGTAATTCAGCTCTGGCAGTTTTACTAGGAGCCTGTGATTCATGGAAAGAAAAGTATTTACTGGCAAGTCACAATCACAATAAAATATTTTCATTTATATAGCAATGTACACTATATATAGTTGATACCCAATCTATAAATGCTTATGACTTGATCTTAAAGTACATGAACAGAGAAAAAACCCTTAAAATATAGATAAAAGTTGTATATTGTTGTATATTGTTGTATATTTAAAAAAAATAAATAAAACAAACAAAGAATAAAATGGAAAACCAGGTCACAACAGTCTTACATATGTTGTAAGTCTTAGACAATAAATAAATATTGTGTTTGAATTAAAATGAACATTCCAGATTTTGATTAAGGTAAGGGGACTGGATCATACTAAAACCTATTATGAGAAAAGAAGTATATTTCATTTCAAATTTCTTTTACAAAACTTAGTTTGATAAATGGATAGCTTTGTTAGCTATTCAAAAAGGGATGCTGTTCTCAGCCTAAAAACTATAGGAATGTTAGTCTGACATCAATAGTAGGAAATAGTGATGAGCTAAATAGATTGCCAGGCATGGATTTGCTGCGAATTTTCACGTTTGATAATGTAACATAGTTACATAGTAAGTTGGGTTGAAAAAAAACATACGTTCATAATGCCTATATATAACCTGTCTAACTGCTAGTTGATCCAGAGGAAGGCAAAAAACCCCATCTGAAGCCTCTCTAATTTGCCACAGAGGGGTAAAATTCCTTCCTGACTCCAATATGGCAATCGGACCAGTCCCTGGATCAACTTGTACTAAGAGCTATCTCCCATAACCCTGTATTCCCTCACTTGCTAAAAAGCCATCCAACCCCTTCTTAAAGCTATATAATGTATCAGCCAGTACGACTGATTCGGAGAGGGAATTCCACAACTTTACAGCTCTCGTGTCCGTTGGAAGGACCTACTGGTAAATAAAACATTAGAAGGGTTATTAAATGATCCCCTTATATATTTATACATAGTTATCATGTCACCTCTTAAGCGCCTCTTCTCCAGTGTAAACAGACCCAACTTGGCCAGTCTTTCTTCATAACTGAGACTTTCCATACCCTTTACCAGCTTAGTTGCCCTTCTCTGGACCTTCTCTAACTCAATAATGTCCCGATTGAGCACTGGGGACCAAAACTGAACAGCATATTCTAGATGGGGCCTTACCAGCACTCTGTAAAGGGGAAGAATAACCCCCTCCTCACGTGAATCTATACCCCTTTTAATACAGCTCAAAACCTTGTTTACCCTTGCAGCTGCTGCCTGGCATTGTTTGCTACAGCTAAGTTTTTTATCTACAAGGACTCCAAGGTCCTTCTCCATTATTGATTTGCCTAGTGCAGTCCCATTAAGGGTATAAGTGGCTTGCATATTTTTACATCCCAGGTGCATGACCTTACATTTATCCACAATAAATCTCATCTGCCACTTAGCCGCCCAGATTGCCAGTTGGTCAAGATCCTGCTGCAAGGATGGCACATCCTGGATAGAACTGACTGGTCTGCAGAGTTTTGTGTCATCTGCAAACACTGATACATTACTTATAATACCCTCCCCTAAGTCATTTATGAACAAGTTAAACAAAAGTGGACCCAGTACAGAACCCTGAGGGACCCGACTGAGAACCTTATTCCAAGTAGAGAATGTACCATTAACAACCACCCTCTTTACCCGGTCCTCTAGCCAGTTTTCTATCCATGTGCAAATGACTTCACTAAGACCAATAGATCTTAGTTTAGAAAGCAGTCGTTTGTGTGGAACGGTATCAAATGCTTTGGCAAAATCCAAATAGATTAAATCTACTGGATCCCCACTGTCCAGCTTCTTACTTACCTCATTATAAAAAGCAATTAAATAGGTCTGACAGGACCTGTCCTTCATAAAGCCATGCTGATTACTGCTCATAATGCCATTCTCCAGTACATAATTTTGTATGTGATCCTTTAACAAGCCTTCAAATAACTTGCCCACCACGGATGTCAAACTTACAGGCCTATAATTGCCAGACTGAGATCTTACTCCCTTTTTAAATATAGGAATGATATTCCCCTTCTTCCAATCCCTAGGTACCATACCTGATGAAAGCGAGTCTGAGAATATCAGAAACAAGGGCCACGGTAATTCTGACCCTAGCTCTCTCAGTACCCGAGGGTGTATACCATCTGGCCCAGGTGCCTTGTTTACATTTATCTTGTGTAACCCTTTAAGCACCATATCCTGTGTCAACCACTGTGTAGTTGAAGCCGAGGCAACAGTGCAGCTATTGGGTGGGACTTGGCCCACTGGCTCCTCTACTGTATACACAGAAGAAAAGAACTGGTTAAGCACATCTGCCTTTTCTGTATCCACTGTAACCATATTGTTACTATAACTCAATGGGGCCACACCCTCAACCTGCATCTTTTTACTATTAATATACTTAAAAAACTTTTTGGGGTTAGTCTTGGCCTCTGCCGTGCTGCGCTCCTCATTTTCTATCTTTGCCTTCCGGATTACTGTTTTACAACACTTGTTATAGTGTTTATATTCATTAAACACAGCTACTGTCCCCTCTGACTTATATTTCTTAAAAGCTTTCCTTTTTTTCCCTATTAACTTCTTTACCTCAGTGTTAAGCCACATAGGGTGATTCTTAACACTTCTACTTTTTCTTATTAATGGAATAAACTGAGAACAGTAATGATTTAATATAATTTTAAATGACAACCATTTCTGCTCTGTGTTTTTATCAGAAAACATAATGCCCCAATCTATGCCCTGAAGCGCTGCCCTTAAGGAGCTAAAATTTGTTTTTCTAAAATTCAGTGTCTTTGTTGCCCCCGTGTAAATTTGTTTCCTGCACCAAACATCAAATGAAATAACATTATAGTCACTATTACCCAGGGGTTCAACCACTTGCACATTTGCTATACGTTCTGGGTCATTGAAGATCACTAGATCCAATATAGCATGGTTCCTGGTTGGCTCCTCAACAACCTGTGACATAAAGTTGTCATGCAGCAAGTTTATAAACTTGTTACCATTTACTGTCCTGGCAGTACTATGGCTCCAGTCAATATCAGGATAATTAAAATCCACCATTATTATCACTTGCCCCAAACTAGCAGCCTTTTCTATTTGCAACAAGAGCTGAGCCTCCTCCTCCTCACTTACATTAGGGGGTCTATAGCATACCCCTACCATTAATTTGGTAGATTCTTTACTATCTGTGAGAAGCTCAACCCATATGGATTCAGCTCCCTCTGTTACCCCCATCACTTCCTCCATAATATTTGCTTTTAATTCTTGCTTAACGAACAGACACTTAACATACTAAACATTTAACATACGGAAACTAAATAGACACTATAAACTCGTTCGGACTGCTGGGACATTAGCACACATGCAAAGCAGCCTGGGTCGACCAAAAGGAAACGAAAGCTGGAAAGCCTGGCAGAGGATGTCAGGAGGAGGAGAAAGAAAGCTCCAGAGCTCAAGAAGCTGCATGTGGGTTTAGAGAGCTGAACCGTTCGAGAAGAAGCTGTCATTTGAAACAGGCTGGTACAGGGAAGGCAGATCCCGTACCTAAAAAAACAGAGATCCTGTGAGGAGTCCTGACTGGAGGAACAATCACCTGCAGGGGGATCCCATCCGAATATCTAAAAGGCTAGTATTCACACTAAAGGTCTGTAGGTGCTGGATTCACCTGAAGGTTCTGTGTAAAGCATTTACAGAGATTTCTGGAGTGAGTATAATTAAAGGACAAGGAAAGGCAAAGTCACTTGGGGTGCCAAAATGTTAGGTACCCCCAAGTGACTTTAATCGCTTACCTTGTACCCCGTGCTGGTGCCCCTGTTAGGAGAAAACAACACCAGCCCGGGGTACCAGGAGCTATGCGCTTCCTCCTTCCTGCTTCGTTTAGCTGCGACTATGTGATAGGCGCATGCGCAATAGAGTGAAAAGCCGACTTCTCTGTTAAAGTCCGGCTTTTCACTCTACTGCGCATGAGCGCACTCGCGAACCAGGAAGAAGGAAGCGCTGCAGCTACCCCGGGCTGGTGCTGTTCTCTCCCAACAGGGGCTACCTAAAAGGTAGGTGATTAAAGTCACTTGGGGGTGCCTAACATTTTGGCACCCCCAAGTGACTTTGCCTTTCCATGTCCTTTAAAGTGACAGTACTAAAGGAGCGCTCTAAGATTTAGAGTATATAGACTGTTTCCTTCGGACTGAGCTAAAGCACCTTACACAATTAAGGTGGCCACACACGTGGCGATTTGCGATCTTAAATCCGCCACTAACCTTCAGGGCTGAAACGGCAGATAAGGAGGTAGAAACAATAGGATTTCTACCTCCTTCTGCCGATTCAGCCCTGACGGCAGATTTTGCTCAGGCGCCTTCTATGGCGCCCAATCAAAATCTTTTAACTCGGCCAATCGGCGAGTTGACCGATATCAGCAGCCTCTGACTTGCCGACTTGCCATACACGCACCAAATATCCTACTAAGCGAGGTTTCGTACGATATTATCGGTGCGTGTATGGCCAGCTTTAGTGATATAGCTTGCTCTGGCAAAGGTAGTTATTAAGGCCCTTATTGCCACATTGTTAGTGTTATATGTATTAGTTTCCCCTTTTACTTTAGATAAAAGTTTATTAATTCATCAAGTACTGTGTGTACATTATCATTGTTTCTAGTGGGGCCAGACGTAGGTCACTCCTGGATCCCACTAGGTGGAGGCACTGGGCTAATAAGTACCAAGAACCCAGTCTCTCCCAATACCACTGCGGAGTGATTCAGGTTTGTCCCGTGCCATCAGGTAAGCGCCACTCATGGAAGTGTAACACTGTCAAAAGTGCCAGAAAGGGTGTGGATAGGGTTACATTTTGGAGACACTGCTGAGATCCCGGCTGGGACCTGGTTGCACAGAAAGTGATAGCGTCATCTACTGAGAGTCCCCAGAGTGTTCTGGACTGGTGCAAGAGTTTGGGCCTAAACCCGCCCAGACTGCTGTAGTGGGCCCTATGATACCAAGAACAAAAGAGGAATTTATTTATAAGATCCTAGATGCAGATCTATTTATAGAGACCCAGATGGCATCCTTTCAAATGTACCGATGAGATTAACAGAGAAACATGTGCACGTGTATTTTTTGTCAAACTGATTTGTTTTTGTGGCACGTCAAATTGGGCGTGGTCGGGTCAAAATTGGGAGCGGTTGCGTCAAAATTGGGCGCGGCTGCGTCAAAAAAGCAAAGTCATTGGGGCGCCACAAAATCTTCAGTACTGGGTTCTGAAGGTTCCTCTGTTGCCTCTTGCAGTTGACATGCTGCAGCTTCTTGGAAGTGGTCTCCTTGTGTATCATGGGTCTAAATGGTTACCTTGGTGTGCGACATGCAGTCCTTCAATCATATGTGGCCAACAGCTTTTAGGGATAATGAATTTGTCGCCTATTATTACCAAGCCATTTTCTATATGAATTTTCCTCGTTTGTACTAATATGTCAGCTGACCTTTCTGGGCTTGGCCAACCATGCTGTACATTTGTTTAAGTGCCAACAGCTCTGTGTCTGCATCAGCTGCGTCTTTCAGTTTCTGCAGAAGGTATGTCAATGGAATAGACCACTTTCTTATTTTCAAAGTCAATGTCAGTGTCCATGTCAGCAGGCTGTGCAATAGCAGCTTTGCACAGTGTATCTGGTACCAGCATGTCCTTTCCAGGAGTGTAGAGTATATGAAAATCATATTTCTGTAGCTGAAATAGCATACACTGCAGTCTCACAGGAGCCTTACTTTGTGACAGGGCTTCTAAAGGTCTGTGATCTGATTGTACAGGTATAGGACCCGTTATCCAGAATGCCCGGGACCAAGGGTATTCCGGATAAGGGGTCTTTCCGTAGTTTGGATCTTCATACTTTAAGTCTATTAAAAAATCAATAAAATATTAATTAAACTTAACAAGATTATTTTGCACCCAGTAAGGATTAATTATATCTTAGTTTGGATCAAATACAAAGCACTGTTTTATTTTTACAGAGAAAAAGGAAATCAATTTTTAAAATCTGAATTATTTGCTTATAATGGAGTCTATGGGAGACAGGCTTTCCGTAATTCAGAGCTTTCTGGATATCGGGTTTCCGGATAAGGGATCCCATACCTGTACTATCAAATGGTGACAGAACTTTTTAAATGCAAGCACAATGGCAGGAGCTCCTTTTCAATTTGGCCATAGTTCTGGTCAGTCTTTGTCAAGATTCTGGATGCATAGATGACAGGTTTGTTTTTTTCATAAGACATGCTCCCAGCCCATCTTCAGAGGCATCTGCCTGTAATTCACCTGGTTCTCTAGGATCAAAGTAGGAGAGCCCTGGAGCACACACTACTTTTAGCTTTTGAAAGACATCCTACTGTTCAGGATTCCGCTGCCACATAGTTTATTTGGAGAGAAGAAGTAAATATACATAAATGGAGGGCACTCACTTCACATGCAAAAAACAGCAATATAGGTATTTGGTGCAAGAAGGATTTCCCTTGAGAAAGGCTTTTTGCCGAAACGTTGGGGTAATTCTTACCTTTGGCAAGTGTATCCGCTAACTTGTGTGTCTTCTTTTGCCTATGCGCATTCTGTGGTATGTATTATCTTACAAATCTTTGTATTATTTTTTGTAATTTTGTAATTAAAATTGATTGCTGTTAAATCTTTTGCATATTATATAAAGGATTATATTTTTTAATACTACCACTGTGCTTGTGTTTTCTGAGTGCAAACCCTTATCTTATCTAAAATTATTTGGAGAGAAGAAACCTGAGTGGTGCAATAATGCTTGCTTCACATGAAATATATCTGCAAACCTTCTCTTTCATGTGGGCTTGGCATTTCTGTAATTGCCTTCACTTTGTCAGGGTCAGGCATGACTCCCTCACTGGAAATAATATGCCCCATGAAGTGCACTTTGCTTACTTGATACTGAGGTTTGTCTTTGTTGACCTTTACATGCAGCTTGCGCACTTTGTCCATGGCACTTTGCACAAGTCATCAGATTTACTGTCAAGCTTCATCTACCAGTATCCATCCTTTTTTTTTTTTGTAACTTGAAATTTTTATTTTTGTTTTTTTTCAGTGTAAAAATTTTACATTGTACCATTGCCTTTTACGTTATACATTCTCTGAATAGTAAAATCTAACAGTACATAATGTAGGTATCATATTGTCGTTTGTCCAGCATATACTGAAAGCTAAATGATAAGTATTATGCATGAGGGAGAGGGAAAAATGGAGAAAACGTACAAATCAAAAAATCAAACCATTGGATGCACGATGAAAACATGTAAATAAATGATTAAGCAGTAAATGAGGGTGGAGGGAGGAAAGGGGGGGGGGAGAACAGTTGGTTTAGTGATGATCCTCATGGTGGTCTGGGTGTGGAAGAGGTAGAAGTGGGATGGTCAGGAGGCTAGGCCCCGGAGTTCCCATATTGTCCAGACTTTCATATATTGTGCAACTTTGTTTTGGAGTACTGCTATCCCATGCTCGAAGATCCTGTTGGTATTAGTTCTTTTGATTATTTCGGCCAGAGTTGGTTGGTTTGTAGTTCTCCATTTGGAGGCTATTGCTAGCTGAGCAGCTGTGAGGATGTGATTGACTAAAGTCTGGCCACTTTTGCATAGTTTTGTGAAAGGTTTTCCTAGTAGAAAAGTAGGCAGGTCTGTCAGTATCTGCTGGGAAAAGATCCTGCTAATAAGGTCGTCTACATCTGTCCACATTTGTTGGATTACTGGGCATTCCCAGAATATGTGCAAAAGGGTTCCTTGTGCTCCACAGTTTCTCCAGTAGGTTGCTGGACAGGTTGGGAAAAGTCTGTGTAATTTGTCCGGGGTGTGATACCAGAACATCATAATTTTGTATATGTGTTCTTTTTGCCTGACACACGTTGTCATTTTTCTGGCGTTATCCCAAATGCTTGTTCATTCTTCGGGTGTGAGTGGTTATGGGAGCAGTGTATCCCATTTGTCCATATATTTATGCTTATACGGAGGGTCGTCTGGAGGTGTAGTAAGCAGATTGTATAGGATAGAAATGAGTCTCTTTTGTGGCAGGCCATTGAGAGCTAGGATCTCGAATGCTGTGGGGGGAGTAAGCTTGGCACAAGCAACATATGGTTGTACGAAATGTCGGAGTTGGAAGTATTCGAATTGTCTAAGTTTTGTCTGTGGAGCTTTGTCTTGTATCGTCCTGAATGGGATTATTGTATGGGTCCGAGGGTCTAGTAGCTCCCGTATTGTGTGTAGCCCTGTCTGAGCCCATCTTTTATGGAATGTAGAGTCCATTCCTGGTTGGAATGCGGGATTCTTGAGGTAGATTGTGTTTATTGGCCTGGCAGAGGTCAAACCATGCTTGTATTTAGTTCTGGCCCATATGGAAAGAGTGAGTCTAGTTGTAGGAAGAAGTGAAAGAAGGTCTCAAGATGTGGTCGTTGTAGTCCATATTTTGGAGTTGAGGTGTATGGTATCCGTTATCTCATTTTCAATACATCCCCAAATTGTATGGGGTGACCATTGGGACCAAGCAAGTACTGGCCTCAGTTGTGCAGCTTCGTAATATTTCTGTAAATTAGGAACACCCAGACCGCCATGTCTTATTGTTGTAGTATTAACTTTCTTAGGGATTCTATGGCGACGGTGTTGCCATATAAACTTATGAAATAGGGTCTGTATTTCTTGTAGCATCTTGGCTGGTAGAGCTATTGGCAGCGTCTCAAATAAATACAGGTATTTAGGCAAAATGTTCATTTTTAGGGCCGCTATTCTCCCAAACCAAGAAATAGGATATTGTGCCCACTTTAAGAGGGTGTGTTTGGTCTTTTGCAATAATGGCTTAAAATTGGAGTCATATAATTGGGCATAAGTAGGGGTGATATGGGTCCCCAGGTAAGTGATAAAGTCTGTCTTCCATTTGTAATTAAATCTCTCCTTAAGCGTTTCTAGGGTTGATTGTGGAATATGTAGTGGGAGAGCTTCTGTTTTACTAACATTGAGTTTATAGCCAGAGAATTCACTGTATTGGTTTATGGTTCGATGGAGGTTTGGTAATGAGATCAATGGATTAGACAGAGTAAGGAGAACGTCATCTGCAAATAGGGCTACGTTATATTGGCTTGACTTCCCTTGTACCACTTTCATGTCTGGAACAGGATTCTTATGGCTGCCGATAATGGCTCAATGCTTATTGCATACAATAAGGGGGAAAGAGGGCAATATAGGGATTTTTATTAAAAATAAAAATGCTTACAATAAAGAAACAAAACATAATACAATTCTTATACTAACAAAACAAAACTAATGGTTTTGTTGAATTAATCATGAACAGTTCACTTGTGACTTGTAGGGGTGGAATATAGGGCCTAAAGTGCTGTTAGATAGGGGCCTACCAGGTTTAAGTGTTTTAAAAGGGCAAATATATAGGGCCAATTTAGTCTATCGAAGGCTTTTTCTGTGTCGAGGCTTAACACCAGGGAAGGTGTTTTCTGTCTATTCAATAATTCAATAAGGTTTATGGCCCTCCTGGTGTTGTTGCCTGCCTGTCTCCCTTTAACAAAGCCCACTTGTTCTCTATGTATTGAATTAGGCAATATTGAGGCTAGTCGGTTGGCCAAAATCTTAGAATTTTTTTTTACATCTGCGTTTAGGAGGGTTATGGGCCTATAATTTGTACAGATTGTATGGTCCTTACCCTCTTTTGGTATTAGGGAAAGATATGATGTAAGGTCAGTTGTGGGAATTGCTGTGCCCTGGAGGAACTGGTTGTATAATTTCAATAAGTAAGGCGAAAGTATATGTTGGTAAAGCTTATAGTATTTATATGGAAAGCCATCAGGGCCCGGGGTTTTGCCACTGGGTATGCTTTTCAGAGCCGCTGATAGTTCCTCCGAATCAATCTCTTTGTTTAGTGTTTATCTATTAGGTCTAAGTGCATATTGAGATCATGTGTGTGGGGTGTGAGGTTATATAGTTTTTGATAGTAATCATGGATTTGTTTGCCTATTTGGTCAGGGTCGTAGGTGTGTTGGCCTTTTGGGAGCTGTATGGAGGTGTGTTGCCTGTCTGCTTTTTCGTAGTAAGTCTGTCTAGTCCATAGAATGGCCTTTTCGGTTTCTTTAGTTTTACACATGGCCATTTCTTTCCATAGTTGTATAATTTGAGAGAGGAGGGTTTCTGATCTGTTTAGATAATAGTCTTTCTCCAATTCTCTAAGTCGTTTGTGTAAATTCGTATAGGATAAAGTGAAAACTCTTTTCTTATGGGCTGTTAAGGATATGAGATGGCCTCTAATTGTAGCTTTATGTGCTTCCCATTGGATGGGTAAGGAGTCAACAGAGCCTTCATTTAGTTGAAAAAATTCTTTTAGTTTGGCCTCTGTTGTTTTGTAGGTATCAGGGTTATGTAATAGTGTCTCATTTAGCATTAAATGTGGTTCTCTAGGAAGGGACTTAGTTATGTCTATGGACAATAATTGGGGGGCATGGTCAGACCATGTCAACGGTAGAATGTCGGATGTAAAGCGTAAATGGAGGCAGGAATGAGATATAAAGAAAAAGTCTATATACTTGAGTGGGCTTTGTATACGGGGGAGTAGTATGTGTACTGTTTTTCTTTAGAGTGTGAGATTCTCCAGGCATTGAATAATTGTGCCTGTCGCATGGTTTGTCTAAACAGGGTGGATAGCTTATGTGCTATACGATCTGGGGAGGGAGTGGACCGATCACTAATCTGTGAATAGGTTAGGTTAAAATCACCTCCCAAAATTAAATATATAAATGTAAACTGGTGTATTCTATGTAAAACCTTACGGAGAAAGCAGATCTGTCTCTTGTTAGGGGAGTAAATGTTGAGTAGGAGTATAGGCACATAAGCGTATTTGCTGGACAATATCAGGTAGTGACCTTTCGGGTCGGCGAGAGCCTGGTTGACTGAAAAGGGGCAGTTTCTATGGATAAGTGTGGCTACCCCTGCTTTTTTATGTGGTCCACAGGCATAGTATACATTTGGGTATAGTTTTGAATTAAGTTTATTGGGGCCATCTTTTTCAAAATGTGTCTCCTGGAGAAATGCTATGTCCGCCCCAGATTGTTTAACTTCTTTTAGAGTCAAGTATCTCTTGTTTATGCTAGAGATATTATGCTAACATTTATTGATATGATTTTAGCCATAATGTTTGCAAAGAATAGCTAATGAATTGACCAGTCGACCAGCTCTCTCCCCAATCCTCCAAATGCAAATATTAGTTTTACATATGCATCCTAAGTAGAAATAAAAAACATTAAACATAAACATCAGTATAACTATATTACATAGTAAAGTAGGACAAAAATATTTGGGTTTTCGTAGCATAGGAAACAGAGTATTTTCATATTGCCCAACTTAGGTAGGGCTTTGTTTACCCAGTAAGTATTAAGTTAGTTTAGGTAGAAGTGCAGGAGTTAGGTACTGCACCAATGAGGGGCAAGACAGGCTCCTCAATGTCCGGGGGGTTAGTTAGCCCAAAGTCAGAGTAGACTTGAGGGTCTAGTTAGTTTAAGTAAAAGATATACTCAGAGTGACCATCATCTGTGTAGACCCCTGTGTAGATCAGTGGTAAGGGGACCTCCATAGAGTGGTCGATGTGCACAGTAGGTTATGAGACGGTATCAAAGCAAGCATGAAACTCAGGTAGGCTGAGGTGGTGAAGGGCTTAGTGTCAGTTTAGGTGAGCCTTGGAGGCCCTGTACTTTTTGCCATTGTGGGCTCTGGAGCGGTGGTTTCTCCCGATGTGGGGAGGGTTGCGTTGGAGCTGAAGGGCCTTTGGTGTCAAGGCCTAGTGCGTTAAGAAACTGGTTTTCTTTTTGGAGGTTTTGTAGTATATAGGTATGTCCTAGGCGGTTCACCACTAATTTAAAGGGATATCCCCATCTGTAGGGTATACCATTCTCTCTCAGTTTAGTCGTAATAGGTCTCAAATCTCTCCTTTTTGCAAGCGTAATTAGAGATAAATCTGTGTATATCTGGATTTTATGGTTGCGAAAGTCAAAGGGGCCAGTGGTGCGGATTTTAGCCAGGGCTGCCTCTTTGCTTTGGAAATAATGGAAACAGGCTATTAAGTCCCTTGGGGGCTTAGTGAGTAGTGGTTTGGGCCCTAAGGACCGATGCGCCCTGTCCATTTGCCATAAGTCTGCTGGTACATTGGGGCAGATATATATGCAAAGAGCTTTTAGGTAATCTGGAATTTCAGGAGCTATTTCCTCCGGGACCCCCCTAAATCTCAAATTTTGTCTCCTTGACCTATTTTCAAGGCCCACACACATGTCTCTCAAGTGTATGACTTCCTCTTTAAGAGAGAAGTTTTCCTCCTCCATGTTTGCCACACGTTGGATTATATTGTCTGTATAAGTTTCCAACTTGTCAGTCTGTTCACCCAAATCTGTTATATCTCTTTGCAAGTCTCTGATAGCTGCATTTACTGCTGCAGAAACTGTTTGGGAAATGGTAGTTGTCAGTGCGTCTTGTAGCTAGGTGAGCTGTTTGGTTAGGATTTGTGCGGTGACTGGCTGTTCAGGTGTAGTGGAACTTAGTGAGAGGTGTGATGGGGATTGCTGCTGTGGCATTATTATGGGTGAGTGTGAGGTACTCACAGATTGTGGAGGAGAAGGGTCCGTGTCGGAGGAGTCCGGAGGTGCTGCTTCCAGTTCGGTGCCATCTTGTGTGAAAGAGCGCGTGTTCTGGCTGTGCGCTTTTGAAGGAAAGGGGACATCGTGACCCGTTGTTCCCAAACTTTGCGTTTTCCCCATCGGGTGTTCGCAAGTTCGTGAACTTTCCGCGATGTTCGCAATTTGGGTTCGCCTTAGCTGGCGCCAAATTTTGACCTCTCACCCCAGAGCCAGCAGATACATGGCAGCCAATCAGGCAGCTCTCCCTCCTGGACCACCCCCCCCGGACCACTCCCTTCCATATATAAACTGATATTTTCTGATTACTGTTACTCTAGTCTTCTTTTCATTGTGTACTGCAGCTCCGTCTGTGTGTGTTGGAGACAGGTGTGCTGCTCCTAGTAGTGCTCTAAGCACCAACTACACATTCACATCATTTTTTTTGTGTGTGTTTTTTTACTTTGCTACTGTAATTTATAGTGCCCAGTGCTATTAGTCTAGCTGTGTTGGGGACGTGCTGTGGGTTGGGGTGTGCTGCTCCTAGTAGTTCACCACCAGCACCAACCAGAGATCACTTTTGTTTTATTATTAATTTTTTTTTATTTATCTTATTATTTAGATATTAGATATTAGATATATATATATATATATTAGATTTAGATATTTATTTAGACATTCTGTCTAAAAATAACAATAATAATTCCGTGTCCAGAAACATCACCTGAGTGACGTTTTTCCACCAGCAATAATATATCCACTACTGCAGTGCTGTCCAACTGGTGGCCCGCGGGCCGCATGCGGCCCGCGACCCCCCTCTGTGTGGCCCCCCACCTGTCTGGCTGCTTTGATGGCTTACCTTTGAGTAAGCATTAAATGGTATCAGTACTGGGATTAACTGCTCCCCTGCATGGTTCTCACCTCAGATTCAGGCTGTAATCCCTCTGTATTGTTTAAAAATGTAATCCCCTGTGTTTTTCACACCTTTTAATCCCTGCAGTGTTCACACCTCAGGCTCAGACTGTAATCACTCCCATTGTTCACTTATTCACACCTCAGACATAGGTACTGTAGGCAGAGTATGGCACATGCAGCCAGCATAGGACAGGTAGAGTATGGCACACACAGTCAGGGTAGGGCAGGCAGAGTATGGCACACACAGGCAGGGTAGGGAAGGCAGAGTATGGCACATACAGCCAGCATAGGGCAGGTAGAGTATGGCACACACAGGCAGCATAGGTCAGGGAGGGTATGGCACACACAGGAAGGGTAGGGCAGGCAGAGTATGGCACACACAGCCAGCATAGGGCAGGTAGAGTATGGCACACACAGGCAGCATAGGTCAGGGAGGGTATGGCACACACAGGAAGGGTAGGGCAGGCAGAGTATGGCACACACAGTCAGGGTAGGGCAGGCAGAGTATGGCACACAGAGGCAGCATAGGGAAGGCAGAGTATGGCACACACAGGCAGGGTAGGACAGGCAGAGTATGGCACACACAGACAGCATAGGACAGGCAGAGTGCTGCCTGTGTGTGCCATACTCTGCTTGCCCTATGCTGCTTGTGGGAGGTGAACCTGGCAGGGGTTTGTTGTGGGAGTTTGTTAGCAGTTGGAAATAGCCATTAAATGGTCCCTAAGGTGTGTAATTATGTACTGGGGGTTGCTCTGCTATCCACAGGGGAGGAGGAGGCATATGGAATTTAAGGGTATATCTTAATATGACATAATTCTTTCACATATGAATGATGGTTGATATCCCCACAGTTAGGACCAAGCATTTGGGATTTTGCTGTGCTACCACCATTGTGATAAAATAGGTGTGGTTTGAAGTGGGTGTGGTTTCAAAAAGGGGAGTGGTCAAAACTGGCTTCCATTAGCGGCCCTCCACCATGTATGCTAGAGAAATTCCGGCCCTCGGCACCGTAGAAGTTGGACAGCACTGCACTACTGTATATGTTGCCATTGCAGGCCTTGTTGCCAGTGTCTTCTTCAACCAAGTGCCACCTAGCTGTGTGAGCTTTTTCACATTCTGTCTAAATAACAATAATAATTCCGTGTCCAGAAACATCACCTGAGTGACGTTTTTCCACCAGCAATAATATATCCACTACTGTATACGTTGCCATTGCAAGCCTTGTTGCCAGTGTCTTCTTCAACCAAGTGCCACCTAGCTGTGTGAGCTTTTTCACATTCTGTCTAAATAACAATAAAAATTCTGTGTCCAGAAACATCACCTGAGTGACGTTTTTCCACCAGCAATAATATATCCACTACTGTATACGTTGCCATTGCAGGCCTTGTTGCCAGTGTCTTCTTCAACCAAGTGCCACCTAGCTGTGTGAGCTTTTTCACATTCTGTCTAAATAATAATAATTCCGTGTCCAGAAACATCACCTGAGTGACGTTTTTCCACCAGCAATAATATATCCACTACTGTATACGTTGCCATTGCAAGCCTTGTTGCCAGTGTCTTCTTCAACCAAGTGCCACCTAGCTTTTTCACATTCTGTCTAAATAATAATAATAATTCTGTGTCCAGAAACATCACCTGAGTGACGTTTTTCCACCAGCAATAATATATCCACTACTGTATACATTGCCATTGCAGGCCTTGTTGCCAGTGTCTTCTTCAACCAAGTGCCACCTAGCTGTGTGAGCTTTTTCACATTCTGTCTAAATAACAATAATAATTCCGTGTCCAGAAACATCACCCAAGTTGTTGTTGTTGTTTTGTAAAAATAAAAAAAATGCCAGGCAAAGGCAGGCCGCCACGCAGAGGCACTAGGGGCCGTGCTGCTATGATATCCTGTGGCCCTAGGAAATTTCCCTGAACTCCAAAAATGCTGAAGAGGTAGTTGACTGGCTTACACAGCACACCCCATCCTCTACCGTTTCTAACTTTGCCACAACATCCTCATCCTCCTCTGCTATGGGCACCCCACGTACCACTTCCTCCACCACCGCCGCCCCTTCTTCACTGGATGAGTCAGAGAGTTGTTTTCACATGAGTTTGTTGAACTGAGTGATGCGCAACCATTATTGCCAGAAGAAGATGAAGGAGATGAGGACGTTACACCAGATATCATAATGCAGGCAGGCAACACAACAGAGATGGACATAAGGTGTGATGAGGTCCCCGCTGCTGCTGCCTTCTGTGAGCAGAAGAGAAGAAAGAGGAGGATAGTTCAGATGGAGAGATGGAGAGTCAGAGGCAGGAGGAGAATAAGACTTAGAAGAAGCAGGGACAGCTCGCAGGGAACAGTAGGGCAACAACATGAATCGGCACCTGTGGTCAGCCAGCCAACGCACCCGCCAACTTCTACTGTTACCGCTAGAAAGCCCGCATCAAAAGGCTCAGCAGTGTGGCATTTGTTTAATGTGTGTGCCTCTGACAAAAGCGCTGTAATTTGCAATGAGTGCAGTCAGAAACTGAGTCTTGGGAAGCCCAACACCCACTTAGGTACAACTGCTATGCGAAGGCACATGAACGCCAAACACAAAGCACTATGGGAGCAACACCTCAAAGGCAGCAGCCAAACTCTAAGCCACCCTCCTTCTGGTCCAGCATCTTACTGCTCTACCTCTGCTGTCCTTGACCCGTCTCAACCACCCTCCACTCCGCCTTCCACCTTGACCACCAGTTCCTGCTCATCTGCCCCCAGCCAAGTTTCTGTGAGGGCCATGTTTGAGCGTAAGAAACCAATGCCTCTGAGTCATCCCCTTGCCCGGCATCTGACAGCTGGATTGTCTGCACTCTTAGCCCGCCAGCTTTTACCATACCAGCTGGTGGACTCTGAGGCCTTCCACAAATTTGTAGCAATTGGGACACCGCAGTGGAAGGTACCCAGCCGCAATTTTTTTTCCCAGAAGGGAATACCACACCTGTACCAGCATGTGCAGAGCCAAGTCACTGCATCTCTGTCATTTAGTGTTGGGGCAAAGGTCCATATGACTACTGACATATGGTCCGCCAAGCATGGTCAGGGCAGGTATGTCACCTACACTGCCCACTGGGTGAACCTGGTGATGGCTGGGAAGCAGGGAATGCGTGGCTCAACAACAGTGGAGTTGGTGTCACCGCCACGGGTTGCATGCGGGTCTGCCACCACCTCTACTCCTCCTTCGCTCTCTACCTCGGCTTCTTCCTCAACTTATTCCTCCTCTGCTGCTGTGTCCTCCTCCACACCTGTGCACCCCCAGCTCCCCATAGGCTATTCGACGTGCCAGGGACGCCGTTGTCATGCTGTCTTGGGGATGACGTGCCTTGAAAGCATAAACCATACCGGATCTGCACTCCTGTCATCTTTGCACTCACAGGCCAATCGGTGGCTGACCCCACACCAACTGAAGATCGGAAAAGTGGTGTGTGACAACAGAAGCAATCTGTTGGCAGCACTGAGACTGGGCAATTTAACACATGTGCCCTGCATGGCACATGTTCTAAATTTGATAGTCCAACGGTTTGTCTCGAAGTACCCAGGATTGCAGGACATTCTCAGGCAGTCCAGGAAGGTGTCTGGGGCAGAGGTGCCAGTAATCCTCCCACGAGCACGCCTGCAAGGACAATGCACTTTGGCTACTCTGTAACGTCAGACATGCAAAGTTTTTTCAGTCCAAGGCAGCGCCAGAACCCTTCTGGATCCACCCTCAGAGAACGCCTCGACCGGCAGGTAGCGGACTACCTGGCATTAACTGCAGATATCGACACTCTGAGGAGCAATGAACCCCTGGACTACTGGGTGCGCAGGCTTGATCTGTGGCCAGAGCTGTCACAATTTGCCATAAACCTCTTGTCTTGCTCCGCCTCAAGTGTCCTCTCAGAAAGGACCTTCAGTGCAGCAGGAGGGATTGTAACTGAGAAGAGAACTCGCCTAGGTCACAAAAGTGTGGATTACCTGACCTTTATTAAAATGAATGAGGCATGGATCTCGGAGGGTTACTGCATGCCGGAAGACTTGTTCTGACTCCCCATGCAGCTGTCCTTCTCTGCACGCCACATGACTCCACACACAGCTGTCCTTTAGCGTCCTCCTCCACCACCGTACAAACTAGGGTGCAAATCCTACTGGTTTAATTTTAAGCCAAACTTTTTAGACAGGTAAATCCTGAGTTTTTCTGGCCTCTGTGCTTCAGTGGCTGCGACAACAAAAAAATAAACATTTTCTTTTTTTTGTAACTTATATTTTTTATTAGATTTCGACAATGGTAATTGTACAATGACAGTAATAAATGCAAACATTTATGTAATAACAGTGCAGCATGGTAAGGTTATTAAGGGTGTATATAGGTTTTCACGGTGGTGCATTCCATGATGTCTCAGTTCAAGATAAGATGAAAAAAGGTAGTTGGTAAGACACATATTAGGTAGCTATATTTCAATGTTACAATAGGGTTCAGCCTTCATTAGCGTACAGTTCCCAGGGCATCCAAATTTTGAGAAAGTGGGGGGTTCTATTAGCTAGTCTGGCAATGCCAGCTTCAAAAACCTTGTTAGATTCTACTCGTCTTCGTTTGACCTCAGCTAAGGTAGTGGGGGTTTGAGTTTTCCAATGTGCAGCTATCGAAATTTGATTCGCTGTTAAAACATGGTTGATCAGTGCTTGGTACGCTATATTAGTTTTTGGAAGGGTTTGCCTAGCAAAATGGTTGTTATATCATATTTATCTAACATATTTTTTCTGTCCTCTGTGCTTCAGTGGCTGCGACAACAAAAAAACGAATATTTTCAACATTTATCTAACATATATTTGTCCAAGCTTTTACATTGCCTATCTGATCCCCCATGTCCCTCTATGAGGGGGCGGCCATATTTGTGCAGCAGATGTCTGTTAGCATTAGAAGCTATAACTGACAGGCTGAGAAGGGACAGTCAGGCTGGCGTTGGAGTTTTCCAATGTGCAGCTATCGAAATTTGAGTCGCTGTTAAAACATGGTTGATCAGTACTTGCTTGGAACGCTATATTAGTTTTTGGAAAGGGTTTGCCTAGCAAAATGGTTGTTATATCATATTTATCTAACATATTTTTTCTGGCCTCTGTGCTTCAGTGGCTGCGACAACAAAAAAACAAATATTTTCAACATTTATCTAACATATTTTTTCTGTCCTCTGTGCTTCAGTGGCTGCGACAACAAAAAAACAAATATTTTCAACATTTATCTAACATATTTTTTCTGGCCTCTGTGCTTCAGTGGCTGTGACAACAAAAAAACAAATATTTTCAACATTTATCTAACATATTTTTTCTGGCCTCTGTGCTTCAGTGGCTGCGACAAAAAAAACATAATGTTTCAGGAATGTACACATTCCTGATTTTTCAGGGTTCTGCAACAGTGGCAAAATTGTATCTTTTATGGTCACCGCAGGTGATCAATAAAGTAGGCTAAAACTGGGCCCACACTGCAGAATCAGTGATTTTTGGTTCACTTCACTGTACATTAAATTACCTCTGCCTGACCATGCACGTGCACACAAGCACGGTGACTGCTAAACACACCACTACAGAAATATTCCCTCCTGGAGGTGACAAGCAAATAGTAAAAACTATTATTCGCTCACTTGACGGTATCATTAAAGCTTTTTGCGTTTTTTTTCATTGCAGTAAACGCAGCGTTTTGTCTTTGTGTGTGAACCGGCTAGTAACCTTTACACGACTTGATTGGCATGTAGACGCCGGACGTTTTAAAGCAGTTTATTACACAAGTTTAGAAATGTAGTGTGATTTGTGCCCTTTACAGCACAAAATGCAACGCTGTGTCAACAACGTATTTTTCAGAGAAATTTTTGCCCTTGATCCCCCTCCTGCATGCCACTGTCCAGGTCGTGGCACCCTTTAAACAACTTTAAAATCAGTTTTCTGGCCAGAAATGGCTTTTCTAGGTTTTAAAGTTCGCCTTCTCATTGAAGTCTATGGGGTTCGCAAAGTTCGCGAACGTTCGCACTTTTTGGCGGAAGTTCGCGAACGGTTTCGCCAACTTTTTTTATGAGGTTCGCTTCATCTCTAGTCCTCTGTCTACCATGGCTAGGCACCGCCCCCCATCTTTTTTATCTAAGAAACTGAACAGCTTCTTTTCAGCTAAGTAGCTTATTACATAATAAGTGTTGGGCTAATAAGTGCTGTCTTATTATAGCTTTATTTAGGTCCCTGGGGTCCAAACACACCCTTAGTGATCCATTTTTCTTTTCTGGTATAACAAGACTGTTCACCCAAGCAGTGGGCTAATTTACTTTTCCGATCAGGCTTTGCTGTTGAAGACTGTCAGTAATACACTTTAGCTTTTCTTTTGTTTTTTTGACAGCCATGTATCACAGGGGAACATCTGGGTCTGTAAAAATGTGGTGTGTACCAGGGAATTCTCCCAGTTCCTCAAACACATCTGTGTACTGGCCCAGTAGCTGATCTTCAGTTCTAGGTGTAGGTTTGGAAAACTCACTAACTTTTTGTAGCAGATCCAGCTGAACACAAGCTGACACAGTTGTAACAAAAAAGGTTAACCCTTTCTGGTTAATACATTCTCGCCCATATGCAATAAGAATTGTGTCTGGTCTTGCACATTTTGGCAAAATTATTTCTCTTTTTGCATTTATTACACTCTACTCCATATGCAGGACACTGCTGAGGAGGGTGCTGTCTACCGCATCTGCTGCATGGCTTCGTCTCAGTGCTTGATTCAGGCTGTGCACTTGCAGAGAGAATACCTTTACTGTGATTGAGGGCTTGTTGTATCTGTAATACTTAAAAAACTATTTTGTCTCTCAAGCACTCCTCTCGATCTTTAAATTCACAGTTAGCTGCTTTTAGTTTTAATTATGTAACACATTTTTCCAAAACTGGTATCTTTCAAATACAACATTTCTTCTGGGCTAAAAATAATCTTTAAATGCTTGCATCACAGAATCCAGGGTGCTGTCTGCGGCTTGTGTCTGTGCAGTCACCATGGTGTTATACATCTCTATTGCCTCATCCCCAATACTGTGTAGTAACAAAGCAATCTTTGTGGGTTCAGGATTTTGATCCAGCCCTGCTGCTATGAGGTATAGTGTACATTTCTGGGCCTATCTGCACCAGTTTTCACACACATGGGCTGTGGAGGTTTGTAATGATCCATGGCTATGCAGCCTATAAACAGATTTTGTTTGCAGCATCAGTGTCTGGTACTTGCTACTACTGGAGACTTTTGGATAAAAGTGGACATGTGATCTCTGCATTATGTAAGCACCACATATAAGAAAACTCTTTTGGTTCAAGATATCCCCTCTTTGTGATGTGGCATTCTCTGATTGGAGTTTGTTTCCTTGCTTCTTTTTTGGTGGTGCATTTGAATTGCCATTTAACTATAAATATAGGTGTAACACGGAAGTGCATTTGCCTTGATAAAGCCCCAATGTAAGGGGTGAAACACACATTGGTGCTTTTTAATTTCAAATCAGACAGGGTATCTCTCTTTTTTATTATTTACCTGATGGGGAGCTTTTCTTTGTAAGTAATAGGCACTGGGGAGTTGTTTGCATGAGGGGCAGGTTTGACCAATTTCTTGCCACTGAGACTCATTACTGGTGAGCGTGGTATTGGGTCACTGTGTGTGGGTTTGATTTGGTGTGATTTTACACATTCATGGCAGGATTTTTTACATAGTGATACCTGAGTTATAGTGGTTCAAGAATCCAGTATATAATCCAGCATTCCACGTGTGTTATAACCCAGTAGTGCAATTGTTTACTGACTTTTTTCTCGCTTGGGAGTTTCATCCCGCTTACCAGGTAACCCTGTGCTGTTTGATAATTTTAACATATTTTATTTTTTAAATTTTTCTGTTATTACACATACTTATAGTGTTATCTATACTGAATAAAAGTTATATTTTAGTGAGGAACTTTGTCTTGGACTTCCAAGAAGGGCCATACGTTTTCTTTTGTAAAATAACTGATTTACAAAGTGTAGTTGCCAAAATTAACGGAAATACATTTTAAATAGACTACTATAATTTGGAAAATGAAAAAAATATAAAATGTAACATTTATGTTTGTAATGAGTTGCGAAAAATTGTAATTACATTACCTCAATTTAACAGTGAACTGTATTTCAGTTTTAAGAACCAGCGGCCGCTGTGGGTGTGTTGGCATGCACGGTTGTCTCTCCACTATAAAAGAACTGAATAAAAAAAATATATTGAGCATCAGTAATATAATAAACATTATAATTTTAACATGCCTTATTAAAAGAACAATAACACCAAACATTTAAATTATTCATTGTAATTGGTAGGAGATGAATTTTCATCTGGAAGCCCATTTATTCTCAGGCTAATTACTTTCAATGATATGCATTATATACAGTATAATACAAAACCAACAAATATATATTGCTTAGTAGATCATCAAACTTTGAGAACTATGTAAAGCAGTGCCAAAGCTCAAATACTGTGGTATATTGGTATATACCTCCACATTCATATATAAAAAAAGGGAGCCACAGAATTTTGGGAATAATCACTAAATCTTACTCCACTTAGATTTTTTTAACAGCGTTGTCTTGAATTTTACTTACAAAATGCACTGTAGCAGCAGGGTGATAGGACAACATCAGCACAAACTTTTTATTAGCATTTGCAGTTTAATTTTTTTTCCTTCTGACAGCTTTGGGGTAGGCTATTACAGTATAGACAAATTGTGGACATAAATTTAAACTTCAGATGCAGATAAAAAGCTGTGCTGAAGGTCTTCCATTAGGAAACTAACTTCCCAGTTCAGCGCACACAGGAATTGCCCTTAATTATTGGTGAGAAAAAATCCAAGGGGGGGATAAGATGTATCTATTTTTACAGAAGGGATGGATTCATTACTAAAATATTTTTGTGTGATGAGGTAATTGTCCTTTATTTAGATAGTGGTGTTAAAGGAGAAGGAAAGGCTAATAAAGAGTTAATCTCAAGCTGCAGGCATACCTTCAGTTTCCATATTTCAATAGTTCAGATAATCAGAAGCCAAACAGGAAGAAAAAAGATTCCCATAATGTAATGCTCCTGCACAGACACTACGACCAGGACTGTAGTAAGCACATGAGCACAAGCAGGAGCGTCTGGTTGCCATGGTGATGCCTTTATAAGAAGTGCATGTAGCAGCGAACTGGTGGCGTAAGAAAAGGATGCCGGCAGGTGCTGGGGGGGAGTGGAGCGGGGTGCGAGGGTCCCAGTTGGGTGCGGGTACCTTTGGTGATGTTTTCCTGCTGCCCTACCACTTTTTGCAAGTGCGGAACGAACTGGAGTGGGGGTGGTGAGACGCAGCCTGCCGGTGCTGGGGGAGGGGGGGGGAAAGGCGGTGTTGGATTTACTTTGTGAGCCGGAGCTGGGGGGGGGGGGGGGGTGTAGATGGTGTGTTGTGAGACGCAGCCTGCAGGTGCTTGGGGCTGCTGGGGACGCATGTGCAGTAGAGAGTAGTGAGAGAAAGGAAGTGGGCATCCCTAGTAAACATGGCGGCGCCATAAAAGTGTATGTAGTAAGTGTATCTCTGTAAATCTTTCATTAGGCAAGCCAGAAATATAGCGTTTTTACATAGCAATAGTAGAACTATTGAATACTGGGCTTCATTGATTTTGATTTTCCTTGTCCTTTAAGGAAACTTGTTTTTATTTTTGACTAGCTTAATTTGAGCAGAATTAGTGGGGCAGAAGGAGTTAAAGTTGTTCCTGTCATCAAAGTAGTGGAGGTAAAACATGGGTTTAATAGTATGATGTCTAGAAAACATTCCATTTATCACAACTCTTTGTAATCCATCCTTCAGACAGTTCTCACTCCAAATACAAACATTGTATTCCAGGCCAATACGCCTTAATTTGTCATGAACCTCCTGTGTGTTGTGCTGTATCAAATGCTTTATAAAAAACAAAATAGATGACACCTACTGCGGTCCCAGAGTTGAGGTTCCCTCCCCCTTTTTATAAGGGGCAATTATTAAGTTTGCGTTTTTTTGCTCATGCATCTTAACGCATGCAAAATTACTGAATTGGGACTTAATTATTGCATGCTTTTTAACGCAAAAAAGCCTGCGATAAGCATTATCGTCCTTTAGTGAATCAACCCCATTATCTCAAAGGAGGCCATGATATTATTACTATTCCCTAAATGCTCACCTAAACAAATGTTAGGGATGAGTTCAGTATTATTAATTATCACCAGGTGTGAATCATTCCTAGTAGGTTCTTGAACTGCCTGAAATAAAAAGTTGTCATTTAGCATATTTACAAACCTACTGGCTTTTTCTGACTTGGCCACCCCATTACTCCAGTCAATGTCCGGGTAATTGAAGTTCCTCATAATAAAAACTTGAACTAGTTGTCAAGCCTCCTCCATTTGTAATAGTTGCTGGGCCACAGTTATATGATCATTTTCTTTGTAACCTTTAGCCCTGCTGAAATCTCTACCCAAAGGGATTCCACACTCTTTACAAAAAGAGAAATTCCTTGATCCTTTTTAATACCTCTGTTCCTCCTAAAAAGAGTGTAACCATTTAAATTCACAGCCCAGTCGCATGTTTCATCCCACCAGGTATCAGTGATGCCAATTATATAATAATTTTCTGCACATGCATAAACTTCAGCTCTCTTAATTTACCTGAGAAGCTTCATACATTTCCCAGCATACAGTGGCGGTTACTAATTTTCCCTCTGATGTTCATATTTAGGAATGTTACTAGGAATGTTACTATGTCTCCTTACCTGGTAAACTGTATGCCCCCCTTACTCCTCCCCCATGACGCCTTGCTAATTCCGCCGTCAGGTCTAAACTAGCTTTCCCATAAAACTCTAGATTACTCCCCCCACCCATGCCTAGTTAAATCACTCCTCCAGCCTGTTAGCCATTCTTTCCCCTAGCACAGCAGGCTATATAGATTGTACCCAAAGGGAAAGTCAGCTCAGTGCTCTATGAACCCAAACCCTTTCTTCTTACACAAGACTTTAGCCACACCTTTAACTCCCTAAGCATTGGTGGACCTTTTCTTAATCTTAGAGCCTAGACCCCTAAACTCACTATTTAAGGTCTTCATTTAAGGAAGAGGAGAGTTGCAAAATGCATTGAATGTCAGGGTCATTAGGCTTATATTCAGAAAGGTAATAAAATAATTTTCATTTGGTTATATTGGATTCATTTTCCCCAAATGTGGTGGTGGGTCCTTTGGGAAGGCCAGATTTTTTGTCATAAAGACTGCCTAGTTTTCCTCTTACTGAGGAAATGGACATATGAACTTTAATTTATTTTGTATAAACATCTGTGTGAAATAAATACACAAATATCTGTTTGAAAACCTTTTGTACCTAAATACGATGATTGTTCTTTAGCTAAAGTGACAGCTATGACAATTCATGTGCAGTAAGAAAAAGGTCCTCCAATGTAATTTTTTCTGAAGTTTTCCCTGTGCCAGCAGACAGCAGGAGCTTAGGGACATGAATGCCTGGCTAAAGTTTTGGTGTAGGAAGGAAGGGTTTGGATTCCTAGAGCACTGGGCTGACTTTTCTTTGGGGTGCAATCTATATAGCCGTGACAGATTGCACCTCAATGAAAGGGGGGTCCGCTGTGCTACAGGAAAGAATGGCTAAGAAGCAAGGTATAAACTAGGCAAGGGGGGAGGGTGGGTGAGCTAGCGTTTTATGGAAAAGCTAGTGTATATGGGGCAGTGGAATTAGCAATGGGTAATGGGGAGGAGTAAGGGGGGTACACAATTTACCAGCTAAGGAACTTCCTCTGTTACAAAGGAAACAGCCTAATAATAAATCTTATATCTAACTCTCTGCTACCTAATGTATATCAGAGGGAGAAGTAGTAATCTCTGCTGCATGCTGGCTAATGCATGGAGCTTGTCAGGTAAATTAGGAGAGCTGGAGTCTATTGCATATACTGAAAGTTATGACTTCATTGGTATTGCTGAGACCTGGTCCGATGAAACATGCAACTGTGCCGTGAATTTAAATGGTTACACCTGAGGGATTAAAAAGGGCCTATTAGTCTAAACATTAGTGGTAAGAAAACTTTTGAAAGGGGTAAAAAGGCATAGGATACTTGAATACGTTGAAAATCACAATATTTGCCAGCATGGTTTTATACGTAACAGATCTTGTGTAGCTAGACTAAATTAGTTGCCTTATGAGGAGGTGAGCAGGAACCTTGATGCTGGAAAGGCAGTGGATGTCATCTACTTGGATTTTGCTAAAGCATTTGATACAGTACCATACAGAAAGTCTGTTAATGTCTTTAAGAGGGGCTTGGATGGGTTCTTGAACAAGCATAGTATTCAAAGCTATTGTGATCCTAAAATCTGCAGTTAATATTGATGTTGGTATATATGGTTTATGTATTTAAGTGTATAGATAGGTTATTATAGGTTGTGTGTGCTGGGTTTACTTGGAAGGGTTGAACTTTGATGGACTCTGGTCTTTTTTCAACCCTATACACTGTAACTATGTAACATTATGTAATTTCATTTTCACATTGGTAATACTACCATATCAGTCATAAAATTGCTGTAAATGCAAGTTTTTGTACAATTTTCAAAAATGTCACTAAAAAATGAAATACATCAAAGCTGTAATGCACTAATACCAATTAAAGCTTGATATTAATAAAGTACCTTTGGAAGACACTCAGAATTAGGCAAATAACACGATCCAATAAATACTGTTTCTGAAGTGGGATTGGATCCCCTTCATAGGTAACTTTCGTCCAAAGTTCATCCAGCTTCTGTATTTGTCTTCGTAGCTGAAATAAACTTTCTGCTAGAAGAGTGAACCTTAAATCAAATGAAACATAAATGTAAAATCTGTTCCAAAATCATACTAAGATAATACACACAATACATGTTTAATAACAGGAGTGAATTCCAATTCATTAATTTTTTCACATATGTTCTCCCAGTAGAATCAGAGGACCAAACTGCCAGACTCTCTCCAGCATATAGTCTAATGTATAGGAGAACATCACAGAAGAGTCAAAGTGTTCTACAGCGGACAGTTTTAAATAGGTATGAGCAATCAAATATATATATCTCTGCTCCTGACGGCACTCACCACTCTAGAATTACACGCTGGGTGCTCACCAAAAAATTATCCACATGTGACCAGTTGAAAGCACTCACGGCTCAATATAATTCAAAAAAACAAAACAAATGTTATTGCTCCACACTCACATCGACGCATTTCGCCGTGAGTGCTTTCAACTGGTCACATGTATATATACATGTATATATATATATATATAAAATACTGCAAAAGGAGCCAGCACTCACAGGACTTTTAAATAAATCAAAAGGAAAAAATAAATAAAGTTTTCAAACCAAGTGATGAAGCATGGTTTTTTATTCGTCCGACGTTTCAGTTCCAAACTGGAACTTTCATGCCTGGAACCAGTTTGGAACTGAAACGTCGGACGAATAAAAAACCATGCTTCATCACTTGGTTTGAAAACTTTATTTATTTTTTCCTTTTGATTTATTTAAAAGTCCTGTGAGTGCTGGCTCCTTTTGCAGTATTTTGTATTTTTGTTTTTGCATTAGCACCCGGGCATTTGACTCTATGTAAGTGGAGTGCTACCTTTTGTTGGACTGTATATATATATATATATATATAGAGAGAGAGAGAATAATAATCGTCCGTAGCCGGCACACCCTTCAATACTTTGTCAAGGGTGTGCCGGCTACGGACGATTATTATTCTCTGTATACTCATATTTTGGCTGTGCACCCCGTGGAATATTGAGCCTTGGAGTGCTGACACTATTTGGATTGAGATATATATATATATATATATATATATATATATATATATATATACATCCTCTTTTGTAGAAGCATAACTGGCACCAACTGCCAAAAACCAGTATCCAAAAGGCAGCCACAAAAAGTGGTTTATATATCTATCTATACACACTTTCATATATACAGTTATTGGATCTGTTATACTGAAACCCATTATCCAGAAAGCTGTGAATTACAGGAAGGCTAATGGTAAGGTATGCGGTATGCTTTTTGTCATATGATTTTTTCTGCATAATTTTTTTAGTTATGGTACAGTACCTTGTTTTGCATTGGACTTCGCAATGGTGTTTAACTCATGGGACTTATCGCTTAACCCTTTCACTGCCAGCCGTTTTGAACAAAGCGGAACTTCTGCTGCCAGACAGTTTTTGAACATTTTGCACTGTTTCAATTTAGGGGCCTTTCCTTGGGGGGACTTTTAGTTTGTCCAGGAAAACAATATATTGTTTTTTTCAGGACAAACTAAGCTTTTAAAATATGGTAGAATTTTTGTGTAATTCCAATTTTGTAACAAGATATAGGCTTCTAAATGTCTAAAAAATGAAAAAAAATTATATTTTCCATAATATAAACACACATACCAGAAAAAAAAATTATTTTATGCATGAAAATACACCTGATTTGGAAAGTCCCATGTCTCCTGAACGTGCCAATACCAAATATATATAGTTTTATGGAGATTTCTCACATGTATAGGTCAAAAACTCTCACCAGTACACTACCAAATTTCCAAAGCACTGCTCCAGAAAGCTGCATACTTTAGATTTTAAGGCCAAAAATTCCACTAACAGAAAGTTTATCCCAGAAAATTACATAAAAAATACATTTTTAGAAAGAAGAGATTCTGGGGAATCCAGAATAGGCACAACTGTCTGTCTACTCCAAACTATCAATTCGCAATGCTTTACTAAAGTTATTGGTTTTTATCAAAATTTGTGAAATTTTTTTAAAATCGCTTCAAAGCTTCCAGTCTATAGTATCTTAACTCCTAAAGGTCATAAAGTAACCAAATAAAACACCCTAAATATGAATGCCAGGGGTCCACTGAACAGTTTGATGCCCAATATGTATAGGTTTAGCTAAGTATGTGGCATGTAGGGGCCCCAATGTGAACATACACCCATATGCACTGTCATTTCTGTCATTTCAGCTTCTGCAAAATCAACATTTACATCATTACATGTGGGATAATGCTAGTAAAATGTACATTCACCCCAGAAAGCCATATATTTTTGGAAAGTACACATTCCCCCGAATCTAAAATGGGTACCCATGTCTTTCTACTCCACAGTACCAAGCCGCAAAGCTTTCCTAAAGTTGGCAATTTTGATAACATTTCCAAGAATCCACTCAAAGCTTCCAGTTTCCAGCATCTTATCTCCCACATAATATTAGGTACCAAGATAAAACACCCTAAATATGAACGCCAGGGGCCCACTTAACAGTTTGATGCCCAATATGTATAGGTTTACCTAAGTATGTGGCATGTAGGGGCCCCAATGAGAACATACACCCATATGATCTATCATTTCAGCTTCTGCAAAATCAATAAATTTACATCATCATATGTGGGATAATGCTAGTAAAAAGTACATTCACCCCAGAAAGTCATATATTTTTGGAAAGTACACATTCTCCCGAATCTAAAATGGGTACCCATGTCTTTCTACTCCACAGTACCAAGCCATAAAGCTTTTCTTAGTTTGACAATTTTTATGGCATTTCCAAAAATCACCTCAAAACTTCCACTATGCAGCATCTTATTTTCTACAGGTCATTAGGTACCAAGACAAAACACCCTAAATATGAACCCCAGAGGTCTACTGAACAGTTTGATGCCCAATATGTATAGGTTTACCTAAGTATGTGGCATGTAGGGGCCCCAATGTGAACATATACCCATATGTACTGTCATTTCTGTCATTTCAGCTTCTGCAAAATCAACATTTACATCATTACATGTGGGATAAAGCTAGTAAAAAGTACATTCACCCCAGAAAGTCATATATTTTTGGAAAGTACACATTCCCCCAAATCTAAAATGGGTACCCATGTCTTTCTACTCCACAGTACCAAGCCATAAAGCTTTCCTAAGTTTGACGATTTTTATGGCATTTCCAAAAATCACCTCAAAACTTCCACTATGCAGCATCTTATTTTCTACAGGTCATTAGGTACCAAGACAAAACACCCTAAATATGAACCCCAGAGGTCTACTGAACAGTTTGATGCCCAATATGTATAGGTTTACCTAAGTATGTGGCATGTAGGGGCCCCAATGTGAACATATACCCATATGTACTGTCATTTCTGTCATTTCAGCTTCTGCAAAATCAACATTTACATCATTACATGTGGGATAAAGCTAGTAAAAAGTACATTCACCCCAGAAAGTCATATATTTTTGGAAAGTACACATTCCCCCGAATCTAAAATGGGTACCCATGTCTTTCTACTCCACAGTACCAAGCCATAAAGCTTTCCTAAGTTTGACGATTTTTATGGCATTTCCAAAAATCACCTCAAAACTTCCACTATGCAGCATCTTATTTTCTACAGGTCATTAGGTACCAAAACAAAACACCCTAAATATTAACCCCAGAGGTCTACTGAACAGTTTGATGCCCAATATGTATAGGTTTACCTAAGTATGTGGCATGTAGGGGCCCGAATGTGAACATATACCCATATGTACTGTCATTTCTGCAAAATCAACATTTACATCATTACATGTGGGATAAAGCTAATAAAAAGTACATTCACCCCAGAAAGTCATATATCTTTGGAAAGTACACATTCCCCCGAATCTAAAATGGGTACCCATGTCTTTCTACTCCACAGTACCAAGCCATAAAGCTTTCCTAAGTTTGACGATTTTTATGGCATTTCCAAAAATCACCTCAAAACTTCCACTATGCAGCATCTTATTTTGTACAGGTCATTAGGTACCAAGACAAAACACCCTAAATATGAACCCCAGAGGTCTACTGAACAGTTTGATGCCCAATATGTATAGGTTTACCTAAGTATGTGGCATGTAGGGGCCCCAATATGAACATATACCCATATGTACTGTCATTTCTGTCATTTCAGCTTCTGCAAAATCAACATTTACTTCATTACATGTGGGATAAAGCTGGTAAAAAGTACATTCACCCCAGAAAGTCATATATTTTTGGAAAGTACACATTCCCCCGAATCTAAAATGGGTACCCATGTCTTTCTACTCCACAGTACCAAGCCGCAAAGCTTTCCTAAAGTTGGCAATTTTGATAACATTTCCAAAAATCCACTCAAAGCTTCCAGTTTCCAGAATCTTATCTCCCACATAGCATTAGGTACCAAGATAAAACACCCTAAATATGAACGCCAGGGGCCCACTGAACAGTTTGATGCCCAATATGTATAGGTTTACCTAAGTATGTGGCATGTAGGGGCCCCAATGAGAACATACCCCCATATGAACTATCATTTCTGTCATTTCAGCTTCTGCAAAATCAATACATTTACATCATTATATGTGGGATAAAGCTAGTAAAAAGTACACTCACCCCAGAAAGTCATATATTTTTGGAAAGTACACATTCCCCCGAATCTAAAATGGGTACCCATGTCTTTCTACTCCAAAGTACCAAGCCATAAAGCTATCCTTAGTTTGATGATTTTTATGGCATTTCCAAAAATCACCTCAAAACTTCCACTATACAGCATCTTATTTTTTACAGGTCATTAGGTACCAAAATTAAACACCCTAAATATGAACCCCAGAGGTCTACTGAACAGTTTGATGCCCACTGTACATAGGTTTATCAAAGCACATGGCACTTAGAGACCCCCAAATATACCATGTGCACACTAATTTCATGGCTTATCTTTACCTAATTCATAAACACATGGCAGTATTATGAGGGGTAGAAGCTGCAGAAATGTAGGGTGACCCCTAAAATCCCTATATTTTTTGGAAACTACACATTCTGACAAATCCAACAAGGGTAAAGAGTCCTTTCTACACCAAAGTACCAATCTGCAAAGCTTTCCTAAAGCTAGCGTTTTTTATGACATTTCAGAAAATCACATAAAAATGTTGCAGTTTGCCGCATTTATCTCACACAATTTCTTGCATACAATGGCAAATCACCCCAAATAGGAACACCAGAGGCCTACTGAACAGTTTGATGCCCAATATGCATAGATATACCAAAGTCTGCGGTATGTACTGACCCCAAAATGAAAATAGCGCATAAGGATTTCTCGCCTGCCAGCTCAGCTTTTGCACACAGAGCCCCCTGACAGCCTATTATATGCAGTAAGACCCCCAAACTACACAGGGACCCCCAGAAAACCATATATTTTTGGAAAGTACACATTCTGACAAATCCAACAAGGGTAAAGAGTCCTTTCTACAGCAAAGTACCAATCTGCAAAGCTTTCCTAAAGTTAGTAGTTTTTATGACATATGAGAAAATCGCATAAAAATGTTGCAGTTTGCCGCATTTATCTCACACAATTTCTTGTGTACAAAGGCAGCTCACCCCAAATAGGAACACCAGAGGCCTACTGAACAGATTGATGCCCAATATGCATAGATATACCAAAGTCTGCGGTATGTACTGACCCCAAAATGAAAATAGCGCATAAGGATTTCTCGCCTGCCAGCTCAGCTTTTGCACACAGAGCCCCTTGACAGCCTATTATATGTAGTAAGACCCCCAAACTACACAGGGACCCCCAGAAAACCATATATTTTTGGAAAGTACACATTCTGACAAATCCAACAAGGGTAAAGAGTCCTTTCTACAGCAAAGTACCAATCTGCAAAGCTTTCCTAAAGTTAGTGGTTTTTATGACATTTGAGAAAATCGCATAAAAATGTTGCAGTTTGCCGCATTTATCCCACACAATTTCTTGCGTACAAAGGCAGCTCACCCCAAATAGGAACACCAGAGGCCTACTGAACAGATTGATGCCCAATATGCATAGATATACCAAAGTCTGCGGTATGTACTGACCCCAAAATGAAAATAGCGCATAAGGATTTCTCGCCTGCCAGCTCAGCTTTTGCACACAGAGCCCCCTGACAGCTTATTATATGCAGTATGACCCCCAAACTACACAAGGACCCCCAGAAAACCATATATTTTTAGAAAGTACACATTCTGATAAATCCAACAAGGGTAAAGAGTCATTTCTACACCAAAGTACCCATCTGCAAAGCTTTCCTAAAGTTAGTGGTTTTTATGACGTTTGAGAAAATCGCATAAAAATGTTGCAGTTTGCTGCATTTATCTCACACAATTTCTTGCGCACAAAGGCAAGTCACCCCAAACAGGAACACCAGAGGTCTACTGAACAGTTTGATGCCCAATATGCATAGATATACCAAAGTCTGCAGTATGTACTGACCCCAAAATGAAAATAGCGCATAAGGATTTCTCGCCTGCCAGCTCAGCTTTTGCACACAGAGCCCCCTGACGGCCTATTATATGCAGTAAGACCCCCAAAGTACACAGGGACCCCCAGAAAACCATATATTTTTGGAAAGTACACATTCTGATGAATTCAAAATAGTTAAAGTTATTTTTGTACACCAAAGTTACACATGGCAAAGCTACGCTAAAACAGATCAGGAATACTAATATAGGGATAAAAATGTGCAAATCAATGAAACAACAAAATAAGTCACACGACAGCATAATTAGTGGTCAGAATATCTGATCCAATAGTCACGCTGTCAAAATAAACAGTTTTGGGGGGAAATAAAAAAAAAAAAAGAAGTAAAATTAAAAAAAAATAAAAAAAAATTTAAAAAGTTTTTGTGAGTTTGTGTATACATGTGCACATGTAAAAGTTGTGTGACAGTGTGTATATGAGTGTATATGAGTGTATATAAGTGTATATGAGTGTATATAAGTGTGCAAAGTTGAAAAAAAAAACAAAAAAAAAACTTGTGCTAAATTGTGTTGTATGTGTGTATAAATGTATATACATGTGTGTAAGTGTGTGTAAAAGTGTGTATAACTAAAAATAAAGTCACACTTACCTGTCTGAAGGTCAGATCGGTTCCCTGCTTCTCCTTCCTGCAGTCGCCGAGGAAGTAGGTTGGAGGCGGCTCTGGGGGGGGAAGCAGGAAGCTGTACAAGCAGCAGATCTGCTGCTGTAGGATGGTCCTGCGATAATCGCATCGCAGGACCATCCCCCCCAACCCCCTCGGCTCGTTGCCGAAGGGGTTGGGGGCACATCTGTCTCTCTGCACCGGCGGCTTTTGCCGCCGATGCAGAGAGAAGCGCTAAGGGAGAAAGAACGTAGGTACTACGTCGTTAGCAGGCAACTGCTTTTTTTAAAACGACGTAGTACCTACGGTCTTGGCAGGGAAAGGGTTAAAGGACTTCGTTAAAATACTCACTATAGTGACATCACATACTCCACTACTAAACAAGATCACAAATGGGCTGTCACGAACTGTGTAGTAGGAATCCTGGGAACTGTAAAGATTGCACTCTCTCAAAGAGTGGTGGTAAATGGAACATTTTCTAATTGGGGCCAGTGTTGTTAGTGGAGTACCGCAGGGGTCAGTCCTTGGTCCTTTGTTTTTTAACTTGTTTATTAAAGGAGAAGAAAGTAAAGGAGAGTATGGTTGTACCTTCCATCTAAAAATATCAAGTCCAAAAATATATGTATATACGTAATGAGGATGAGAGGGTAATATGCATATGGAATCCCAGGTAAATATATGAAACAAAAGAAAAGAACACCCTTCAAGTGATCTTAAATAAACCCCAATTAAAAAAAATTATCTGCACCATTCCCCAAAATACAAACCAGATAAGTCAGTACCCAGAGACAAAATTAATAAAACTTTTATTTACAGAAATAAAAATCCACAAATTAACTCTATGTAGATTAAGAACTCATAGGGTAGAAAAATTAATTAATTTATTAAAGGAGAAGGAAAGTCCTTTTGGAATTTTACTGCCAATAGACTCACAACATTAGTGCCACCTAGAGCATTATATTTATTCTGCAGAAAGCCTTACCATACCTGAGAAAAGAGCCCTAGAAGCTCCCTTCATTCAATAAGATAGCAGCTGCTATTTTAGCTTGGTTGTTGTAGCTTCCTGCTGCAGTTCTAGCCATTGGTAGCTTAGACCACACAATCCTAAGGGGGGGTGAGTTCTTCTGAATTCTTATGGGAGGGGGGAGCAGGAGAAGGGAGAGAGCTGTGCAGACTCCGGCCCTGGGAATGAAGGATTTATATGAGAGAGGAAGTCTGATACAAAAAAGGAGACAAGAAATCCTGTGTTTCTTTCTCAGTGAGTGCAGCTTTTCTGTGAGTGCTTATGGTTGTATTTACTGTACATAGAACTTTCTGATAAAGCTTACTTAGTTTTTATCGCTCCTTCTCCTTTAATGACCTGGAAGTGGGCATACAAAGTACAGTTTCTATTTTTGCTGATGATACTAAATTGTGCAAAACTATAAGTTCCATGCAGGATGCTGCCACGTTGCAACCAATTTGACAAAATTGGAAAACTGGGCAGCAAAATGAAAATGAGGTTCAATGTTGACAAGTGCAAAGATATGAATGAGGGTATTGAAGACACATGAGATCCTGGCACACCTGTAGCTTCATAAATTATAACTTTTAATTCATATTATGTTAAAAATAAGCCGCTAAAAACTGAAAGAAAAAGGAAAGAAAAGCAAAAGTTAAAATTTAACTCTATACCCTATATGTCGATCATAAATGGAACTGACTGACTGGTGAATGGTATAATTAGTGGTGCTTGCGAAGCAAAGCATCACTACTATTATCTCACAGGCTTATTATTATTATTCTTCCGTACAAAAGTTCGGCACGGAACTTGTCCCGCACCGTTTGTCGTAGACCCATGAGTGAGGTGTCAAATCGTGCGGCCTATTCGGGAATGGGGTGCTATGTCTTTTCTAAGGGGTTGGCGGCCCAAAAATCCCATAGACTTAACATTGAGGCCAACTTTGTTACGGATTGTAGCGCAGAGAGGGAATTTTTTAGAAACGTGAAATTTACCACATTTGAAGAGGTTTGCGACCTGTGTCAGAAGATACCCCGCACAAGGGTATAAGTTTTACCCCCGGGGCAAGAGAGGTCCCCAAATTTGCCCCATTGACTTATAATGGGGATTTTGGTAAATAATTAGTTCGTCGTAGACCCATGAATGAGGTGTCAAACTGTATGGCCTATTCGAGAATGGGATTCAATGACTTTTCTGAGGAGTGGGTGGTTAATTTGCCCCCCGCAGGGGGCAATTAACCGGGCCAAAAATCCCATTGACTTAACATTGAGGCCAACTTTGATGGATTGTAGCGCAGAGAGGGAATTTTTTAGAAACGTGAAATTTACCACATTTGAAGAGGTTTGGAACCTGTGTCAGAAGATACCCCGCACAAGGGTATAAGTTTTACCCCCGGGGCAAGAGAGGTCCCCAAATTTGCCCCATTGACTTATAATGGGGATTTTGGTAAATAACTAGTTTGTCGTAGACCCATGAATGAGGTGTCAAACCGTGCGGCTTATTTGGGAATGGGGTGCTATGCCTTTTCTGAGGGGTGGGCAGTTAATTGCCCCAGCAGGGGGCAATTAACCACCGTTTGTCGTAGACCCATGAATGAGGTGTCAAACCGTGCGGCTTATTCGGGAATGGGGTGCTATGCCTTTTCTGAGGGGTGGGCAGTTAATTGCCCCAGCAGGGGGCAATTAACCACCGTTTTTCATAGACCCATGAATGAGACACCTCTCATGAGGTGTCAAACCATGCGGCTTAATCGGGAATGGGGTGCTGTGACTTTTGTGAGGGGTGGGCAGTTAATTGCCCCAGCAGGGGGCAATTAACCACCGTTTGTCGTAGACCCATGAATGAGGTGTCAAACTATGCAGCTTATTTTGGATTGGGGTGCTATGCCTTTTCTGAGGGGTTGGAGGTTAATTGCCCCAGCAGGGGGCAATTAACCACCATTTGTCATAGACCCATGAATGAGGTGTCAAAATGTGCGGCTTATTCGGGAATGGGGTGCTATGCCCTTTCTGAGGGGTGGGCAGTTAATTGCCCCAGCAGGGGGCTATTAACCACCGTTTGTCGTAGACCCATTAATGAGGTATCAAACCATGCGGCTTATTCGGGATTGGGGTGCTATGCCTTTTCTGAGGGGTTGGAGGTTAATTGCCCCAGCACGGGGCAATTAACCACCATTTGTCGTAGACCCATGAATGAGGTGTCAAACTGTGCGGCTTATTCGGGAATGGGGTGCTATGACTTTTCTGAGGGGTGGGCGGTTAAATGCCCCGAGGTATCATTACCTCGGCACAACGATTATTTGATATAGGGTATGAAATGCCGACGCACGTTTCGCTAAAAAGGCGAATCTTAGTGCTTCTAGATATGCACTTTGGTAGAAATAATATAAATGGGAGTTATACACTGACTAGTTTTGGTATCCAGTGCTCAAACAGGACATTATTGAATTAGAGAGGGTCCAGAGAAGGGCAACTAAGCTGGTAAAGGGTATGGAAAGTCTCAGTTATGAAGAAAGACTGTCCAAGTTATGGTTGTTTACACTGGAGAAGAGGTGCTTAAGAGGTGGCATGACAACTATGTATAAATATATAAGGGGATCATATAATAACCTCTCTAATGTTTTATTTACCAGTAGGCCCTTTCAACTGACACAAGGGCACCCACTCCATTTAGAAGAAGGGAGGTTCAGTTTAAATATTCGAAAATGATATTTTACTATGAGATCTGTGAAGTTGTGGAATTACCTCCCTGAATATGTTGTACTGGCTGATACATTATATAGCTTCAAGAAGGGGTTGGATGGCTTTCTAGCAAGTAAGGGAATACAGGGTTATGGGAGATAGCTCTTAGTACAAGTTGATCCAGGGACTGGTCCATCTTGGAGTCAAGGACTTTTTCCCCCCTCTGTGGCAAATTAAAGAGGCCTCAGATGTTTTTTTTTTCCTTCCTCTGGATCAACTAGCAGTTAGGCAGGTTATATATAGGTATTATGGTTGAACTTGATAGATGTATGTCTTTTTTCAACCTAACTTACTATGTTACTAAATGGTAGTATGTTGGGGGGTATCCTCAATTGAGAAGGATTTGGGGATTTTTGTAGATAGCAAGTTGTCTAATTCCAAGCAATGTCATTCAGTGGCTACTAAAGCAAATATAGTGCTGTCTTGCATAAAAAAGGGCATTGACTCAAGGGATTAAAATGAAACATCATTTTGCCTCTTCAAGGTCTCTGGTAAGACCTCACCTTGAGTATGCAGTGCAGTTTTGGGCTCCAATCCCTTTTCTCTAAAAGAAAAAGAGCTTGCGAAGGGACATGATTACTCTGTACAAGTACATTAGAGGGGATTATAGACAGATAGGAGATGTTCTTTTTTCCCATAAAAATGATCAGTGCACCAGAGGCCACCCATTTAAATTATAGGAATGGAACTTTCATTTGAACTTTTCATGGTGAGGGCAGTGAAGTTGTGGAATGCCCTTCCTAGTGATGTTTCCACTTCTATTGTATTTGTATATTTTATTTAGCCTTGGAGTGCTCCCACAACCCCCTTCTATGTATTTTAGCACAGTTATTCTGCAGGAAGAATGGCCAAACTTCCATGTGGGTGCAGCACCCCCACACCTGTCCCTTTAATGGTTATCTTATGCCTTTAAAAAATGGGTGTTGGTTAATGGGCAGTCTTCTCCTTTACAAGCTGCAAGCAGGGGAGGATTAATCCTGTAGAACCAAGCTGTGGTCCTGGCAATCTCTCTCTGTAAAAGCTAAAGGCATGGGGGTGGACTAAGCCCTCTGACTCAAACCAGCCCCCGGGTCAAGAATGGCAACAGTGCACGAGAGTGCCAGCCTTTGAAAAATATGACCAGAGGTAAATAGATAGGACCGCCATACGGGGTTTACCTTGACGTGGTATGGTGGCTTTCCAATCTTATGATCATAATTTTGTAACTAAAAACTCCTGTTTTTTGTAAATACATGCACTAGCATAGACAATTTACTTATAAAACAGGGGACCAGGTAATGTGCATTGATCAATCTCCCTCTCTTTTTTGTATGCTTGTAGTTAATTTGGCCAGATCAGTCGCACTTCCATTGTATTTGTATACTCTATTTAGCCTTGGAGTGCTCCCACAACCCCCTTCTGTGTATCTTCTTAGTGATGTTGTGATGGCAGATTCTGTTAATGCCTTTAAGAGGGGCTTGAATGAGTTCTTGAACAAGCATAATATCCAAGGCCATTGTGATACTACAATCTACAGTTAGTATTGATGTTGGTACATATGGTTTATGTATGTGAGTGTATAGATAGGTCAGTATAGGTTTGTGTGTGCTGAGATTACTTGGAAGAGTTGAACTTGATGGATTCTGGTCTTTTTTTCAACCCTATGTAACTATGTCCCTGCCCCTTATAGATGGTGGATAGATCAATTTACCCAGCTCAGGACCATGGAAATATTTTGTGCTGGTCCAACAGGTCCATGGGCTGAGGCAGGGGGTCAACAGACTGAGGCATAGGGAAATTAGGAGGATTATTCTCAGCATGAGGGACAGCCTTCCTCCTCCTCCTTATCCCCCTCCTTATCCTCCTTCTTCCCCCTCTTCCTCTTGTATAAATTGGTGTTCTTATTCTTCTTGTTATTATGATTCTTCAAGTTAAGCACAATTGTGCCCTTTTTTATTTTTCTATTAAAATAGTTCTTAGAATTTTCATCTATATTTGAAGTTTTTTTTTCATTTAACTTCTTAAATGGTCCTTCAAGTTGTTTGGATTATTACCACACCCATTACTATTCACAATCTCAGCCATGTTACATTGAATTACATAGTATTTTAGATTCAATAACCTTACACATAAATTTATGGTTCATTCATTTTAATGTGGGATGTAAAGCACCCAGATATTATTATTTATTATTAGTTGTGCCTGTGTTTGTAAACTAGTATTAATATATAAACTATAGATGGTACTTTTTGGTTACACAGCAACATAGCTACTTACAGTTTTTTAATAGGCAATACCATTTCATGTCTACCAGAAATAATGTAAAAAATCACAGAGATGTTTTTAAGAATTTGGCAACATGGAAGAATTTTTTCTTTTTGAAAAAGCAGTTGTAGCATAGTAGATAGGAGGTCCTTTAACAGTGTAGGGCATTTGTCTAGTATAATAAGAGCAAAAAGATGCATGCATTTTCACTTTCCCATTAACTCCAACACAATATGGTGAATTTTGACCCTAGTTTGTGAATTTTTACACAAAGTGAAAGGCTGCAGATTTGCTCAGTCACTCATCACAATAGTCAAGAGTTAAAAATAAGAGAAAATAATTTATTGGTAGCCCAAAAGAAGAAAAACATGGCTTTGCAAAAAATTAAAAGAAATGGCCATTGTAGTCTGCAAAGAAATGTGTACCAAGAAACAGGCAACAAAAAAGTTGCTAAAAATACGCATACTAAGAAAAAAGCAAATTAACAACCCTTCAGGCAGCAAAAGAAAATACACATTTGATCACATTGTTTGCACAAACATGCATAAGCTGATTCGCCCCATCAAGGCAGTGCCCTTTGCATCAGTTCTAAATTAGTTTAAAAGTGATGTATCAATATCTGCTATTTGAGCATCTTAAATACTAAACTATTAGCTGTCCTTAAAGGGGTAGGAGCAATGGGAGAGCTAACATTAAAGGAGAAACCAGCTCCATATACTATATATATATATATACACACATTCAGTGGTAATGCCGCTCATGCTTTATAATGGTATACAGTTCTTAGACGCTGCCAGAGGCATAATTTGTAGTAGATGCTCAATCAATCAATTCAGATTCACCAGATCCAGATATATACTAAGAAATAACAAACCTCCACTGGAGAGTAAAACAAGTGTAATATCGGTGTATATTTATTCATAAATGAATAGCACTAGGTGTTTTGGACCTCATGGGTCATTCATTTGGTGCAGTTTACAGAACACTCAGTAAATGATGCCTTTATAGGCCATAAACCCCCACCCAACACCACATCGTGTGACACAATTACCAGCTACATCTATTGGCCAGGTAATCCTTTTGCAGTAGCAACAATTTAGCAAGAATACTAGAGAAGTCTATCCAAAAAAATCACCAACATTTCTAGTAAAATACATTGCATTTTATTGTATGCAGAGTTTTCAAAATTCTTTTCTATAATCTAAATGTTTTCAGTCAATTAATACAATGTCCGTAGAGTATCAAAGTGTAACCAGATGGTTCTAAGTTATAAGAAACACTTTAAACTACAAGATTTATTCATTCCCATAGGTTCTACAGTTTTAAGCAGTTCAATCTGCTTGGCTTCCTGTCTAAGTACGGTAGTATGTTTTTCCTTTCACCCTCTCTCTTAGGCTTGTTGTAGGACCATCCATCTGTGTTTTTCATTAAAAAAATGCCTGCCAACTGGTATATGAGTTTCTTTTTTCTTTGGATCGAAAGAGGCAACGGATCTTTTATTTTCTCTAATTCTTACTGCTCATGCAGTTTGGCCTATGTATAATTTACCACATGGGCACTTTAAAGCATACACAACAAAATCAGTATTACAGGTGTAATATTGTTTCATAAAGATTTTTTTTTTTCTTTTATGTGGGTGTGTGCAGGGCCGGAACTAGGGGTAGGCAGAAGAGGCAGCTGCCTAGGGCACAACGATTGGGGGGGCACCAGACAGAAGCATCTCCTACCTACCCCTAGCCTGCAATCCATTTCATGTTGTTTCGCATCTCCAACCCCCCACGCGCTGAAATGCGCATGTGCGCCAAAACACCCGGGAACGTTGTGTGATCCGGGTGCAGGGGAGAGGTGGCCGGCCGGGTTGTCTAGGGCGCCCGGTCGGCTCGGCCCACCCCCTAGGCGTGTGATATGATTACCCCCCATAACAGAATTGCAATTGCTGCAATTCAGGCATGCAAAGGTCCCCCTTTTAGGCCTAGAAGGAACCTTGTTTTATTATCAGGTCTAATCAGTTTTGCCCTAGAGAATTAGCAATATTCCTGCCTCTTTTGTAAAAAAATAAGGGAGGCTTTTTAAATAGTTTACCAAATCTAAAATCCTGTCCCAATAAGGACCAGTGTTTTAATACATTCAATTTTTTTACTCAAGGGGCCATACACATACTCTTGTCAGTGCTTCTTTTATTAAATTCATTCAACAATGTATCCCTTGATTATATACATTATATTTATCTTGTTACTGTATATAGGGTTTTGAAGTATCAGCTTTTGTTCAACAGCATTCAAAATCTTTTGCATAACTTGGGAGCTGTTAATTAATTAATTAATTAATTATTAAACCTAAAGTAATTCTTATTCTGGACCAATGCAATCAAATCTAAGAGAAAATAGACCTTAACATGGAATATATTGTCCTAAAATAGCATTTATTCAATGTATTGCATTCCTTCCTCATGTAGAATGAAGGTGCACACTGACTGGACCTCATTACTACACAAAATACAATTATGTTTCACAATATCCAAGTTAGACAGTCTTTTTAAAAATAATTTGTATCTTTTAAACATTGGGGTAATTTTTGTAGAATTTCGTGTAAATAGGTATCCACATATTGAGATAAAGATTATAACACTGATCCCATACCCAAGACTATCAGCGCTCTGTGGGTCAATGTTTCTTTTATGTAATTTAGGTAATAAATAATAATCCTGGGATGTGGGGTTATTAGAAACTCCTTAGTGTTACTGGTAATAATACCTGTCTCAAAAGTATACAGGATATCTAGCAAATAATGCTAATACATTCTTTACAGATTGAAGTCTATATCTGGTTCCTTCTATGAATACATATGGACACTACTGCAATGGACAGAATGCAACTAGATGGTATGAAACATGTTATTGACTAATTTTATGTTTAATGACACTTGTAAATATTGCAGTTATTCACTATATGTATACTTATATTGTTTTCCAGATAGACCATTTGGTAATTTCCATTGTTAACTTTGTATTTTTAATTAGTTTAACTGGCCTCTAGAAACAGTGACCTGTGACAGTGCAACACCATGTGACCTGTGCTGTGATAAACTTCAGTCACACTTTACTGCTGAGCTGCAAGTTTGATTGATGTCACTGTCTTCCCTTTTCCCCTAGTAGCCAATCAGCAGAACAAAGGGAAGGCAACAAGGTAGCAGCTCCCAGTAGATATCAAAATAGCATTTAATAGTAAGAAATCCAAGTCTGTCTTGGGACTCCTACAGTTACATGCGAGTAGGAGAAACAATAAGTTGCCTGAAAGCAGTTCTAAGGTTGGCTCTTCCTGAAAGCTCAGACTCAGGCACAATGCACTTAGGCTTGTTGTAGGACCATCCATCTGTGTTTTTCATTAAAAAAATGCCTGCCAACTGGTATATGAGTTTCTTTTTTCTTTGGATCGAAAGAGGCAACGGATCTTTTATTTTCTCTAATTCTTACTGCTCATGCAGTTTGGCCTATGTATAATTTACCACATGGGCACTTTAAAGCATACACAACAAAATCAGTATTACAGGTGTAATATTGTTTCATAAAGATTTTTTTTTTTCTTTTATGTGGGTGTGTGCAGGGCCGGAACTAGGGGTAGGCAGAAGAGGCAGCTGCCTAGGGCACAACGATTGGGGGGGCACCAGACAGAAGCATCTCCTACCTACCCCTAGCCTGCAATCCATTTCATGTTGTTTCGCATCTCCAACCCCCCACGCGCTGAAATGCGCATGTGCGCCAAAACACCCGGGAACGTTGTGTGATCCGGGTGCAGGGGAGAGGTGGCCGGCCGGGTTGTCTAGGGCGCCCGGTCGGCTCGGCCCACCCCCTAGGCGTGTGATATGATTACCCCCCATAACAGAATTGCAATTGCTGCAATTCAGGCATGCAAAGGTCCCCCTTTTAGGCCTAGAAGGAACCTTGTTTTATTATCAGGTCTAATCAGTTTTGCCCTAGAGAATTAGCAATATTCCTGCCTCTTTTGTAAAAAAATAAGGGAGGCTTTTTAAATAGTTTACCAAATCTAAAATCCTGTCCCAATAAGGACCGGTGTTTTAATACATTCAATTTTTTTACTCAAGGGGCCATACACATACTCTTGTCAGTGCTTCTTTTATTAAATTCATTCAACAATGTATCCCTTGATTATATACATTATATTTATCTTGTTACTGTATATAGGGTTTTGAAGTATCAGCTTTTGTTCAACAGCATTCAAAATCTTTTGCATAACTTGGGAGCTGTTAATTAATTAATTAATTAATTATTAAACCTAAAGTAATTCTTATTCTGGACCAATGCAATCAAATCTAAGAGAAAATAGACCTTAACATGGAATATATTGTCCTAAAATAGCATTTATTCAATGTATTGCATTCCTTCCTCATGTAGAATGAAGGTGCACACTGACTGGACCTCATTACTACACAAAATACAATTATGTTTCACAATATCCAAGTTAGACAGTCTTTTTAAAAATAATTTGTATCTTTTAAACATTGGGGTAATTTTTGTAGAATTTCGTGTAAATAGGTATCCACATATTGAGATAAAGATTATAACACTGATCCCATACCCAAGACTATCAGCGCTCTGTGGGTCAATGTTTCTTTTATGTAATTTAGGTAATAAATAATAATCCTGGGATGTGGGGTTATTAGAAACTCCTTAGTGTTACTGGTAATAATACCTGTCTCAAAAGTATACAGGATATCTAGCAAATAATGCTAATACATTCTTTACAGATTGAAGTCTATATCTGGTTCCTTCTATGAATACATATGGACACTACTGCAATGGACAGAATGCAACTAGATGGTATGAAACATGTTATTGACTAATTTTATGTTTAATGACACTTGTAAATATTGCAGTTATTCACTATATGTATACTTATATTGTTTTCCAGATAGACCATTTGGTAATTTCCATTGTTAACTTTGTATTTTTAATTAGTTTAACTGGCCTCTAGAAACAGTGACCTGTGACAGTGCAACACCATGTGACCTGTGCTGTGATAAACTTCAGTCACACTTTACTGCTGAGCTGCAAGTTTGATTGATGTCACTGTCTTCCCTTTTCCCCTAGTAGCCAATCAGCAGAACAAAGGGAAGGCAACAAGGTAGCAGCTCCCAGTAGATATCAAAATAGCATTTAATAGTAAGAAATCCAAGTCTGTCTTGGGACTCCTACAGTTACATGCGAGTAGGAGAAACAATAAGTTGCCTGAAAGCAGTTCTAAGGTTGGCTCTTCCTGAAAGCTCAGACTCAGGCACAATGCACTGAGATGGCTGCCTACACACCAATATTACAACTAAAAAAAAATACATTTGTTGGTTTAAGAATACAATTTTAAATGGTAGAGTGAATGATTTGCTATGTAAACAGTGTAATTTAGAAATAAAAAGTACACCATAAAAAAGATTCATAGGAGGGTACAAACAGATAGTAAGTATATGCATAAAGTTATATATATATATACATATAGGTCATATATATGTATATATATATTCACATTTCTCCTTGTAGATTGTAAGCTCTTTTTGGCAGGGCCCTCCTCACCTCTTGTATCGGTTACTGATTGCTTTATATATTACTCTGTATGTCCAATGTATGAAACCCACTTATTGTACAGCGCTGCGGAATATGTTGGCGCTTTTTAAATAAATGTTTATAATAATAATTAAGTATAAACATAAACAATGCAAATGGTTCAAACCAGAGTTCCAGAAAACCTAATAATAGCACAAGAGAACAAACTCTGCATTCAAACCTACTGGCATCCTGGTATACAAAGTAAAGATCCAGAATACCTCACTTTCTGAAATAATTTAAGCAAATTGCCACCTCAGATATTCAAACTCACTTTCTCTATTCCCTGTACACTGATCTCAAATCACCTGACACACACGAATAAAAATGGTGGATGTGGCTTTGCATCTATTCAAAACCATACTAGGAGATAATATATTACCCAAAGCACATCCTTTTCTGAAGACAAAATGGCATCCAATTTCTCATCTGTACAAAGTATAGGAAAATGTTTCTTAATTATTTCTACCAAAGTAACCCCACAACATTCACCCTTCTGTTGGTTTCATGTATCACCTCTTTGTAGTGTTACAATGTGCTATTGTGATTGGATTAGTGGAGGAGTTTAAATCCCATACTAGTCAGTTCAACTGAAGAAGCTGCTTAGATAAGTAGTGAAATGTCTTCAATGATTACTTAGCAAGACCAGCTGCTCTAGATTTACGTATACAAGATATACCATGACCTGGATGCATGAAAATCTTTATAGTCATTCTATTATATGACACCCCCAAGTACAATAAGAGGGATTCCAAAGGGACAGTTTCTTCATAAAAGGAGAATATTATTAGATGATAATAAATATTTGGAAGCCTCCAATGAACTGATTGATAAGTTTACAAATAGGGCTTATAAAAACATGTTGGAGCAGATCATGAATAAGGTAATGTTAAAATCAAGGGATATATTGTTGAAGGGAAGACAACTGAGAAGATCTCATTTATAGCAGAGTATGCCCCCCTGAGTAAAAAATTGAACATATTGTTATGAAACATTTGTCCTTGTTGGTACAGGATTTTACATTTGGTAAACTATTTAAAGATCCTACCTTATTTTCTTACAAAAGAGGCAGAAATATTACTAAGTCACTTGTAAGGGCAGAACTAAATAGACCTAATAATAAAACAAGGTTCCTTGCTAGGCCTAAAAGGGGGGCCTTTGCATGCCTGAATTGCAACAATTGCACATAAAGGACATAAAACCTTTATGAAACAATATTACATCTGTAATTCTGATTATTCCCTGTATGCTTTAAAGTGCCCATGTGTTAAATTACATGTAGGTCAAACTGCACGAGCTGTAAGAATCAGAACTGGGGAACATAAAAGATCTGTTACCTCTTTTGCTGAAAAGAAAAACAAAACTCACACACCAGTTGGCAGACACTTTTTAATGAAAAACATTAACAACAAGTTAACTAGCCTAATAGAGGGGGTGAAATTAATAACATACTATTTAGACATGAAACCAAGTGGATTGAAATTTTTAACACTGTAGAACCAATCGGAATGAATCGTGGAGTTTAAAATGTTTCTTATAACTAAGTGTTTGATACAATGTTACAAAACTTAAACTTGTACTTTTTTACAGACTGAGGCCACTCTGTGGTTACACTGAAAACAAATTAGCCACATTAAGTTGCATAAAAATATCATTAATTAAAGAAATGTTAACATGCACTTACTACACCTCTAGTTCTATAATTGCCCAGGGCGGTGCTGCCTTACTACTGCCTCATGTTCCCAATTTCACACAGCTGTGTGACGCAGGAGAACCCACGAGTTATTGCCTCCTCCTACCAGACAGTAGCTCCATTGTTCCCACATACCCTGTGTTAATTGCTGCAGAGCAAGTGCACCAAAAGATTATTTAAAATATTTATAGTTCAATTTGTACAAGTGCAACTGTGTTAATTTTCATTTTTCTTTAGCCCTAGAGATTATGCCTGGCCAAAAAGACATCTAAGACCATCTAAGAACCATCTGTATTGCTTCAGATTTAGTCTCCAGTCCCTCTTGTCCCTGGTTCCCATCTATGTAAAAAAGATACCAGTAAAAATGTCTTCGATCTTATTTGTAATATGAGTAATCAAGTCATCTCACAAATTTCATTTTGCCAAGATACTTCTTGTTATTCAGTTTTTCCATTTCCTTTAAATAGCTCCTTTAAATATCTCCAACAGCATTAAAATGCAAGATAAAATGCAAATTTAGTTTTTAAAGGGGGATGAGTGTTGCAGATTTAACAATGATACATAGGTTATGAATTTTATGACCTGTGAAAGAAAAACATTGAAATGAGAGGAGACATTTTCTTACCACTTGAATTAAAAGAAGATAGTATTTTTTGTTATACAGAAATCACTAAAAGGTGGTAATGTAAGAAAACTATTACTACAAAAAGTGGCATTTTGGATAAATGTTTATGGGCTAAACTTCATAGGAGATCAGATCTTTTTATATCAGTCCCATTATATCTTTTAGGATGCATACTGCTGATCCAACAACAAACTACATCTTTTACTGTCCTTCATACAGATTGTCATGTTCTGCCCTAAAGGATTTATTGATATAATAAAAGTGAATCTTCACAAGGGTAAGGTTATAGTAATGATAATATTGGGCATATAGAATTGTGTTAATTTTGCTTTTGTTTAACAGGGGCAATGCTTAAATATATCTCTTAGTAGCAACTCTAAGGGGCTGATTTACTTACCCACGAACGGGTCGAATGGAGTCCGATTGCGTTTTTTTCGTAATGATCGGTATTTTGCGATTTTTTCGTATGTTTTGCGATTTTTTCGGATTCTTTACGAATTTTTCGTTACCAATACGATTTTTGCGTAAAAACGCGAGTTTTCCTATCCATTACGAAAGTTGCGTAAAAAGTTGCGCATTTTTCGTAGCGTTAAAACTTACGCGAAAAGTTGTGCATTTTTCCAATTTGGGTCGGATTCGTGGGTTAGTAAATCAGCCCCTTAGTAGACTTTTTTAGTTTCTAGCAGCTGGTCAACTCCAGAATGTGCATTAGATCGGGTGCTGGCACAAAAGGTGCTTTTGGCAGCTGGTCAATGGCACACCTGTTTTACCTGGCTTCACTTATCTGTAACTCTTGAATATTTAGCAACTGTTCTTTTTTAAAGTTTCTGCAGCAAAGTAATGCCTCAACTAAGTTGTACCCTCTTCCACACCTATTTTTTCTTTAAAACTTCATGTGGATGCACTACACAGGCTTTTGCCTGGAGCAACTGCAAGGTCCAATAACCCACATTGGGCATTTATAAGAACTCATACATGTGCATGCACATTTCTTATGATGTCCTTTCACAATAGGAAAACTGGGACAGTTCTCAAATGAGGGCAAGTGTGGGACCCATTTTGGTAATCAGATTATGTTTTTTGTCGTTAACTCTTTCATTTACCAGTTCTGAATCTGGTCAAGACTGCCATGCAGTGGTCCTCCAATACATGCAATCTGCTGACGTCTCTTCCAATTCTTTAGTTCTTCAGTCAGACTTTTACCCATCAAAGTATCAATTTCATCAATTATCTGTGACATTTTGCGAAGTGCTTCCTATAGACAATAAAAGGATCCAGTTTAAAAAATAAATAAATAAATATATATATATGTAAAATGAATACTTTTCAAGCGTAGTTTATATTCTGTGTAAATAACTCAAAAAATATAATACAAATACTTTATATTAAAAGAGTTTATTACTGGATTGTCACCATGTAAACAATTTTACAACAACAACTAGAAACTAGAAAAGGAAGTTTGAGAACAAACTTCAGTTTGGTTTGAAAAACGTGAAGTTGCTGAATGAAATTTGATTGGCTCCACCCAGTTTGTCCAACCTTGGATCACAGTTATATAGTAAAAACCACTGCGCAAAGTTTGGGTACCCTTGTTTTAATGGGGTCTAAGCAATTGGCAGCAATTTAAATTTCCCCACTGAAAGTCAATGAGTGACATCTGATTGGAGGTTGATGGCTCTGCCCACTTTTTCTAACCTGGAACTGCAGTTACCCAGTGACCAACTCTGCAGTTTAGGTACCCTAGGATTAATAGTTTAAATTTAGTTAGTTGAAATTTAAACCAATAAAAGTCAAAAGGTGAATTGTGATTGGTGGTTGTGTCCCCTTTTTCTAACCTTGAGTCGAAGTCAACCAGTGACAAACTGCAAAGTTTGGGCACCCGGGCATAAATAGTGTAAGAATGACAGCATTTTAAATTTAAACCAATGAAATTCAATGGATAAAATATGATTAGATGTTAGTGGCCCAACCCACTTTTCCTATTTTTGAACTGCAGTCCCCCAGTGACCCACTCAAAGTTTGAGGACTCAACAATTGTGGGACTGACAGCATTTTACATTTCACCATTGAAAGTAAATAGGTAAACTGTGATTGGCTGTTGGTGGCTCCACCAACTTTTCCTAATTTTGAACCGCAAATATCCAGTGACTAACTTTGCAATGTTTAACAACCCTGGAATTAATACTTAAATAATGGCATTAGTTTAAATATAAACCAATGAAATTTAATGGGGTGGAAAAAGGATTGGCTGTTGGTGGCCCCACCCACCCACAGTGACAAACTGTGAAAAATTTGGGGACACTGGCATTAAACATGTGAGAATGGCAGCAGTTAAAATTTCCCCACTGAAATCAATTAAAGATATATGATGGCTGTTGGTGGCTCTGCCCACTTTTTCTAACCTTGAATTCGTAGTCACCCAGTGACCGACTGTGACTTAGCAACATTACATGGAATATTGGCATCTTTTAAAGCAGTGTTCACATGCGCAGGCATGTGCACGTGATCATGCGTGCATCCCCGTGTGCCCCCTTGTGCATGCGTCAACTTAGATGTGCACCACGTCAAAACAGACACATGCTGCATCAAGATAGACGCATGTACTGAAGACCCAGAAAGGCACAGGTGTAAGAGGAAGTAGGGAACAACACAGAGTGCGTCTGGCAGTGCCCCCCTCAAGGCGTGCCCATTGAATGTGCCCCTGAGCAGGATTTTCTGGGTAAGAATCATGAAAACATTTTACCAAACATGCTGCATGAACATTACTAGTTGGTTCAACAATAGCCCGAACCACAAATTCATCTGAACCATGTACCTTGATTGGATTAGGAGGAACAGGAGTGAAAAACAGGATGAATCCGAAAATTCTTTGGCAGCTTCTATTTCAAAGTTACAGGACCAATGGGGGGGGCGCATGCGCGCAGCTTTTAAGATGGCCACTCCGTCTTAGGGCTCCGCACCACTCCGGTGCAAAATAGATATTTTCCCCCAGCATCAGCCTTAGCGGCTGTCTTAAACAAGGGAAGGCCATACCTTTAACCTTCCGGCCAGGACATTGCACCTACCCGCCTACTTGGGGACCCGCGTCAGAGAGCAATCGGCGGGGAAGGCGCGTCTGGGGAACTGCGCAGCTGCGGCCTACATCCGCCGGGGAGACCACCGGCCGTACAAAGAGTACAGGTACCGGGGGGCTGCGGGAAACGCGCTACATATTGCCCGGCAACAGTAAAGCAGGCCCGGGAAGGGGTGACTAGCTGCACGCACGGACCCCATCCTAAATAAGCCTACATAAGCCTAAAACTCCTCTCTATCGTGCTATAATAGTAAATAACAAGATTGGGATACCATATGCTGGGTTAATCAACCATCTGAACACCAGTATATATAAATAACAAAGCAATAAAAATCAGGAATCTCTTTCACCAGGCCTACCCTAATTCTGGAAGCTAAATCCTCCTTATCAGTCACAATAGTGAAGGAGACACTACTTATAAGGTGACAAAGAGACTCCCACTGTTCCCTATCTACTGAGATATAACCGTAACAAAATGGGCAAATGGGGAAAATCTCGTGCTTCACAACCCTCTATTTCTAAGCATTCTACCTCACGTAAACATATAGAGGAATATATGCATAAAGCACCAGATCCTCCAGAATCTCAACATTCAGACTCAAACATGGAAAATAGCATTCCAATACCAGACGCGGAAACTACACCACAGACTGACCCACTGCTACATTCCAAAGAAGCTGACTTGTTGACCCGATTTAAGCACATGCTGCGCACAGAGCTTGAAGCAACATCTGCAAAAATAACTAAAACTCTCACTAAAGAGATCCGGGAACTGGGTCAACGTACAGACTTACTGGAGCAAAAAATGGACGATGCTATTACAGTCATAGACGGCCATGAGTCAGATATACTGGCTATGAAACGACAAATTACAGATCTACAAGAAAAACTGGAGGACCAGGAAAACAGATCAAGAAGAGATAACATCCGGATAAGGGGTCTTCCAGAAACTTATAAGAACTTAGACAGAGATATCCCCGCGTTGCTTTCTTTACTTGCTCCACACCTGCCTCCCGACAGATTGGAACTGGACCGAGTCCATAGGTCCCTTGGCAAACCAGCAAACAACACCCAACCCCGAGATATAATTGCAAAATTTCACCACTTCCAAACGAAAGAAACTATAATGAAGGCGGCCAGAGAGACAGACCCCTTACAATTTGAGGGTCACCCCATCCAGATATTTCTGGACTTGGCACCTCAAACTATCCAGCGCAGACGCACATTCAAACCAGCTTTGACTATTCTCCAATCTCACAATATTAAATACCGCTGGTCATTTCCCCTACGACTAAACTTCACCCACTCTGGCAAGCAATACTCGCCGTCCACAGTAGGAGATACTATGGAAATTATACAACGCCTTAGACTCGGAACCCCAACTTCCCAATCTCCTCCAGCGTCACAAAGCCCCTCTCAAGCAGTGTCCTTATCTCCACTATGGGCTAAAACCCAGCGCACCCCACGAGGCAAAGAGAAGCCCAAAGATCTCTCTCAAAGCGAACATTCTAAAGCAGTGCTGTCCAACTGGCGGCCCGCGGGCCGCATGCGGCCCGCGACCCCCCTCTGTGTGGCCCCCCACCTGTCTGGCTGCTTTGATGGCTTACCTTTGAGTAAGCATTAAAGGAACAGTAACACCAAAAAATGAAAGAGCTTTAAAGTAATAAAAATATAATGCACTGTTGCCCTGCACTGGTAAAACTGGTGTGTTTGCTACAGTAACACTACTATAATTTATATAATAAGCTGCTGTGTAGCCACGGGGGCAGCCATTCAAGCTGGAAAAAAGGAGAAAAGGCACAGGTTACATAGCAGATAACAGATAAGTTCTGTAGAATACAATAGTGTTTTATCTGTTATCTGCTAAGTGCCTGTGCCTTTTCTCCTTTGAATGGCTGCCTCCATAGCTACGTAGCAGCTTATCTATATAAATTATAGAAGACTTTCTGAAGTAAACGCACAACTTTTACCAGTGCAGGGCAGCAGCACATTATATTTTAGTTACTTTTATTCACTTTTTTTTTTTGGTGTTACTGTTCCTTTAAATGGTATCAGTACTGAGATTAACTGCCCCCCCTGCATGGTTCTCACCTCAGATTCAGGCTGTAATCCCCCTGTATTGTTTAAAAATGTAATCCCCTGTGTTTTTCACACCTTTTAATCCCTGCGTTGTTCTACCCCTGCAGTGTTCACACCTCAGGCTCAGGCTGTAATCACTCCCATTGTTCACTTCTTCACACCTCAGACATAGGTACTGTAGGCAGAGTATGGCACATACAGCCAGCATAGGGCAGGTAGAGTATGGCACATACAGCCAGCATAGGGAAGGTAGAGTATGGCACATACAGCCAGCATAGGGAAGGTAGAGTATGGCACACACAGGCAGCATAGGTCAGGGAGGGTATGGCACACACAGGCAGGGTAGGACAGGCAGAGTATGGCACACACAGACAGCATAGGACAGGCAGAGTGCTGCCTGTGTGTGCCATACTCTGCCTGCCCAATGCTGCCTGTGGGAGGTGAACCTGGCAGGGGTTTGTTGTTAGCAGTTGGAAATAGCCATTAAATGGTCCCAAAGGTGTGTAATTATGTACTGGGGGTTGCTCTGCTATCCACAGGGGAGGAGGAGGCATATGGAATTTAAGGGTATATCTTAATATGACATAATTCTTTCACATATGAATGATGGTTGATATCCCCACAGTAAGGACCAAGCATTTGGGATTTTGCTGTGCTACCTCCATTGTGATAAAATAGGTGTGGTTTGAGGTGGGTGTGGTTTCAAAAATGGGAGTGGTCAAAAGGGCTTCCATTAGCGGCCCTCCACCATGTATGCTAGAGAAATTCCGGCCCTCGGCACCGTAGAAGTTGGACAGCACTGTTCTAAAGCATGACTTTCCCAAATTCAACCACCTAAGGGAAAATGTAACCTATGATATACTATATGTTAACGTTAGCACCGGAGTGAATGCATAGTTGTCCCCTGTATGAACAATAGCATAAATTGCTAATCCTATCTGTTTTAGATATTCTAAAAAGAACACACAAGTTAGTTTAAAAATAGGCCAATAGGCCAGATTTGTTGTTTAATATGTTGACTGATGTAACCACTTGTTTTTTTAGTTCTATGATATGGTGCCTCCTCCTCTACCTCCAATCCAGCTTTAGTGGAACTTCAACCCCTAACCAGCTGGGAGAGAACCCTATTATAATCCTGTCAAAGAGCTCAACCAACCGTGAGTTTTTAATCAAATGATGACATCCCCACAATTGAAAATTATCTCTCACAATTAGTGATGAGCGAATCTGTTCCGTTTCGATTCGCCGAAAAATTCGCAAATCTTTCAAAAGATCCGCGAAACGGCGAAAATGTTGTGCGACAAAAAAAAATTGTCGCCCGCGGCTATTATTTTGTCGTGTGGCTATTGTTTCGTCGTCCGCGGCTATTGTTTTGTCGTGCGCCTATTATTTTGTCGCCCACGGCTATTGTTTTGTCGGCCGTGGCTATTCTTTTTTGATGCCGGCGACAATTTTTGGACGTGCGGCAAATTTTTCCGCGCCTAAATTTTTCATCCATTTCGCGAAACAATCCGCCAATGACGAAACGCGAAAATTCGCAGTGAATCCATGCCTGGCGAAACTTTTCGCCCATCACTACTCACAATGTGCAGGGCTTTAACTCCCCTAACAAGAGGACAAAGGCATTTAAATATTACCATACAACCCATGCCGATATCCTCTTACAGGAAACACACTTTTCAATTACATCTTGCCCAAAATTTTTGTCATCTTACTTTTCCACATTCTACACAGCAAATGGGTCAAACAAAACGAAAGGGGTCACCATAGCCTTACGAAACGGTCTCCCATTAGCAGTGAATAGGGAAATCAAAGATCCAGAAGGGAGATATCTAATTTTGATAGGAGACCTCCAAGACCAACGTATAACATTAGTAAACTACTACAGCCCTAACGCAGGCCAAACAACATTCCTAATTGATTTACTACACCTGGTACAACAACAGAAGGAGGGGGTTTTATTAATGGCAGGAGACTCAAACATAAGTATAGACCCAGGAATGGATAGATCAAACCCCCTGATATCATCCCAAAGACCACCTCCCTCTACAAACCGAGGGCTCCACGACCTCAAAAAAACATTGGCAAACCTACAACTTGTAGATATCTTGAGAGAATTACACCCTAGGCAAAAAGACTATACTTTTTACTCAAACCCCCATTCTAGCTACTCTCGAATAGATCATATATGTGTCCCGCAAATCCTCCTAACAAAGGCAGTCTCCTCTAAAATACATACCACACCATGGTCAGACCACTCCCCACTATCATTAGTCCTGAATGATATATACGACAAACCATCGACACGAAAATGGAGGCTAAATGATACATTTTTAAAGCTCCCACAGATCCAGCAAGAGATTCAAATCCATCTAAACCAATACTTTAGTGAAAATGAACATAGCGTCCAGTCGTACATTACTCTATGGGAAGCACATAAAGTGGTCATGAGAGGACACATTATTAATACAATAGCACACAAAATTAAACAAACAAACCAACAAACAAAGATCCTCCAAAATAAATTAGAAGCCCTAGAAATCCAAAACAAAAAGAAATCCACTCCCACACTAAGAACCCAACTGACCAGAATTGGATCTCCTTCTTTCTGCTAAAGCAGCCTCCACATTGCAATGGAAATCCCAGAAGTATTATTCATTGAGTAACAAACCTACTACACTACTAGCTAACAAATTAAATAAACCCCTGAACTCAACTTATGTACCCCATAAAATAAGAACATCCCAAGGAGAAATTTCAGGCAACCCAATCAAAATCTTAAATACTAGTAAATACTACAAAACCCTTTTCTCTTCTAAGCCTGACCTATTTACAGACAAAGCAGATAAACTTCTAGGATCTATTAACCTCCCTTGCCTAACCGACGGCAAACATAATGGAGAATCCGATTACACAGGAAGAGGTACAATGGGCCATTAAACAGTTAAAAGTATCTAAATCCCCAGGACCCGATGGCTTTTCAGCCTTATATTACAAAAAATTTAATAAAACCTTAGCTCCATATCTAACTAAAACCTTAAATCAAATACTAGATGGAGGATAGTGGGGAAGGGAAACCCTCCTGGCTCAAGTTACACCAATTCCAAAGCCAAATACAGATCAGTTGAAGAGTTCAAACTACAGACCTATTTCTATAATGAACATAGATCTGAAACTTATGTCAAAAATTTTAGCTGAAAGGTTAAATTCATTTCTCCTTACATTAATAGACAGAGACCAAGTGAGTTTTGTCCCTAAACGCCAGACGGCTGATAATATAAGGAGAGCACTCACCTTTATACATATGATCCAGGAAAAATCAATCCCGGGGTCATTACTATCAATTTATTTAAGCAAAGCATTCGATTCAGTCTCCTGGCCATACCTACACTACATATTGGAAAAATGGGGACCTGGAACCACTTGCTACATCCGTGAGAATACAGACATCACTGGCTTTTCCCAGAACTTAACCCAGTATAAAGTATGCTTATTTGCATATGATATTCTCATGCTTATTACAAAACCACTCACCACTCTACCAAATTTAATCAACACCTTCAACAAATTTGCAGAAATATCTGGCCTAAATATTAATTACTCCAAATCCCATGCTCTGAACATCAACCTACCACAAACAACTGTTAAGCTCCTTAAATTAAATTTTGACTTCCACTGGCAAACACAACACCTTAAATACTTGGGAATTAACATAACTGCTAATATACAAGATCTGTATAAACATAACTACCCATCCCTCTGGAAAGAACTTACAGAAATGTTAGAGAATTGGTCCAAGTACGAGATATCATGGATAGGCTGTATACATGCAACCCGAATGACAATATTACCCAAGGTCTTATATTATTTCAGAACTTTGCCGATTTGTATTCCAAGGTCAGATATAGACAGTTTACAGAACCAGGTAATGAAATTTAGAGAATTGGTCCAAGTACGAGATATCATGGATAGGCCGTATACATGCAACCCGAATGACAATATTACCCAAGGTCTTATATTATTTCAGAACTTTGCCGATTTGTATTCCAAGGTCAGATATAGACAGTTTACAGAACCAGGTAATGAAATTTATCTGGAACACCAAACCCCCTAGGGTATCTAAAGCAATAATGTTATCATCTAGACTAAAAGGAGGTTTAGGGGTCCCAGATTTTGGAAAATATTACCAAGCTGCCCAGCTATCCAGTATCCCATTACTATTTGCAAACCCACCTCCAAAGTGAGTAATGATGGAAGAGGTGGAGACCCTACCTATTAAATTGGCAGCGACCCCATGGACCCCATATGTCTTAAGACCCAACAACCTTACCCCAATGCTGGAACAAGCTCTGAATATCTGGGACAGAGTAAATCACAAAACCAAATTGCTATCCCAGCATCTCCCAGCATCCCCCTTACTGGGTAACCCGGATTTCCCCCCCGGCTTAGAGGGAAAATCATTCCAATGGTGGTAAACCAGAGGTGTTAAATTTATAAAACAGGTATACGGTCTCTCAGGACCACTAAAATGGGAGAGATTCCAGCAACAATATGCGGCCCCTCAGGCCGAAATATTTCGGTACTTGCAAGTACTACATTACTTGAAATCCAAATATAATGTACCAAACACACCCCCATCCTCATACCTGGAAACTATCTGTACTAGTTATCCCTACTCTAGAGGCGTGCTTTCAAAGCTCTACCAAATATTATTAGAGGCGTACTCCCCACCCAACTTACCCTACATGAAGGCCTGGGAGGGAGACCTGGGGTATCCATTAAATGAGGATACATGGATAAAGGTATGGGACTCAACAGCCCACAGCTCAATCAATACATCTCTGCTGGAAGCAGGATATAAGGTCTTGCTGAGATGGTACTTGGTCCCTGCAAGATTACATAAGATAAACAATGCATACAGTTCCCTGTGCCTTAGAGGATGCGGAGAGGAGGGCACGGCATATCATATCTGGTGGCAATGTCCCAGAGTTCAGCGCTTCTGGAACAGAGTTTATGAACTAATTTTCTCTGTAACTGAGATAAACTTACGTACATCTCCAGAACAAGCTTTGATAGGAACTAAAATCCCAAATAAATAAACATTCGAGAACTCTGATTACCCAAATTTTTATAGCAGCTAAACTGACTATAGCTAAATCATGGAAATCTTCACTTTTACCAATACAACAACTCAAACATAAAATAAACTGGATTTTAGTAAATGAGAAATTAACAAGTATCCTAAATGATAAGCAAACACAATTTCAAAAAATCTGGGGACCATGGTTATATTACATCACACCAACCAGAGAGACCCATGCCCTCCTCTCCAACTGAATTATATAAATGAAGACAAGGTAAAAACAAACGGGAAGACTTATTTCTTACCACCCTGGAATAAACTGCATTAACTTTGCTATCAGCTAACTCAAGGCCAGCTCTCACATCTATGACTATGTGGGAACAATAATCATTCTGACAGGAACTACTTACAATACAAGGAAATTAGGGAGGAGAGAGTAACGGAGGCACCATTTGTTTATTTTGTTAATTTAGTTAATCTTGTTGATTTGTCTAAGGATATAAGTTTGTTACGTACTACAAGACATGATCTCTTTCAGAGCAATTACATCCTCAGAAAACTTGTACACCAACAGCTGGGAGGATCTTTATCATGGCAAGTTACATAACGGAACAATCAAAGGTTACAAATGTATCGAACTCAATACCATCTGCTATCCATAATAAAAAGTAACAAGCTTCAGGATAGGTCTGGAACTCAAAAAGGAAAGAATCCAGCCTACCCATAAGTACTTTATTAATAAAGAGACTCAGGACACAAAATTGATTATCAATCAATTTATTTTACAAAACCTTGCTGCAAAACAATTTCTTCTTGACAAACTTATTTCTCTGTATAATTGTAAAATCATCAATAAAAGTTTTAAAAATGAAAAAACAAAACAAAAAGGGTCAATGAATCTCTGAACCAACTTCAAAATGAGTAGTGGATAACCAGACCTGGTCTCCTACTTTGAAAACAGGATTCTTTCTCTTTCTCCTATCAGAAAAAAGCTAGAGGTCTTTAAAGGGGACCTGCCACCCTAAGAAATAACTCTAAATGATTTTCTATATTGTTAGTTGAGCAAAATAAACTTTACTTACTCAATATAAATAATATAAATATTGTTTCATTCCTTCATGGAATTACTCAATCAAAGCAAGCAGACAGGCACCATTTTGTGGACACTGTTATGAAGACAAGCTTTGCATCATGCCAAAATCTTGTTTATATGCCAGAATGGGGGACCTGATGCCCATGCCCATGTACTGGCTATACAATTAGATGAGGAGGAAGGAGGGGAAAAGTGACATGTGCAGTGACATCTACGTAGTGCTGAACGGAAAGCTAAAGTTATTGTCTGCCCCGCCTCAATGCCTAAGGCATAGAGGCAGGGCAAGCAATATATGACTGACAGCTGAGATTTTTAAATGGCTTTATAATGGGTTTGGATGTGTTAATATTAAAATGAATTTGGGTTTCATGTTTAATTTGAAAAGGACTTTTATTATACAGCTTTTAATGTCTGGGTGACAGCTCCACTTTAAATTGTATCTTGAGAGGATATCTGAATGTGATTGTCCTCTGGAATCTGTGAAACTTCATTGGCTTTACTGTTACCTGAACCAGGTCTATAGGTAACGTGAAAGTTAAACCTTGGAAAAAACAGAGCCATGTAGCTTACATAGTTAAATAGGGTTGAAAAAAGACCAAAGAGCATCAAGTTCAATGCTTCCAAGTAAACCCAGCTCACACAAACCTATACTGACCTATCAATATACCTATCAACATAAACCATATATACCAACATTAATACTAACTGTACATTTTAGTATCACAATAGCCTTGGATACTATGCTTGTTCAAGAACTCATACAAGCCCCTCTTAAAAGCATTAACAGAATTTGCCATTACAATATCACTAGGAAGGGCATTCCACAACCTCCCTGCCCTCACCATGAAAAACCATTTATGCTGCTTCAAATGAATGTTCTGTTCCTCTAATCTAAAGGGGTGGCCTCTGGTGAGTAAGTCGTTTTTATGGGAAAAAAAGAATACCCCCTATCTGCCTATAATCCCCTCTAATGTACTTGTAGAGAGTAATCATGTCCCCTCGCAAGCACCTTTTTTCCCAGAGAAAACGGACTGGAGCCCAAAACTGCATTGCATACTCAAGGTAAAATTATGTCACAGAATGACTCTGCCCGGAACTAGACAACTTGTTATCTAGTGATGAGCGAATCTGTCCCGTTTTGCTTCGGCAATAAATTCGCAAATCTTTCAAAAGATTTGTGAAACGGCGAAAATGTCGCGTGGAAACAAATCGTTGCCCGCGACTATTCCCTTAAGTTGCCGTGATTCCTAAGGATGAGTAGTAGGTGGTAGTGTGTGTGAATTGTGCTTGTAGGAAAGAATAATTTTCGGTAGAAATTAAAAATAATAAATCAACTTATTTAACTTAGAACTTCAATATAATGTAACCATATGCCATATCAAGTGCACAGGCTGGGTAGGATATGCTTATTTGTTAGGTTATCTTTGGTCTGGTGGGAGCAGTTCCCATAGAGTCCAGACTTTGAGAAATTTGGGTACTCTATCTTGTAAGTAAGCAATTCTATATTCAAAATCCTTATTGCTGTTTATTTTACAGTAGATTTCCGCCCAGCTAGGGATAGTGGGTGTTTTCCACTTAGATGCTATCACTATCTTTACTATGGTCAAGACATGATTTGCTAACTTCTGCAGTGACTTGGTAAGTCCTTCAATTGGTTTGCCCATTAGAAATGTAGTAATTTCTTTGGTGATCGTATTATGGAAAAGTTTGTTAGTAAATTTTGGGTTTCATCCCAAGTGGCTGGATGCGTGGGCAAGACCAGAGTATATGGGGCAGGTCCCCTAAGGTTACATAGTAGTTACATAGTTACATAGGGTTGGAAAAAGACCAGTGTCCATCAAGTTCAACCCATCCAAGTAAACCCAGCACACCTAACCCACACCTACCAATCTATACACTCACATACATAAACTATAAATACAACCACTAGTACTAACTGTAGATATTAGTATCACAATAGCCTTGGATATTCTGATTGTTCAAAAACTTATCCAGGCCCCTCTTAAAGGCATTAACAGAATCTGCCATTATCACATCTCTAAGAAGGGCATTCCACAGCCTCACTGCCCTCACCATGAAAAACCACCTACACTGCTTCAAATGGAAGCTCCATTGCTCTAATCTAAAGGGGTGGCCTCTGGTGCGTTGATCGTTTTTATAGGAAAAAAGAACACCCCCTATCTGCCTTTATTCCCCTCTAATGTACTTGTATAGAGTAATCATGTCCCCTTGCAAGCGCCTCTTTTCCAGAGAAAACAACCCCAACCTCAGTCTAACCTCATAGCTTAAATCTTCCATCCCCTTTACCAGTTTAGTTGCATGTCTCTGCACTCTCTCCAGCTCATTAATATCCCTCTTAAGGACTGGAGCCCAAAACTGCACCGCATAATCAAGGAGGCCTTACCAGGAACCTATAAAGAGGTAAAATTATGTTCTCATCCCTTGAGTCAATGCCCTTTTTATACAAGACAGCACTTTATTTGCTTTAGTAGCCACAGAACGACACTGCCTGGATTTAGACAACTTGTTATCTACAAAAACCCCTAGATCCTTCTCCATTAAGGATACTCCCAACAAACTACCATTCAGGTGATAGTTTGCGTTTATATTATTTCTACCAAAGTGCATAACTTTGCACTTGTCAACATTGAACCTCATTTTCCAGTTTGCTGCCCAGTTTTCCAATTTTGTCAAATCGCTCTGCAAAGTGGCAGCATCCTGCATCCTACCACTCTTTGTAATCTATCCTTCAGCCAGTTCTCTATCCAATTACAAATATTATGTTCTAGGCCAATATTCCTCAATTTGTTCATTAACCTTCTGTGAGGTACTGTATCAAATGCTTTAGCAAAATCCAAGTAGATGACATCAACTGCCATCCCAGCATCAAGGTTCCTGCTCACCTCCTCATAAAAGGCGACTAAATTAGTCTGGCAAGATCGTTACGCATAAAACCATGCTGGCACAAACTTATAATATTGTGAACTGCAATGTATTCAAGTACCCTATCCCTTATTACCCCTTCCAAAAGCTTTCCCACTACTAATGTCAGACTAACAGGCCTATAGTTTTCAGGCTGAAAGCGGGATCCCTTTTTAAATAACGGCACCACATTAGCAATTTGCCATTCTCTCGGCACCATGCCAGACCTCAACAAATCCTGAAAAATTATGTGAAGAGGCTTGGCAATCACAGCGCTAAGCTCATCTAATACCCTGGGATGAATCCCTTCCTCAGCCCCCCTCTGCATGTCTTAGCTCTTTTGGTCCCGTAACTGTCTCCGAAGTCTCCCGGCTTCTATTGTCTGTTCCCCTCACCACTTGTTCTCTAGACCCTATGCCTTCTTCTCTGCTCAAACACTGTGCTGCTGAACTTACTCCGGCTCTTACTCACATCTTCAACTCTTCTCTGACTTCTGGAAGTTTCCCCTCTTCCTTCAAACAGGCCTGTGTCAAGCCTATCCTTAAAAAGGCCACTCTGGACCCATCCTGTCTCTCTAACTACCTCCCTGTCTCGCTTCTACCGCTTGCCTCCAAAATCTTAGAGCGTATTGTCTTTTCCCGTATAACTAACTTTCTTAATGCACATAATTTCATGGACCCGCTGCAATCTGGCTTTCGGCCTGCGCACTCTACTGAGACAGCGTTGTGCAGAGTTACGAATGATCTTCAGGTTGCCAAAGCCAATGGTCACTTTTCTATACTAATCCTTCTAGATCTATTGGCTGCGTTTGATACGGTTGACCACTCCCTCCTGATGCAGATTCTGCATTCGATTGTTATCCGTAGTCAGCCTGCATCCTGGATCTCTTCTTACCTCTCTAACCATTCATTCACTGTCTCCTACGCTAACAACACCTCATCTCCAGTTCCTCTTAATGTGGGGGTACCCCAAGGCTCTGTACTTGGGCTGTTGTTGTTCTCCCTCTACACGCTGTCTCTGGGAGATCTTATCCATTCATTTGGTTTTAAATATCATCTGTATGCTGATGATACCTAAATTTACTTTTTGACCCCTTCGTTAACAGTCGAAATTGAGATTCAAATCTCTAACTGCCTCCTGGCTATCTCTAATTGGATGAACCAATGCCACCTCAAATTGAACCTAACAAAAACTGAACTAATGATCTTTCCGCCTAAGCCTGGTCCTCCCCTTTTCTATCTCTATTGATGGCACCCCCTCATCAACCCGGTTGATTCGGCGCGTTGTCTGGGGTTGATCTTTGACTCCTGTCTCTCCTTCTCTGACCATATTAACACCACTGTCAAAACCTGTCACTTTTTCCTGCGCAATATTGCCAAAATCTGTCCCTTTCTCTCTACTGCAACAGCTAGGCTGCTCATGCATGCTCTCATCCTATCCCGACTTGACTATTGTAACCAGGCCCGGATTTGTGGAGAGGCCACAAAGGCCCGGGCCTAGGGCGGCAGAAACCTGGGGGCGGCATGCCGCCCCGCCGCACCAAAATCTTAAAATTTGTGTTCCCATACGGAGCAATGGGGACTTTTCTCCACTGCTCCATATGCAAGTTTGGCCTACGGCGCATGCCCACTTGCACCCCCAACCCCTACCCCCCGCCTGCGCGCGCAACCCCTGTTTCCCCCGTTCGCGCATTTCCGCTGTTCACGCACGCATGCGGGTTTTGAAATCCGGCCCTGATTGTAACCTGCTACTAACCGGCTTCCCTAACTCCCATCTTTCCCCCCTACAGTCTATATTAAATACTGCTGCCAGAATTCTCCTCCTCTCATCCAGGAGAGTCCAGGCCCTTCCCCTTCCTTATCATGGCTTCCTATTAAACAAAGAATATTTTACAAACTCCTTCTCTTAACCTTCAAAGCCCTCCATTCGTCTGCTCCTCACTACATCTCTTCCCTTGTGTCTCCGTACGTTCCTGGCCGACTCCTTCGTTCCTCGCATAGCAATCGTTTGGTTGTGCCCCCCACTACAACTGCTGTTTCCCGCCTTAAACCTTTCTGCCTTGCTGCCCCTTACATTTGGAATGCCCTCCCTCATTTCCTCCGGAGAGAATCTTTTTAAAACCAAGCTAAAAGACTACCTTTTGGAGCACTCGCCCAGCACCTGATCTGGGAACTGGCACTTATATTGTAGTGTCACCCACTGTGACCTACACCACTTATATTTGCCTATTTGTGTCTGTAAGTTACCCTCCCATATAGATTGTAAGCTCTACGGGGCAGGGACCTCCATCCTCTTGTGTCTTTGACTTAACTTAACTTATTGCAACTGTTTCTTGTATTCATTTGTGCTTATTGTAATACTTTGTATTTATCTATGTTAATACCCCTGTTTATATTAATGTATTTTACTGTACAGCGCTGTGTGCATAAGTAGCGCTTTATAAATAAAGTTATACAATACAATACAATACAAAAAGATTAAAAGGATAGGATGTATAAGGCCACTCACCGGCCACAAGGTCTCCGTGTATGATACGGGTGCGTGCACGGTGCGCGTTTTGACGCATGCGTCCCCATGCCGATGCGTGCGTATTGACTCATGCTACGTCAGCGTCCTGTCCTTTAAAAGGCCAAAGTAATAAACAAGCAGTGTTTTGACCACTCCTTTGCCTACTCCATGGTATTTCGTTTCTCGGCCTACCAGCCTCTCTCCACTGCTGCGCTTCCTGTCTCATCTCCAGGTTAAGCCTCCAGCCCAGTGTGAGTTGCTTGTGGGTGACATTCTCGTCTGACCAGATCGGCCTGACAGTATAACCGAGCCATAGAGCATGAGGAAGATTCATCTCCTCTTACCACCTTGACTCAACAGATTGCGGCCCTTGCCCACGCTGTTAGGGAACTTCAAGCAGACTACAACCAAGTACAAGAACAGCTACAGGCCGTCCAGTTCCCTGCTCTGCCTCCGGCTCCCACGGTTTAACCTCCGCCTCCTGTGGCCGCTGCAGCTAGCCCTCCAGCCCCTGAGCCTAAGGTCCGGCTGCCCAATAAATTCTCATGAGACCACAGCACCTTCAGAACTTTTGTTAATGCCTGCAAACTTTAATTTATGCTCCAACCACAGACTTACTCCACAGAAGAAGTAAAAGTGGGTGTGGTCATGTCCCTGCTACGAGGGCAACCCCTAAGTTGCTAAGAGGTCTCTCCTCTACCCTAAAAGATGAACTGGCTAGGGTTGGTAATAAACAAGCAGTGCTCGGTTATCTTTATTGGTTACCTAGCGTTATTACTATTAGAAATCCAGTTATTGACCCTAGGCTGTTTCCTCGCTTGTAAACCTTGCCGCCTGCCTTAACCCGGACCTGTTTTGACCACTCCTTTGCCTACTCCACGGTACTCCGTTTCTCAATCTTCCAGCCTCTCTCCACTGCTGTGCTTCCTGTCTCATCTCCAGCCTCAAGCCCAGTGTCAGGTGCTTGTGGGTGACATTCTCGTCTGACCAGCTCGGGCTGACCGGATGATAGTTACTAACTTTTGTGTGACATTTTGATAGTTATAGGGAAGGATATTTGGATACTTGGGCACTCATTTATACATTGGACAAACAAGAGAGCAAGAGAGAGAGTGTGTGGCAAGCAACTAGGTCTGTGACAGGAGAGAGTTATACTGGTTAGGTAAGAGGGGTTTGAGATTGAAATGCATGTGTCAGGTGCAGCCACAGGTCAGTGGCAGGCATGTAGGAGCCTATATGCTGTGTAATATGGATAGAGTGGGTACTTCACTTGTTGATAGGCCAGAAACATGTTGTTATGGTGAAACATGATTTATTATAAGGAGTGAATAATGAAGTGAGCAATAAACAAATACAAAAGTCCTTACAACAGGCCAGTGGTCAGAGGCAGGCAGACAACAACACACAAGTCCTTCTAGCAGGCAGAGGGTCTGGAATGGCAGCGAGCAAAAGAGAGTCTGATAAACAGGCTGAGGTCAGGGGCAGGCTGAAGACAGGACAAAGTCGAATAAACAGGCCAAGGTCAATACAAGGAGATCCAACCGAGGTCAGGAGCAGGAGCAGAGGAACAGGGTATAGCACACAGTACCAGGCAGGAACACGGGCAGGAATCAGACAAGAACACAAGCAGGAACAGGGACAGGAATCAGGCAGGTAGAGGCATTGGATGAAGCCATAAGGCTTTAATGATCAAGCAACCAGGGGGGGCTTATAAAGCCTATTAATTACCAGATTGCAAACACCTGGGCTTACTGAGGGAGGAGGAGGTGAGCATGAACAAAGAACATGTGAAGAGTGATTGACAATATGTGTAGGACTGGATCCCCAAGGTCTCCAGTGGCTCAACAAGGTAATGCAGGACCAGTTTGATATATAGTCCAGAGTTTGAGCACAAGCAGGTCTTGACAGCATGCCTACTCTGGTGAAGGAAGTGACCGCTAAGTGGCCCAAACAGATGCAATAGTAATGTATGCAGGGGGGGAATGACATTACGGGACATATATTACTTGACCTTATATTTGATATAAGAGACAATATTTGCAGATGGTTAGTCTTGTGGCCTGGAGTAAAGGTCTTATGGTCCCAGATCACCCCCTGGCATGAGAGTGGCTAGGTCCATTGTAGCCATTGAAAAAGTAAGAAAGAAGGTCAACAGAGCAGTTTCCCAATTCTCTCTCTCCTGTAGGGTATCAGTGGTCAGCCACACTGAAATAGTATTTGATTGCCCAGGGTTATATAAAGATGATGGAGTGCACCTATCAGACATAAGTTTACAAGAAGGTATTGGGAAGGCACTGGGTTATATAATGATGATGGAGTGCACCTATCAGAAATAAGTTTACAAGAAGGTATTGGGAAGGCACTGGGTTCAAATAAAAATTCCTGCATTGTTGGGGTAGAAAGTTTTTGTTGGCAGAATGTGGCACATCAGAGAAAGCACCAGAGGGGTGGGGCTATGCCCAGGCTAGCAGGCTGTGATTGTATGGTCAGGCTTACGTGGAACCTGTTGTATGGGCCACCATGGGGCGCACAGAGAAAAAAGAAACCAGGGAGGGCATGGCATGGGACTCTAGCTTCTCTTTGGTAGATACTGTTGATGGCTAAAAGTTGTGGTTAATTGTGCCGGATTTATTGAGGGGACTGAATTGTTAACTATTGTTAATAAAGATGTGACCTCTGGTCCCTCTTAAATTTTCCACAAAAATTGTGTCAGTTTGATTTGTTCAATGTGGTTATATCAAGGTGGTAGTGTTTGGTTAGGGTGAAGAAGTAAGGAGCCATCAAACATTTAGGCCTCATAGCAAACAACAATCTGAACACCATGTTTACAGCAATAATACAGTTATGTTGCTAAATAAGATTTGGAGCAATTTTGCATTGTTTACTTCCTGTTAGTGGAATGCATGCACACAGCTGGAACACAGCACCATCTTTGTAATCTCACAGGACAAGCAGAAAGTGATCTTGAGCAGCACTGAATATTGGGAAACAGAGTCAGACATAGAGCTGTGAAACTGTGAGTGCCCATTTTTCATCAGTTTTTCCACCTCTATCAATTGTTGCCACTATTATAATATCACGCAAGTTATTGGTGAAACTGTAACTCACAGATACTTGGCTGCATTGCCACTTTTAAACAAACTGTGGATATTGTTTGCTGTATTTTGAATAATTGTGGCTGCTGAGTTTGAACAACACAGTGTGAAACTGTGGTGAATTGATAGAGTTTCTACTTTCCATCAGTATTCCATTAATTATTGCCGTGGATAAGATACCACACAAGTAATGAGCTTTAGTAGATATTTTAGAATTAATTATATTTTTATAATGTGTATGAATTGAAGTGACTGGCCAGTTACCTATAGATTGTAAAATAATAAACAGTATTTTAATTCCACATAATCTATCTGTATGAGAGTGTGGCAGGCAGAGGGTGACATCGATCCGGAGCTCAGTGAAGAGGGCAGTACAGTATTTCCTACAGCACAGGTGGTTGATAAATGAGCACTAAGGGCCCTGGGAAATAGTAAGTTACCCCTATAGTAGCACTGATTTAAGTTTAGATGAGGCCACATGGAAAGGGAGATCCACCTGTATCAATAAATGGTATGTTATAACAAAAAAACTAAAAATGTGATGCAATGTTTAAGACACTGGGGCTCATTTACCAACGCATCGCAGCGTTGTAATAGTCGCAGAGGCAAAACTTTTGCCCTGCGCATAAGCATATTTAACAGTATAACGCAAACACGGTCGCTTAAAGTTTCATGTGCTAGTTTTGACGCAAACTGCTGCGCCATACAAACATGCACATATGATGTCGCAAAACTGCACATATGATGACGCAAAACTTGTCACAAATTATGTGCATAGATGGCGCAAGCTAATGCTCTAATAAGCCCATACTAACTACATGCTTCCTAACTTAACAAGCTAGTCATTTGGTGTTTAAATGGAAAAAAGATATGAAAGACTTCCCATTAACAAGAGAAACTGCATTTATAGATTAGAACAAAGTTGGGGTAAATGTTATTAAAACATTGTAAACAAATTAACAATGATATTTTTATAATAATGCTAATTAACATATCATAACTCTAAGAAACATTAACATGGTTTTATTAATGACATACCTAAATTAGTCTATTGTAGCGCAAATCTGCGAATACACTAGCGCAAATGGTGAAGAACGCGCAGTCAGAACTACGCCACAAATGAACAGGCATAAAGATTTCAATGCAGCCGTGCCTGCGCAAATAGCACATATATAGGCGCAAAGGGCGCACTCACGCAAAAATCGGGCACGTAAAACACGCACCTAGCCACACCCCCAAAAAACACATTGGGCTCAATTCACTAAAGTGCGATAAAACATGCGCTATTTTTAGCGTGCGGTAAAAATTTTACCGCGTCTTAATTTTGGCGACTTTTCGCACGATTCACTATAAGCATACTCGCGCTATTTTACGCGTGGTATTTCATGCGATAGCTTTGTCGCGATAAATAGCGTGCGCGGTATTTTCCGCATGCACGCTATTTATCGCATGCGCTAATTGTCGCGACATTACGCACGCGACAATCGGCAGCATAAAAATGGTGACATTTTGCCCTGGGAGAGCACAGAGTGCTAAAGAGGTGCTGTATAAAAGTTTATTTGCCAAAAAACCCCCAAAAAACTATAAAAATCTAAGTAAGAAAAAAAAAGAAGTGCTAGAAATAATAAAATGGGGGGGGCATTTAAGAATATTTAGCCAAAAACTTAGGGGTCCGTTTGCTAAAGTGGCTTAAATTAAGTTAGAGATTTTTAGACACAGAATAAATGGCAAATATGTTATGGGCACTTTATTAAATGGGGACAAATATAATATTGCAATTATTCTGGCAACAAAACATTGGAAAATACGCTACGTTCTAATTAACGCAAGTTTTACTATTCAGCAAAATGGGCTACAGACAAAATTGTTGCCAGAATATTTGCAAACATTTAACCCTATAGCATATTGATGCTGTTACTGATAAATGTAAGAGTGTAGGAGAAACTACATGAAAGTATAGAATACCATATCAAGGAAGGATAAATAATGAATAAATTACTCAGTTCAAAAGTAGAAAAGTATAAAATTTTACTTAGAGAAAAAAGGGGGGAAAAAAAACTTAGGGCTTGCTGCCCTTGAGTTCCTCCATGTCCCTCCTGAATTGGGCAACTTCCCCCCGGAGCTGGGCCAGCTCAGCCTTCATATTGTCCAGGTCCTCCTGCATGGACTGACGTGATGTTCCCTCGTCGGCAGGAGAACCTGGTGGCTGGCGTCCGGGGGGCTGGGGGGGGAACCCAAGGGCCGGGGAAACTGGGGGCAAACTGGGGGAGGAGTAAAGGGGGGGGTGTCCGGGGCCTCCTCGGCCTCGGGGCCTCCTCGCCCTCGGGGGCGTCCTCAGCCTCTGGTGCCTTTAAATGTCCTGGGGCCTCGGGGGCCTGTGAAGGTCCTGGGGCAGGTCCTGGGGCAGGTCCTGGAGCCTGGTCTGCCTGGGGTTGTGCTTCCGGAGGGAGGAGAGGCGCGATGTCAATATTGAGTTCTGTGAGACAGTATTGCAAGATGTTATTTCAATCTATTATACATATATATATATATATATATATATATATATATATACATTCATACACAGAGGGCCACCATCCTAAATAACGGGGCCCCTCACAACAACATTTTTTTGGCCCCCCCCCTCCTCCCACGCCCCCACTGGCCCCTCCCCCTGTGAACCCTCACATCGGTCCAAAGGACACACAGACATTGTACACGTATTGTGTAAAACCATATTAAAGTAGAATAATTACCTTCAGCAATTTCAGCGATCTCCTGAAAGCTCCTGCGCTTCAGGTCTGACCAAATCCGCTGGAGCCGAAAGCCCCTGCGCAACCCAGCTATTAGGTTGCGCAGGATAGCCCTCTTGCGCTCATGGACCCCTATTGGCCCCAGCGGCAGCCTGTCATAACCTGAGCGCAGGAGGAATTCAATTATATAACGCCTCTCCTCCATTAGCAGCTCTGAAACCCCAGGCATGGTGCTCTCAGTGTGGTGACAGCAGGCTCAATGACACAAAATGGCCGCAAGTCGCACATGTCACGAGATTCAAAAATCACCACAAAATGGCCACAAGTCGCGAGATTACAAAATCATGACAAATCGCCAATATATACCTAGTAATGTATTTTGTGCGACTAAATATTTACCGCTATATAGTACTGTATAATATCGTGACTAAATATTTACCGCTATATAGTACTGTATAATATCGCAACTAAATATTTACCGCTATATAGTACTGTATAATATCGCGACTAAATATTTACCACTATTGTACTGTATATTTTGGCGACTAAATTTTTACCACTATAGTATTGTATATTAGTAGCGAAATTCCATACATGCCAAGACTTTAGTGAAATTGAGTAAAAAGACATATACTTGAATAAATAACACTGTAAGTCCATATTTTATTGCAAAAACTCATTTACTGTACTTTTCTATAATTTTTCGCCTGCCTGTAGTAGGTGTTAATTTTGAGTAAAATTGAGTAAAAAGACACATACTTGAATAAATACTTTTCTATAATTTTTCGCCTGCCTGTAGTAGGAGTTAATTTTCGCATAGCCGAATGCGATATTTAGCACACAAAAGTTATAGTGAATCATGCTATCGTATTCTTTTCAGCGCGGAAATTAACACATGCGGTAAAACTAGTGCGAGAAATACCGCATGCAAAAATGGCGACTTATCGCATGCGGTAATGCTGTAGTGAATCGTGCGCTAATTGTCGCGCCTTATTTAACGCAAAAAAGCATGCGATAATTTTTATCGCACTTTAGTGAATCGGGCCCATTGTTGATTGCGACATTATTGCTCAGTATTTGCGACATGCGCATTAAAAGAACTGACAGAAAAATAAATGAACCAACGCATATGCAATTGCGTGTGCGCACAAAATGGCGCATAATCATAATTGCGTCGGTTTGTTTGCTGCGATGCATTGATAAATGAGTCCCACTGCCTCAGGATGCAGTTAACATGGAAGTATTTAAAATGCATATAGTGGATGGGATTATGTTCTTTTGGAATTTTTGTAGATAAATAGTGAAAATTTAGACAAAACAGGTGAAAGCTAAGAACAACATGTGTGTGTTATATTTAAACTCTTTCTAAAGGGCAGGGGTCTTCTTCCTCTTGATTCTTTGATACTTCATCCTCTTGTCTCTTTGATACTTAGAGCTTAATCTTTATTGTAACTTTACTTTGTATTTGTCTACTGTACAGTGTGGCATAGATAAGTAGCACTATATAAATGAAAATATACATACTTACAAAATTTTATTTAAAATGTTTTTATTTTATTTTTTTAAATTATATTTATCTACAAAAATTCAAAAAGAAGATAAAGATACATCTCTTTGTCCATTAATTCAACAGCTAGAAGAGACTAAAGGAGGATTCGCTATGGAGGACTTTAGGAATACTTCCAGTCTGTTTAGATAAATCATTCACATGGTGCCTACTGGGAACCCTTGAGCTTTCACTACCTTAAAGGTAGCAGTACATTCAGGGTTCCAACAGTGCCAGCATACTTTTGCCTAATGAATCTCATGCAGATATCAGTTTTACACCAAGCACTGCAACATCCCAACACTGAAGATTTTCAGAGCAATTGTGGCCAATTCACATTGAAGAGCAAGCACAATTGTGTACATTTTTTTAATCAGACACAATAGCGTAATTTGCAGACACTACATTGTGGCAAAAAAACATGGCAACTTGCACCCAAAATTGCAATATGAAGAGGGGTACAATCACCAAAAAAAATTATCTTCACATAAGATAATTATGTAAATAAACTCAAATGAACCTAAATGGTGTGCAATTAAGTGAATCATATGTATTAGTGGTCTAATAATCTATTGCAATACTGCTGATAACATTTTAGGTAGGTGTCAGGGTTATATATCCCTTCATCTTAAATGTATCTAAAGTTCTTTTCACCTCTTGCAAAGTGTGCAATGTTGTAGGACCATGAAAAGGACTATGCAAAAGAAACACTTTTGCAAATATAACATGTAGCAGATATCAGTCATTTTGACAAGGCTGCTTTTGCCATGAGGTTAGGGGAGAACCTGCTTCAGGCGGCAAGGAGCAACCAGTTATCAGGGGTGTCAAAAAGCTCTTTTGCCTGTAATATTTAACAGCAAAGATTGCCCTTACAGTTTTTCCTGCTTGGAATGCGGTATGGGAGGTAGCTCAGAATGATACACTGTCCTTGCTGAAGTTTCATACCTGTTGTCAATCTCTGCATCTGTAAGCCTTTATTTTAATTATTAGTGAGGAGTGAATTTTTTCACTAGAAGTGGGTTTACAGTGAAATTATTCACTGCGATTTCTTTTTACAAAACTGTGGCGAAAAGTTGCCATAACAAAAAATGGCCATTGCCTGTAATGTATTTGAAGAAAAAAGTTGCGTATGTAAAAAAAAAAGTTGTGCAGTAGGAGTGAGAACAAACACCTGTTAACTCCAGGATGCTTGGAGACTGGGGTTTTCTTGATAAAAGGTTTACACACTATATGCATCACCATATCTGAAGTCTCCTTGTTCCCTGGCCTATGCTTTCCTGAAAGGAAAAATGGCGCACAGAAGACTGCATGTGCCCTATAAACACAGCACTGCCTGCTCTTATCAAAGCTCAAAAATGAGTGTGGGCGGAGGAAGGCACATGGTAAGCGATTCATAGATCAAAATATAGTACTGACCTTTCTCTTTTGATCCAAAGCATTGAGCATTTCTTGTAGTTTATAACATTCTTGTTCTATGAGGATATTATGTTTATCTGTGGTATCTATAAATTGAGAGATAAAAGAGATCTTTGCTGAAAGTTTGAAAATGCAGTCTGTCCCCCCCCAATAATTATTTTTAATCTCCAGAATAAACAATTGTTTGCTTTGTTGATCACAGTGGCCTCAAAGAAGGTGCTTATTTCTTAATTTCTGGCTTAGAGGCTAGCTTTGGTTGAATAAAAACCAGGTGTACTGCCCAACAGAGCTTCCTGTAGGCTGCCAGTCCACATTGGGACTACAAAATAAGCAACTGCAGCCCATGTGATGTGGCTCATCAGGTTTATGTACCTTAGGGACGTAGTGAAAATAGCTATCATAGGCTTTTCAACCCTCAAGAGAATCTTTACTTACCCACACTTCTTCGCCTATAGCTGAGCAGGTTGCTTGTGCTTTTCTAAATGATCCCACCCCCCCATCTTTTTGTGGCGCCACTCCGAACACCACAATTTTTCCATTGACTTTGACAGGGAAGATTTTCAAACTGCTGCCACTCTTACAGCTTTGAAGATACACTCCCCAAACGTACATGACAAACAGCAACTTGTTGGATAGGGCCAATCAAATATCACCCATTGACTTTAATGGGGAAATTTAAACTGCTGCTAATCTTACAGCTTTGAGGCCACACTCACCAAACTTGAATCATATAGTCATGGGGTCAGCCTGAGTGAAAATATGATGATTGTTGGATGCCCAAAAGTGGGCGGAGCTGTGAACAGCTAAGCAGATTTTACCTATTGACTTTCAATAAGGGAAATTCAACCTGCTGCCATTCTCACAATAATAATGCCAGGGTCCCCAAACTTTGCAGAGTTATGCCCCAGGTAACTGCAGTTCAAAGTGAGAAAAGGTGGGCGGAGAGACAAACAGCCAATCAGATTTCACCTATTGAATTTTATTGGTTTGATGCCAGGGTTCCCAAACTTTGCACAGTCAGTTACTGGGTTACTACATATTCATGTTTTTGTAAAAAAGTGAGTGGAGCCACCAACAGCCTACCTATTCTACCTATTGACTTTCAATAGGGAAATTCAACCTGCTGCTGTTTCTCACAGTATTGACACCAGGGTCCCCAATCTTTTCACATTTGGTTACTAGGGGACTGCAGTTTTAATTTTGAAAAAGTGTGCGGAGCCAACAACAGCCAATCAGATTTCACCTATTGAATTTTATTGGTTTGATGCCAGGGTTCCCAGACTTTGCACAGTCAGTTACTGGATGACTACATACTCAAGGTTAGAAAAAGTGGGCAATGCCACCAAAAGGCAATCATATATCTTTCATTGTTTTCAGTGGGGAAATGCCAGGGCTCCCAAACTTTGCACAGTTTATCACTGGGTGACGTCGACTCAAGGTTAGAAAAATTGGACACACCCACTAACCACCAATCACAATTTACCTATTGAATTTATTGGTTTAAATTTAAACTGCTGCCATTCTTTATGTCACTCATTGACTTTCAGTGGGGAAATTTAAATTGCTGCCATTCAGACACTATTAAAACAAGGGTCCCTAAACTTTGCACAGTGGTTTTTACTATATAATAGTCATCCAAGGTTAGAAAAACTCGGTGGAGCCAACAACAGCCAGATTTCATTCAGTGACTTCACGATATTCAAACCAACGTCTAGTTCGTCTCAAACTTCCCTTTTAAGTTGATAAGCTGTTGTGTATAATAATTGTCCTTCAATCAGGCTTAAATCATTTAGTCTTTTTTATTTATTTAATGGATTCTGTCATGATTTTTATGGTGTACTTTTAATTTCTAAATTACACTGTTTACATAGCAAATAATTCACTCTTCCATTTACAATTTTATTCTTGAACCAACAAATTTATTTTTTTTAGTTATAATATTGATGCATAAACCGCCAACCCAGGGAATTGTGCCTGAGTTTAAGCTTTCAAAAGGAGCTAACACTACACATTAAAACTGCTTTCATATAAACTATTGTTTCTCCTACTCCCATGTAACTGGAGTACCAAGCCGGACTTGGATTTCTTACTATTAAGTGCTATTCTGATATCTAGCTGCCATCTTGCAACCTTCCCATTGCTCTGCTGATGGGCTGATAGCTGTAGAGTGAAAAAGTCATTTTTTTTTTGTCAAAGTTTAGTTTTTTACTCTACTGTGCATGCACACCCACGTAATAAAGGAGATGTAGGAAGAGAATTGATTTGTGGTGCTCGCTTAGAAGTGTTTTTTAATAATATACTAATAAACTGATTCACATCTGTAACTGCACCAAAGGGGCCAAAACCTTTTTTTTTTCTACAAAATGTCAGTCCTTTTTCTAGGATCTCACCAGTGGCATAACTTCATAGAGGTCTGAGTTTAGGACCCAATCTCAATAAATGCCAGATGTGGGAAATGCACTGGGGTCACCTATATTATTGGGTAGATTTTTTCAATATTTTTTTTCTATTTAAGGCATCTTATCACTAATGTGCAGGCACCTGGGTCACTAAATACCTTTATTAGATTCTGAGCTATTTAATACACTGGGTCTCCCCATTTTAAGTGGTAAGCTACTTTTATCAACCTGTATTAAAGGATTTTGGAACTTGATTCACTTATTTGTGCTGGACCTGGGGTTTATTACAACACCCAGGTCATTGTTATTCTATGGTCAATTGCTTATATCTAAACTGGGAAATTGTGGCAATTGTTGAATGTATTTCCCTTTTGATCAATAAATTTATCCATGAACGTGAGGCCTTTTATAAATAAACTCCATAGTAATTAATTATGGTTTTACTTATATTACCTATATGGCTTTTAAATAATGAATTTCTTCTTATTGACTAAGCCTAATTCAATTATGTTAGCAATAATATATTTTTGTGATACCAATAAGTTTACTAATCAGTGAATTGGTTTAAAAATGTGCTGCTTCTTAACTCTACAAAAATTAGTAACTACACGCCCAAACAAACATAACTATCAATTGTGATTTCTACCTATTTATTTATAAATTAAAGGACAAGGAAAGAGTTTCTGGCCTGGTTTATCCCACTAATAAAGTAAGTGTTTAAACTCAATATTTGTTTAACAGTACAGCACACAAGTGGAGAGTTCAGATCACATCCTGCTTCTGCTGCTAATCTAAAGGCACTCTTCTGCACATGCTCTGGTCTTGGTCTCATAGACCACTGGATTATGGATTATTCGCAAGGAGAAGTCAGAGTACTGCTGCAGGCAAATGTCTTAGTTTGGAGTGGATTAGGCAGATGTACTTAATGTTAACACTTTTATTAGAGACTATGTATATTCTATAGACTTTCCTTATTCCTTGTTGTTGTTATCTCATGTTTTCTTTGACTCAATGCTGTCTGACTTCTGTGGTACCGAGGGCAGGAATTTTTCTGGCCCATGTGGTGAAGGGCTGATGATGGAAGCCAGAGTTGACCACTCCCAGTTTTTAAACCACACCCGTGTTATCACAAAATTATGTAAAACCATACTCACAATAATGGTTGTAGCACACCAAAAACCAAATAGTTGGTGCTCACTGCAGGAATATCACCCATTACTCACATACCGTATATACTCGAGTATAAGCCGATCCAAGTATAAGCCAAGGTACCTAATTTTACCTAAGAAAACTGGAAAAATGTATTGACTCAAGTATAAACCTAGGGTGGTAGTGAGTTATTTTTTTTGTTCTATACCGTACTGTATTTGTATAACTTTAAATTATGGTAATTAAAAATAATTAACAATATTCACGTGTATTAGCAATGCTGATCACATGATATGTAAATAAAGGCATATTTCAAATAAATACTGTACTTAGTATTGAACTAATTATAGGTAATTATTAATTGAAGTTAAAGACACATGATATGTGTTTAACTTCAATCAATTATGATTAACTATAATTAGGATATATACATATCTATACATACCAGTATCTAGCACTAGGACCCTGGAAGTCGAGGCCGGGATTATTTGCAGGGGCGCGTGACGTCACTTCCACCCCAGGCACTACTGGTACGTGCAGAAGAGCGCGAACAGGCTGTGGGGTTGGAAGGGGTTGGCGAGACTTGGTGAGACTTGGCGGCAGGAGCAGGAACAGGAACCAGCACCGGGAACCCCGTTCCCAGGAGAGTAGTGGGGTAGGGGATGCGTTTTGCACAGAGCAGCTGGCTTCTTCCAGCGAGGAGAACCAGCCTTTTTTTGTGTCCTAAAAACTTATACTCGAGTATAAGCCGAGGGGGCCTTTTTCAGCACATTTTGGGTGCTGAAAAACTCGGCTTATACTCGAGTATATACGGTAAGTCATATTTCAAAAAAGTAGGGCATACACAGGCAGTGTAGAGCAGGAAGGCAGGGTAGGTAATGCACATGCAGAGCAAGGCAGGCACAAGCAGTTTAGAGCATAAGACAGGGACCACTCTCAGATGAACTTGCTACACACAATTATACTGCTGCTCCTTCTACAATCTGTCTGAGGCAAAGGTGTGAACAAAGCAGGGTTTACAGTCTAAATTTGAAATGTGAACAATGCACTGTCTAATTGGGATATATTTATCATGCTGTATAAAAAGTGGAGTGAAGCATTACCGGTGATGTTGCTTATAGCAGCCAATCAGATGCTTTGCTTTGGTTTTCTACCTGTTAAAATCAAATTGCTCATTGGTTGCTCTGGGCACCATCACCGATAATGCTTTACTTCACTTTTTACACAGCACGATGAATGAACCCCTGAGTAAAGCAAAGCAAAACATCTGATTGGCTGCTATGAGCAACATCACTGATAATGTTTTATGCCACCTTTTAAACAGGATGATAAATATAGCACTATGGGAAATAATATAAAAACCCAAACATTTAAATGAAATAAAGACTGTGAACTATAACTGGTCTTGGTTTATTAAGAGACAAAAAGAGCTTAGGTCTGAGAAAAGAGATGATTATTCACATAGGTCTATCTTTAAATCTCCTAGAGAATGTGTGAGTTTGTTTAAATACCGATTTTGATAGTAACAAATGTAGGGACCCATAGGGTTAAGCCCCCTATGGCTTTATCCCCTACCTCTTCACATCTTTACTGTTATTGGGCAAAGCCCTTATACTCAGGTTCAGTTATGTAACTGTATCCCTTATAGGTTAGTCAGGTTGTACACGCCCCCTGCAGACTGATACAGTGTGTTTCTCTTTTGGCTGCAGGCTGCCTTCCAAGCAGAGCTCCATCTGAGCCTGGGAGCAGACAGTAGGCCAGTGTCTGGCCACGGGCTGCTTTCTAGTCAGGTGCCTCTGTTCCTGACCGTGCTGAATATGCGTGTATAAAAGCGTCATGCCTATAAAGACATGGTTTAGAGGCGATCAACGCGATACACATATAGAGGCTCGTAGAAAAGCACCTTACATATAAAAACGTAGTTGAATGCGCCACAAAGGAGTGAATGAACGCGTGGACACTATACCTCTAGTGAAAGTCGGGGACAGGGCCCTGTGAACAAGGATATTAGCAAGCACAGTCAGATTTTTTAATAGCACTTTCTAGGAAAGTGAAGGTAGTTAGCTCTAGCTAGAAAGGCAGCCATTAGCCCCATCCAGGAGTGATTAGATCCAGGAGTATGTCTCCTATTCGGCAATGTTGCCTCAGAGCAGGGCCACGGAGTAGAGATAGTGACAGACAGGATAACCCCTGATCCCTACTCACCCGGAGGACTCATCCACTAGAGGTTATCAACCTGAAGGAGTTCCTATTACTTGGACTACCTCCCAAGGGGTACTGGTTGAAAGGTGTGTTTCCCTGCCCAGACTCTACCCAGAGGTGGGAGAAAACGGTGCATGCCCTCTCTTCTGCAAAAGAGCATTTTCTTATTATACCATCCCAATCTTCATGTCTGTGAGTATGATAACCCTGCATAACATTTGTGTCTTGGACCAATAAATC